>NC_081438.1:9801946-10101946 GCF_949786415.1 Peromyscus eremicus | reverse complement strand
CTCTGCAAGATTCTCCGCAATAAATCCTTCTATCTAATATTTCCTGCTGCTCACACTCAAGAAAACTCTGGGGAGCTGTGGGGTTGGTGGGTAAACGCCCCACAATGGGGCTGTCTCTCTACAAAAGTAGGACGAAGGCTTTTTGTATCCCATGCCAGTGATTCCAAACCATTGCCACTGAGGTTAGGGTGCCCAGTTGGTGGGGGGAGGGGGGAGAGGTATCTCTCCTGGGGAGAAAAGTAGGGAGCTGTCAGCAGTCAGTGTCCTCAGCAGCTTTGAGACGAATGTGCCAGCCCAGGAAAGGTCTCCATGACAGGGGCTAGCAGTGCCTGCTGTACCACAGGTGCCTAGATTCCTCACAAAGCATATCAGCATGCTGAGCCAAGAGTCCCCATGGCCCCTGTCATGTTCATGCCTCAAAAGTCATGCTGCCCAGCATAGGGAGATAGTCAGCAAAGTACTCAGTCTGTGAGCATGAGGACCCTTAGTGCATGAGCTGGCTTTTTGGAGCCTGGGGCCTATGCTGAGACATTTGTTCAGCCTTGGTGTAGGGAGGAGGGGACTGGACCTGCCTCAACTGAATCTACCAGGCTGAGCTGAATCCCCAGGGGAGACCTTGCCTTGGAGGAGGTGGGGATGGGGGTGGGTGGGTTGGGGTGGGAGGAGGGAGGACAGGGGAATCTGTGGCTGATATGTAAAATTAAATTAATTATAAAATAAAATAAAAAGAACATTGTAGGTGTCAACTTAAAAAAAATAAATTATCTTTAAGACCTTGAAGACATTTCGTCAACTAGGCTTCTCTGTTGTCTGCCAGCTTCCTGGTGGGGAGCTCTCTGGAGGGTCTCTCTGGAGAGTCTCGGCTTCTAGCATGTGCCCTGTAGCTCTGTATCTTCTGGGCTCAGAAGCCTTTATATTGTCTTCATTTGGGTCCAAGCCATTCTGGTCTGTACTGGATGCCATGGCCTTCCTTGGCCATCAGCGGCTGAGCTCTGGTGACTGCTGCTGGGCCTTCATCTCTGACACTGAGGAGAGTCGGTGTTGTAAGCAGCTCCCAAGCTTGCCTGAAACTCTGCTGATTCGCCAAAGTGTCTGAGAACCTCTGTCTTTGACTCGCTTTTCCTAAGTGAGGTCCTAGGGGGCAAGGGCGATGGGTCTGCACAGAGGTGCATGCCGTGCATGTTTCTGGAAGCTCACTTGCCTTGTGGTATGGGCCGCATCTGCCATGGGTTCAGTAGAACCCAAAGCACGTGTCCTCTAAACAACCAGTTAAAGGCAGGCATGGATACCACCTAGGGCCAGGCATTCCCTTGGACTCAGAAGTTGCCCCAAATGCAGAGGGAGGGAATGGCTTTGTAAGACATAAGGGAAAAAACTAAGGAACTACCGTCCTACCCTTCCCAGTTTACATCGTTTCTCTGTGCCCACCCACAACTTGTGTTGATCTACTGACAGCTGAAGCAAAGTCAGGGCTGATGTGCTTCATGAGGAATCTAAGCACCTATGGTCCAGTAGGCACCGGTGGCCCCTGTCACGGAGACCTTTCCTGGGTTGGCACATTCATCTCACAGCTGACTCAGACTCACTTCCTCCAGAGAGGCCCCGCCTTCTCACTTCACATATCTTTCCCCCAAAAGCACACCAGCAGCCCAGGGAGCAGGTGTTCGAACTCATGAGCCCCCGGAGGACCTCTTACGTTCAGATCACATCACGGTGACCTTCATTGTTCACAGAGCCCTGCTGATTTTGGAGCCTTGCTGTGTATTGGGTTGGACCGTTTGCCTTAAGAGTCCGTGTGTTCTGTGTCCCGTCAGCATTTAACTTGCTCGTGGACATTCTTCCTGCCCCTCTCTCTCCACAAGTCCCCTTGCTTGTCTAGGGTACCAGGCAAAGATCTGAAAATGGAAGGCAGATGCCCCGGGAGCAGTTTAGTAATGCCACATGGCCCCTGGGAATAAAGAGGTGGGCCATGGCGTAGGGTTGTTGTGTGTTACAAGGAGTGGCCATCCGGGGGACTTGTGTTCCTGTCCCTCTTTCTGCCTGTCTCAGAGCCCAGCCCCTTCATGGGGCGATCCACAAGCCATGTACCCCCAGACTCAAGGTGAGTAAATGGAGGAGGGGTCAGGAGTTGGGACTATAGTTATGATGGGTCTGCCTGCCAGTCATTTATTGACTTGAATGCCCCCAATGATGAGGCAGTATACCTTCCAAACAAGGGTGTGGAAAGTTCTGGAAAAGCCAAAGAAGGGAAAAGCTAGGCAAAAAAAGAAAAAAAAAAGGGGGGGAGTGGCCAGGTTGGGCTTTTGTCCAGCTCCTCTGTTTCTTTGGTCAGGGCACCTTGAACCAGACCCCAGATGGTCTCCAGACATATGAGGGCAGGTCCTCAGAACTGGGTCATGCCCTGGCTCCAGGGGACCAATAACTTCTGCACCTGGAAGAGGCGCACATGGCCCCAAATTAATATAGTTAATGAAGCCAAGGAGCAGGCTGCTGTCCAAGTCCCTCAGCCTTTGCTTGGTTTCCTGGTCTCCATCTCCACCAACTCTTAACTCCCAAATCTGGTCATCAGGGGTCCAGTTCTGGAACATTCTAGGACTGTCCCTTGGATGCAGGCAAGAGTGTTCCACGAAGCCACCCAAGAAGCAGAAGACCCACCCTGAGGAAAGCTCATGGCCACCTACCCTGGGTCTCAGGTTTCTCCTGTAACAGCCTTAATTAAAACTGGATAAAGTACCTGTCAGAGGCCCACGTCCACTCAGTCCTTCCCAGACCTTCCAGGTGCCTCCTTGACTGGACTGAGTCTGAGGGTAGGATGCTGCAGAGTGTAGAGTCAGGAAAGGAAAAGTACAAATTTCAGAGACCAACCTGGACCCAATCCCAAATCCAGACTCTTGCTCATTAAGTGTCTGGGGACGTGTGATTGTACCTGTCCGAGCCTCAGTTTCTTCCTCATCTGCAAAATGGGTAGCAGTAAGACCTACCTCAAAGGGTTGTTGGGAAGTTTGGGTAAGAAGTCTAACACCTAGCGATTCCTCAGCCTGGGCGGAATGAGCAGTGGGTACTGCACAAAGGCTCCCGCAGAACCGTCACCTTGCCTGTATTCATCCGACTCAGTCGCTGTGACAAAATGCCTGTGCTGGACAACTCAAGGCAGGGATCTTATCCCTGGTCATCTTATTATT
This sequence comes from Peromyscus eremicus, assembly GCF_949786415.1. Lineage (NCBI taxonomy): Eukaryota > Metazoa > Chordata > Mammalia > Rodentia > Cricetidae > Peromyscus > Peromyscus eremicus. The sequence goes on along the minus strand of NC_081438.1, from coordinate 10,098,764 downwards.
AAATCTGGTCTAATTTAGTTAACAACAAATGGCCTTCGGGTTTAAGTCACTACCGGTACCGTATGCTCGCTTACCTCGAGGATAATCCCAGTGTCTGGCTTTCCGACACATTCAGGACTGAGTTTCCTTGAGTAGAGAACACTTAGGTAAGTTTTTTTTTTTTTTTTTATTAGGTAAGTTTTAAATGAGTCCATCCACCAGCCTGGTCATTTCCACAACTTCATGAAGAAAGTCACCTAATTTCCATTTCACAGGTGATAAAACTGAGGCCCAGAGCATCTTAGCCATTTACTCTCCGCCCCACGGCAACTATTTGGTAGTGGCTGGTATTAAAGGGCCTGAATTTGGGGTAGCTTTAAGAACTATCACTGCAGAGAGGGTTTTGCGTAAGTAAACCACTGCCCACAAATAGCAGAGGCTAGCCCACCTGTGTGGCTGTTGTTTTTTGAATTCTTGCTGCTGATATTCATACTGTGTGTTCATGCCATGCCCTTCTGTCCCGGGTAACTGATGCCTCCCTGCTAAGATGTTAGAACCCATGCCCCACAGGAGACCCAGAACAAAGACTGCGAAGAGATTTTGCCTCTTCCTGAGATGTCTGAGTGTGCCTCCCAAGGGCCCAGCTTAGCTTTGGAGAGGAGTTAGAGAGGTGGAGAGATTCTGGGGAGGGAAAATACCCTCACCCTCCATCCCCGGTCTCATAAACCAGGCAAACCACATGCCCCCCACTGAGGATTCACATGCCCTGGCATCCTTCCAGAGCAGAAGAGGCCGCACCTGTTTGCAATGTAATTTTGTCATTATCAGCCTGTACCCAGCTGAAATTCAAACACTGGAGAAGGGAGGGGATGTCGGGGTGGGAGTGCGGGGGGGGGGGGGGGGGGGGGGGGGGGCTAGGATGCTGGAGAAGAAGGCCGATCAAGTGTCCTAAATTGCCTGCACTTTAATGCTCTATATAAAAAGTTCCTGTAATGCGTGTTCCCATAAATAAGAGCACGCCGCACAAGCCTGCAGCCGGGTGGCTTCTTGTTCAAATGCTCCCACACCATCTGCAGCTGCTGGTTCTTCCTTGCAAATGATGCTGTAAGCTGCCTGCTCCTTTCTGGCTTTGCCTAGCTCCATGGCACTCTGTATGGGGAAGCATTTGGGATTTGGGGTCCACAGACCAGTTCCCTTCAGGGTCTCATCTCTGCTTACAGAGATTGGGGGGGGCAAATCTCATGATCCCCAGATTCTATCTAGCCACCTCCATCCAAATCCACAGTCCACCTGGAGGGCTGCAGACCAACAGCATAATCCCCAGTCCTGTCCCCACAAAACCCACCAGATATTGGGGTCACTGGGGTGCACTCGAACCATTCCAAAGGGAATGCATTCAGGATGCACCTGGACAATTGGCTCAGTTTCTTTGTAGGGGCAGATGATAGAGGCAATTTCCTCAATGGCAAGATGCAGCTTCCTTTGCAGGTTTACCGTGGGCTTGCTGAATACCTGGGGCTGCTGCAGAGGTGGCTGAGGTGATTATGACAATGATGACAGGAGAGGAGGAGGGTGAGCAGGGAGGGAGGGAGGGAGGAGGGTGAGCAGGGAGGGAGGGAGGGAGGAGGGTGAGCAGGGAGAGAGGAGGAGGGTGAGCAAGAAGTGTCATCACTTGTGAAGCATCATCACTTGTGAAGCATCTGCTATGTGCATCTGATGCCATAACAAGATCTGATTCTCTGTGCGATGCCACAAGCCAAGCATGGGTGCCATTCACATCCACAGACAAGAAGGGCAGAAAACAGAGGGTAGAAGCTCTGTCCACACCACTCACCTCGAATTTTTGGTGCAGTTTCATACCAACCCCGGGGAGAGTCCACACATAACCACTGTCTTGTGGTTAAATGGCAGGTGAAGAAACACTCCAGGAGTTCATAGTCCCTAAGTGATGGGAGGCATGCCAGCCAGGTGTGATGCTCTGATGCAGCTGAGGCTCTGCCAGCAGACAGACACAAAGGACGAGACTCCTTCCTCCATAGCGCAGGAGTCACCACTGAAATCCTTGAAGGCAGATCTTGAACATAGGGCTCCTTTCTGATGTGACTTTGGAAAGCGGCCATCATTAGGGCTGGAGGAAGGGGCTCTTCACCCTCCAGCCTTGCTTGCCACACCCTGCCCGTGACACGCCTCATTGCTTGGGGGCAGTGAGAGGCATGACCAGAACAACAGGTGGTAGTGGTTAGATTCTTCTGGTACCTTTCACTCAAGCTTCATGCACAAAGTGAGGTCACGGTACCTTCTGGAGCCAGGTGCAAACAGTAGCCCAGGGGCTTAGGTACATACGCAGTGGGACCCCAGGGATGTGGACTGTTTAAACATGGAGCCTCGCCTGCAGCTTCGGACTCAATATGTCAGACTACATCAACAAATGAATTTCCAGTTTATTTTCTGGTAGCCCTTGAGTGTCCCCCCCAAGTCTGGGCTATAAAAGGTGGGGAGACCTGAGCTCCAGCATGGATGTCAGCTGTGGGATTCTGAACAGGTATCGAGCTCTCGGCTTCCTTATCCACCAAGGAATTCCAAGGCCACCACCACCTTTGAGTACTGGGACAAGGACATTACCAGCTGATGAGGTGGAGAGATCCCTTGCTCCATAACCCCTTAGTTCATCTCTGCCTTCACCTACAACCGTGGTGTACGGCAGCAGGCTGCCTGGTGCCTCCGCCCTCTCTCCCTCGTTTGAGAGCGCCCTCCTCCAGTCTTCCTAGAGAAAGTTACAAGTACATTTCTCCCCCAGCTTTCCCTTGAGCACTGAGCTGGGCGGTGTAAGCGGCCGACCACCTACCCTCTCATCTCTGTCCTCTCCTTGCTTGCCACCATCCTTATCTGTCAATGGGTTGTCTGCATCCGATGGGTGTGGCCTCTAGTACCATGCCAACATCATCATCATCATCAGTTGGTCCGAACCAACTCAAATACAAAATCTAAGTTTCCCTCGAGTCATGTTTACACACCTCCTCTTTTTTTTTTTTTTTTTTGTGTGTGTGTGTGTGTGTGTGTGTGTGTGTGTGTGTGTGTGTGTTTTCTGACTGTCTTCCCAGCCCACTGCTTGCACATGCTCTGTTGGTTGATCGTGTCTGTGGATCAGGGGGGTACCATGATAAGCGGAGACTCTCTGCCCTTTGGGCTCCGTGGGAACTCCGCACCACAGCAATAGCAACAGCTGCCGTGTTGGTTTTCACCATCCTTCTACTCAAGATGCCTCAGTACTGGGATTGCAGGCATGCGCCGCCACACTTGCCCTGACTGTTGTTTTATTATCGTTACTTACGTTTATTTCTTCATTTATCTTGTCGGTTGGTTCCTTTTTCAGATTTAGCTGCCAGTGCCCTTACCCACTGAGCCATCTTGCCATCCCTGACCATTGTGGGGTTTGTTGTTGTGGGGTATTTGTTTGTTTTTTTAAGACTGGCTTTCACTCTGTCGCTTTGGTTTGCCCAGAATTCTGCCTGCATACCAGGCTGGTCTTGAACTCACAGAGATCTACCAGCCTCTCTGTCTGAAATTAAAGGTCTATACCACCACACCCGGACCTAACCATTGTAGTTTGAGATTGGCATTTTATTTCTTGCTTAGGCAATATTTGTGGATTTTCATTTGCTCTATGAGTTTCATTTTTTTTTTCAACACAAGAAAATGCACACATGCACCCATTCCTGTAGCTATGGCATTTAGTTTCTTCCCTGTTCACTGTGAAGAGTTTGGAATATTCTGGTAAACTGAAAGCAGGTTGGTGCCCGGTGGGGAAGCTGACCCAGTCCTCACCACAATGTGTGACTGGAGCAGGGGTTTACGGCACGCCTCACTGTGTCACACTGCAGCTTCTATGATGAGAGTTTTAATTTTTCCTCCTTTTTAATTTTTTTCTCTTAAATTTTGTTTTATTTGGGGGGTGGGGGTAGAGGGCAGATGCAAGGGATGGGGAAATGAATAGGATCAAGATACATGATGTAAAGACACATAGAATAAATAAAAAGGAAAAAAAAATTCTATCAGGGCCGGTCTGCTTCAGGGTATCGTGGGAAGAGTTGCTATGCAAATATGACTTCCCAGGCCCACCCCTACTTCGTGTTTCCTGCCTCCCTACCTGGCCCAAGGAAGGAGAGTGGGCATCTAGGAGACATGGCCTAGGGCTGCTCCTGGAGACACAGGTCCACCACCTTCTCCCGGCCCTCCATTTCCGTGGAGTCCCTGGCCGACCCATTCAATGGGCCTTTCGTCTCCCTGACCCCAGGGTCATCTGTTTCAGAGCATGAAATATGGCTGCCCTGGCAGGACAGAAGCCAGAGAGAGGTGAGCCAGTGGGGAGCCTCCTGTCCGGTGAGCGTGACTAATGATGATTGGGGTGTTGAACAGGGCAGAATTCATCTGGCTTCTTGTTCCCCACGGATTAACCCTTGGTGGGCTCTTGAGCCCGAGGACCCCAGGTGCCTGGCTTTCCTGCACCCTGCTCTCCGGAGTCTACTCGCCCAGGTACGGAGACTGGTGGATAGTGGGCAGCCAGGGGTGGGTCAGAGAGAGAGGAAAAAAGTAGAGAAAAGAGGGAAGAATGGGAACGGGGATAGAGGGAGGGAAAGAGGGAGAAAGGAAGGGAGGGCGAGAGATGGAAGGATAGAAGGAGGAGGGATAGAGAAAGGGAGGCAGGAGAGGAGGAGGCGGGAGTTCTAAGCTGCTTTGGGACCCTCCCCCATAATAAAATAAGAACAGGGTTATTGCTCATTCCCCCATGTGCCTGGCATTGATGTTAAACCACAGACAAGCTCCATCTCTTTAACTCCTGACAAATCCACTACCACCCTGTCAAGCAAGCCAGGAGGGGACCTGGGCTGGGTGTGGCTGGGTCAGGCTTGGTCCAAGGCCGCCCATGGAGTTCCCTCATGTCCTCTAGCGGGTCACCGACAAAACAAGTCATGTGAAGGATGTCACAGGATGGAGATGGCTATGTATGACAGCTGAGAAGCTGGGGCGGGGGAGGGGGAGAGACACTAGATGACAAGTATGCCTGTGTTTCAGTGGGGGTGAAGCACAGGAAATTAGTCAATCTGCAGACATACGCACACACATTTTTAAAAATGTATTTGTCTCATGTAGCCCAGACTGACTTCAGACTCACTACGTGGTGGAGAATGGCCTTAAACTCCTGATCCTCCTCCTGCCTTCACTTCCCCAGGATTACAGGCTTGTGCCAACACCCCCAGTTTATATGGAGCTGAGGCTAGAATGCAGGGCTTCCTGTATACTAGGCAAGAATGCTACTGAGTCATATCCAAGCCCGGCTAGGCTCTGTTCACATGGTGGCCGGACTGGAAGGAAGGGAGCCCAAACCGGAAGCAGAAGTGGGTAGGGTCTTTAAGTCCTGGGCTCGGCGACCCTCTTCCATCAGCAAGCTCAGCTAGCTCTTATAGAGCCCAAAGTCTCCTGATGTCCAGGGATGACCGATTGTCATTGTTAACTTGATTGGATTTAATATCACCACGGAAACGTACCTCTGCACGTGTCTGGGAGGTCATTTCTAGATTGGGTTGGTTGAGGAGGGAAGAACCACCTTATGTGTGGTCAGTCCCATCCCATGGACTTGGGGTCCTTCACTGAATATAAAAGAGAGGATGAGCCAAGCATCAGCGTTCATCTCTCTCTGCTTCCTGATTGTGGATGCCATATGATCAGCTGCCTCATGCTCCTTCTCCTATGATGAGCTATATACAACCCCTCCCCCCACCAAAAAAAAAAAAACCTGTGAGAACAAATAAATTCTTCCTAAGTTGCTTTTGCCAGGTATTTTTTTTTTCACATCAACAAAAATGTAACTAATACATCTCCCAGATCAATGCCAGCACCTGGGAACCGTGTCTTCAAATGCATGAGCCTGTGGAGGACATTCCCCATCCAAACCATCCCCATCCCTTTAAAGTCTTAGACACCAGTGGTTCTCAACCAAGGCTGTTTTGCCCCCCCCCCCCTGCCCCAGGAGATGTGTATGGATGCCTGGAGACATTTTGTGGTGTCACAAGGGGGATGGTGCTCTTGGTATCTGTGGGTCAAAGATCAGGGCTGCTATTAAACACAATGAATAGGGGGGCTCCTCAACAAAAAAAAAAAATGTGCAGCCACAAAATGCCTAGAGAGAGGCTAAGAGACCCTGACTCCAAGGCTGGAGAGGTGGCTCAGTGGTTAAGAGCATTGGCTGCTCTTGCAGAGGATGGGGGTTCAGTTCCTTGCACACACACAGGGCAGTTCACAACCAAATGTCACTCCAGCTCTAGAGGATCTAGTGCCCTCTGCTGGTCTCCACAGCATGCATACACTAATGCACATGTACACTTAATATTTTTTTTAATTTAAAAAGAAAAGAAACCCTAACCTCCACAAATGGCACCCCACCCTGGCAGCTAAGAAACCTGATGTAACTACAGAGTTCAGGGGTCCTGACTACAGCCTCCAGCCCTCTTTTGACTCAAGTGTGAGACAGGGTCTTGCTAAGTTGTCTAGACTGGACCCAAACTTATGATCCTCCTGCCTCAGCCTCCCAAGTCTATAGGCCTGGGCCACCACATCCAGCTCCAACACAGAGGCCCTGGTATAGGTGGGCTGGAGTATACTCTACCATCCGAGTCTCTAACCAGCAATTTTAGGGAGAGTTTCCTTTATATGAGTCAGAGCCCAGAAACTGTAACCTTGGGTCCTGATGCTGCTTAGAGAGGCATCTGGGGAAAAAAAAAAATGACTCTGGATCCACACAGAATAGTCCTCCATTGAGGATCTCCCAGGGGCATAAACTGTACAAGCTCATCCCCCGGCCTCGGAGTTGGGGTGCTCTGACTTGGGAGCAAATCTCTAAGTGGTCCAGGCACTCTACAATGTCGTTGCCTCGTCTACCTTTCACTTTTAAAAGTAGGAGGAATTCAGAGAAAATGTGATCCATATGTCAGCTTCCTCTACACTTAAATCATGAAAGCACTGCTGTGGATTTTAAGAGCTATTGATGTCCAGAACACCTTGCGGAGATCTTTAAAATAAGCGTTTCTGAGTGTCTTTTTACTTTCGGTTGGGGTTTTGCTCTGGGTAAGTGAATTCAAACAATGTGAATTTGGGGGGCCGCCAGAAACCCCAGCCATGAAGCCAGATGAAATCTGACCCTTTTCTGCTCAAGCCTGCAGGTTCCCTTGAGATGTGGCCATTCGAGGCAAGAAAATGAATCCTTTCCCGGTGAGGATGGCTCAGCTGCTCGCGGGGATCTTAGACATCATCCTTTGCATTTTGCCTCTCAATGGCAACCGTTTCAACTCTGGTTAAGGGAGATCCCAGTCCCCTGCTTCTAGTGGATTTGTTGTTTCCAAGCAGGAACCGAATCTGTGGCTAACTTCAGATTTCGCCTCCCCGCCAGGCACCCAGGGCGGCTAAGTTCTAGACTGGCCATTTCCTCATACACAGTACCCCTGTGGAGAAAGGTGATTTTGCAAGCTATATAATCTTCAGGACAGAGAATATACCCCAGGAAGAAACAGTATTCTAAATGTGGAGCAATACAGCTTTGCAGTCAGCAATATCATGCACGCACGCACACACGCACACACATACATACATGCTTTCCCAAGAGACACTGCTCCTGGCCCATTAGCTAGATTGTGTGTATGGAAACCTCTGTCATCCATGCTATGGGGAAAGAGCACTGCAAAGAAGGAGTAGGAGAGGCTGAGGTTCCACGTGATCTAAAGGGAGCGGGTGGGGGTGGGTAGACGACGTCCATGGCAGAGCAGGGAATGATGCAGAAAGTGACGGCAGAAATGGAGACCCACAAAAGTGAGAGAGAGGAATAAGGGGGGGAAAGGCTTGATCATTAGAATAACAAGAAGTTAGGGGAAGAAGAAAGTCAGAATGTGAGGGCCACAGGACCTGGAGAGCTGCCTACCCTTCACACTGGCAAGGGTATTGAATAGGTAGCCTAGCTCGCTGGTCTAGGGCAAGAGGCCCCCAGACCAAGAAGGCCCCATCTCTACCCCTCCTCAGAACCCACCTCTACCCCAGAGGGAGCCTCTCCACCTGCCTCCTGGCATCAACACAGAGAGCTGAAGGGGAAGCCTGGTCACCTGGAATCTCCAGAAGAGTTGACCCAAGGTGATCCAGTCCCCTAGTAGAGATAGGGGAGCAGGGTTGGGTTCTAAATAAAGAAGAAATTGGGGCTGGAAGATGATGGCACAGCAGTTAAGAGTTCTTGTTGCTCCTCCATTGGACATAAGTTTGGTTCCCCAATGACCACATCAGGTGGCTCACAGCTACATGTAACTCCAGCTCCCAGGGGATCTGCTGCCCTCTTCTGGCCTCCTTAGGCATGTTCACTCATGGGGCACATACACAGACTCAAATACATATACATCCATATATACTAAGAAAGAAAAAGAACAGATGAACAAACATAAGACTCCCTTTAACACCAGGGAAAAGTCATCTTGTAGAACTGATGAGGGGCTTGTGCCTGGATGGATTTTAGCTGATCCCAGATGAACCCTGGGCACAGGGCACCATGGTGTGGATCGGGGAAGTACCTGAGCACATGTCCTGCTCTTCTCCTCCTATAGCCGCATGCTTCTCCTGCAGCTAGCCCTCAGAACATGGGTGGTAGTGCATGCCTATAATCTCAGCCTCTAGGAGGTAGAGATAGGAGGAGGAACATACATTCAAGGCCAGCCTGGACTACATGGTCATGAGACCCTATCTCAAGAAAATGTTATAGAGCTGGGGAGATGGCTCGGTAGGGTTAGCACTTGCTGTTCAAGCATGAGGACCCGAGTTCAGGCCCCCACAACCCTTGCAAAGCCTAATACACCCGTTGAGGACCTTTGTAACCCCAGCTTACCTACAGTGAGACAGGAGATGGAGACTGGAGGGTCCCCAATCACTTGTGAGCCACCTAGCCTGGCATATGCAGCAGGGGACATCAAAAGGCTGTGTCTAAAACAATATGGAAGGTGAGGACACACACACACTCCACAAACTCCCTAAAATTATATGTGAGATGTCATGCCTGAGTGCTGTTTGGGGGCAAGCCTGTAGTTTTTGTCTTTAGATTTTTCAAAAGAACTCAGAGAGAAAAGGAAAACCACCTCATTGCCCTCCCTGACCCACGTCTGTGTGTTTTGTCTCCCTGTCCCTCTGTTCTCTCTCTCTCTCTCTCTCTCTCTCTCTCTCTCTCTCTCTCTCTCTCTCTCTGTGTGTGTGTGTGTGTGTGTGTGTGTGTGTCTCCCTGTGTAGTCTGTCTGTCTGTCCATCTGTCCATCCGTCCTTTTGTCCATCCATCCATCCATCCAATCCATCAATCCATCCATCCATCCATCCATCCATCCATCCATCCATCCATCCATCCATCCCATCCATCTGTCTGTCTCCACCAGGTGTGATGTGGGCACTGGGAGACTTGAAGCTGTCCTCAGTTGGGAGTGGTGGCTGCTGGGGTCCAGGTAAAGGATGTGATGGGGTGTTCTTGTGACAGCCCAGGCCACAGCCTGCCTGGCCACACCCAGGACCAGCATTACCCTCGCCACTACTGCCCCATTCTGGGCTTGGATGGTCGGCAGGCTGCTCCCAGCGGGAGGGACTGATTCACTGGTCCCCATGCTTCAGCTGAAAGCCAGGGAAACCGAGGCTGGAGTTGCCGATGACACAGCCACTGTCTATTTGGGGGTGGCAGAGTCATACCAGGCCTGTGAATGACAGCCCAGAGCCACGGCCACTCCCTGTCCAAACTATATTCTTATAACCCGGCCAAGGAGGCCACTCAGCCATCTGCTGTTGATCCATCTGGAACCTGGGACTCTTTAATGTCACAAGCCGCTTTTAACACTAGTCTTTTAAAAATCAAAGACTCCAGAGTTTTCTCTCTTGTGTCGCACTTTGGATGCTGGGTGGGCTTTATCTGTAGCATGAGAGAGAGAGAGAGAGAGAGAGAGAGAGAGAGAGAGAGAGAGAGAGAGAGAATATGATGGTGAAGGCAGAGAAGAAAAAGATAATACTGCACAGAAGACTCCGAGGCCCTGGAATCTTAACGAGCGGCTCTGGCTCTTATCATCTTCAAAACGCCCTTATTAAGCTTCACCGGGTTCTTGTGGCCCAGCTGGCTCTTTACAGGGTCAGATCAATCAGCGGCCGTCTGCAGCGATGGACCACGGGCCTACTGTGCAACTTGGGGGGTACTGGAGCCAGGCATGCCAAGGGGGACATGTGACATCACTGAGCTTACACACGCGCACACACACGCACGCACGCACGCACGCGCACACACACACACACACGCACACAGAGGCCTAAGGCTTCAGTTCTTCCCCTGTTCTGTCCCTCTTTGAAGGGCTCTCAGGACCCCACAGAAGCTTTCAAAGCTGGATGGTGAACACCAGTCACGACAGAGGCAGTGAATGGTAGCTGCTTGGCTGGGCCGTGTCAGGGATCACGGTTGACCCTCACACTTGAACCAGTGTCTTGAGGAGACGTCGGGGGCATTCAAGCTAAATGTCGGGAATGGAGGTGCTGGGTTCAAACCCCGGCTGCCTCTCTGCCTTGGGCCTTTGGACGAGCCAATTATTCTCTCTCGGCTTCCCTTTTCGTCACCATTGATAACTTGTCTGTCCCATGGAGCAGAAAGTCAACTTTGGATGCCCCACCAGAAACCACAGAGGAGGACCTGAGATGGCTTTAGTCATTTAGACTCCTCAACAAATGATTGATTTGTTTCGGTGTGTGTGTGCATGTGTGTGGAGGGCAGAGGACCACTTCTGAAGTCACTCCTCAGGATGTGATCCACTTTAGTTTTTGAGAGAGGGTCTCTCACTGGGACCTGGGCCTCAACGATTTAGCTAGGCTGACCAGCCAGCCAGCCCCAAGGATCCACCTCTCTCCCCATCCCCAAAGCCAGCACCACACCCGGATTTTTTCACATGGCTTCTGGGGATCGAACTCAGGTCCTCGTACTTACAAGGCATACACTTTACCAACTGAGCCATCTCTCCAGCCCCTCAGCAAATTATTGAATCATGGAATCTCATGTCTCATCCAAAGTCTACTAGGTTCAGCAATCCTGCACCTGTAGACACAATGTTGAGGAATTTCATGGGTGGGTAAAAAGTAATTTGAGGTACTGGGAATGGACACAGGACCCACACATACAATAGGCAAGCACTCTGAGCTTCAGCCCCTGGAACATAGTTTTTATTTTGTTTGAAATTCAAATTTAATGACATTTTATTTTATTGTGCCCTTTTCCCATAAGGATCTCTCTTCTGATCTCTCCTCACATTTTCTACCCATGTGTTTGGTTTTGTGTGGCCCTTGTCTCTGCAAGTGGGACTGAGAAGTAGACAGTACACAGGAGTCTGCATTACCGAGAGAGAGGCTCACCTAGTGGGTAGCATGGGGAAAGCTGTCTCATGCTTCAGCAGAGAACAGAGGGTGTGAATATCATATTCCTGGGGACATGGGCCAAAGTTGGAGAAAAATAAAAGTGCGGTGCTGAAGAGAGAACCCACACATCCTGGGCCAGCGCCCTACCCCTGAGCTGCATCCCCCTCCTCAACTCCACCTCGTTATCACGGGATGATGTAGCCTGAATGCTCAGCAGGACCCCACAGGCAGGTTCCCATGCCCAAGTCTCATCAAGGAAAACTGAGGTTCAAAGAAGTCATCTGACTACCTCCAGGTCACACACAGTAGGTCTCTACTCAGGGTCACCTTTATTGCACGTGTGTTGTGTGCCTGACATGTGCACTCCGAACGGGATTAAGCATGTAGCGGAGCCATTCTGGCATGCGCATCTGTGCGTGGGTGAGTGAGTGTGAGAGTTCATGTGTAAGTGTGTCGGTGCATCGTAGGTGCTCACCTTAGTTGTCTAGTGATTTCTAACAGTTTGCCACGTGTGTAGAACATCGCTAACAATACACATTTCTGACCCCTGGAGTCCCTCGGCTCAGGAAGCCGAACATAGCCAAGCCCGCTCTACCTTCTCAGGATTTCTGGGCTGTTTTCCTCTTGAAGACTGAGGCTGGGGAAGAATCGGCACCAGGTTCATTTCTGCGAGTAAAAGGATTCATTTTCTTCTTCTGTGTGTCTCATAGAGGAGCTGGCATTCCCAGGGCCAGCAGGAGGGGGCTCCTGACCTCAGGATGGGCTGGCCCAGTTCAGAGCCCTTCACCTGGTTACTCTGAGCCCATCCAGGCTAAACTCCACCCCCTTCCTTATCTCCCCTCCTTCGTTTTTTCTTTCTCCTTTCTTTTATGGTACCGGGAGTAAGCCACACGGTATATAAGTGCACTACCACTGAGCCACACCTCACCCTTCATAATCTCCCTTCTCCTTGGTTCAAAGCTCCATTTCACAACTTAATCTACAAAATAACTTCGTCTTTGCCATACCCTGTTGACCAAACGCACACCACACACAGGCTACGGGCATCCTCATAGGGGAGGGCATCCTGCAGGCCCTGAATTCAGGGGTCTAGGGATCACGGTGGCTGCCTTTGGATCTGTCCACCTCAGTGCCAGCAGATGTCTGATGACTAAAAGGCTGGCTGGCTGGCAGCACACGTGGGTGGATATATGAAGACTGACCAGAGCTGGAGACGGCAATGTGAGCTGTCCCTCCAGCAACACAGTCTGTGATGCCTCCTGTCTCCTCATCCTGGAAGTCATCTCCAGCTTTGAGGTCCCCAGTTTTTCCACCCATACCAAGCACCTCAAGGCTGGGCCAGGCAGGGAATAAAGCACCCCAAGCAAACAGCCAAGGAGAGGCAGAAAGCCCGTATATCACACGGCTGCTGCAGGCCCGGGAGCCTTGCTGAAATGCCGACAGGGTTTTTATGCTTGGAGGATGGTGGTAATGGGGAACACATTTGCAGTAGATAGCAGAGCACTGGGGTGCCTCACAGCTGCTATCTCCTAAACCCGCGCAGTTGGTACTGATCCCGGTTCCAGGGCTGTGTACCCTGTGGATTCTAAGTTATATCCACCCCTGCTTTCTAAATTCATCCCTTGCCCTTGAGTTCCACAGAACTCTATTAGAAGCTAGGAGGGGCATGAGTGTGTGTACATGTGTGCATGTGTGTGTGTGTGTGTGTGTGTGTGTGTGTGTATGTGCATGCATGAATGTGTGTTCGAATGTTTATGTGAGCAACTGTGTGTGTGCATGCATGAGTGTATGTGTGTGTGTGTGTGTGTGTGTGTGTGTGTGTGTGTGTGTGTGTGTGTGCACATTTGAGGAATGGGGTGATAGAATGCTGGTCTACAGTGTGGCCGGTGGACTCAAGCCAGACAGAGGTCCCAGCAGCTGGTGTACCTGCTGGGCCTTCTTTGGTGTGCATCCCGCTGGGATCTCCGATAAGCACTTCATGTATGGAGAAGATACTGACCCTCTCATCAGCTCTGACAGGGATCCCACCACCAACTCCCTGGTGCATCGAGACCAGTAAGTTGCCCAAGGCTATACCTTCTGGAGCAGGGGGAGCCAACATGTGTAGAAAGTGCTCCCAAAGCAAGTGGTAATGTCGTGACTGGTGACTAGGCTGAGTCTCCTGGAAGTCTATCTCCAGCTAAGACAGGGGTCTGTGAGAGCAAGCTTTGGAGTCAGCCAGGCTAGCCCACATCCCAGCTTCACCTCTGGTTCCACCACGGTCTAGTCATGCCCAGGGGAAGAGTAGTCCTGGGTGGCGGGGATGGCCAGTGCAAAGACCCGGAGGTATCCCAGACCACACCATGCTCCCTGTCTGCAATGCTTCCCCATTGCGTAAGCTGCCCCCTAGCTTCCTCCAGCAGCTCAGCTGGGTGTTGCCTCCTCCAGGAAGCCTTCCACTACTCAGGCCCGCTGACTGGGCCAGAGCCTTTACCCCACCCTGAGTAACCACAGCCCATCAGCATTGACCTGTCAGGACCATTTTGACATATCGATGTTCTTGGCAGTGACTATGTCGATGGCATCAGAGTCCCCAATTTGGCCAGTATCTTCCCTCTTGGAAGCACTCAGGAAACAGTGACAGAAGGGACAGAGAAAAGCTAGTGGCGGACTGCGGAACACAGAGAGGAGACAGAGCTCTGTGTACACCTCAGTCAAGTGACAGCGTGCGTGGGCAGGGTTGAGGGGAGGAGGGGGCATGACACTCACTCCTATAGAACCACAACATGCTCGAGGCTACAAGGACACAGACACCTGAGGTGTCACTCTTGAGGACAGCAGAGTGGCTGGAGAATTATTGGGGGGGAGCGGTTATAGAGATAGATGTGAAGGGGGAGATGGAGAGGGACCTTGGGGGGAATTCCCAGGCAGAAATAGGGTTTGCTAAGGGCAATAGATCGTTTAGACATTTTGGACAAGAAAAACAGCATTCCCCCAAGGTAGACGGGACACCCAGAGTCCCTAAGTCAATGGAGTTGTCGGAGGGCAAGGAGAAGACAGCAGGAGGTAACAGTGGGCGAGAGAGCTGAGAGCAGGAAGGTTGGCCTCAGACCCGAGTTCGAATCCCTCGGCTGACAGTCGGAAACCGTTGGGCCTTGGACAAGCCACGTCAGCCCTTTGGGCCCGCTTCTTCCTGTGCAAGAATGAATACCATAAAAACCAAACTTGGAGGTCCCTTGCTGTCTCTGGCTCCTTTGAGACTCTGGGTATCGTTAGAGAGTCATATGATTCTGCCATCAGGTTTCCCTAAGAACGACTTCCCGGTTGAATAAGCCTCGGGCGCCCACAGAACCCGGGTCCTACCCTCACTGTCTGAGCCCACTTGTCTGTGCCCTGGGTTTTCCCAGGTGATCAAGTGGATGCTTATGGCGCTTGGCGTACAGTGGGCGTTCAATCCATGCTCCCCATCATTACCATCAGCAGCCTTTAGTCCTCATTGTGTTCATCAGAGTGATGGAGGTAATCCAGCTGGGTGGATTCCAGCTGGGCCGAGAAGAATAACCCCCCCCCCCCGGGAGAAACACCCAGAAAGAACAGGAAGGTGGCAGAACCAGGCCCAGCCCCTGGGCAGGAAGAAGGCATCTGGGCAACAGGAGCCCCTTACCATTCCTCTAGAGCTCCCACCATCCCTCTAGCTGGGGGACCACTAACCTCATTCCTTTTTATGAGTTTACCCCCTCCCCCACCTCTGAAGAGGAGTGTCCCTGTCTTAACAGATAAGACAGACCAGTCTGCCTTAAATATTTCTATTACTTAAAAGTTCATAAATCTATTGGTTTAAAACTGTCAGCGGGATGGGAAAATTCAGAGACGGAGCCACGCTTATCGCCCGGCGAGGAATTTGCCCGAAGTAGGGGGCAAGCTGGTGAGCAGAGGGCGCTGGCAGTGCCCGGATGCCAGGAGTTTCCTCGCCCCAGCCTCTGCCTTCTGCCCTGGATTCTAACCGCCGCCCCCCCCCCCGCCCCGCCCTCTTAGCCAGTGATGTCTTTGCCCATGACTTTGAAGCCCCTGAGGCTAGGCATGATCTCACAAGCCAGCAGCAACTTGGAAAGAAGTGAGAAGAAAGGTTTCCCAGACAGGGACCCTGTGCCAGACTTCCTACACCAGCTCCACGTCCCTTTTCGTGAAAGGAGAGGATGCCAGGAGCAGATGATGCTGTCCGACTCCCCAAAGCAGAGCGACCCCGGGGCATAAGGAATAAGAATTTTCTTGAAGAAAGCTGGGAGCCCAGACAGAAGAGGGAGGTTGTCTTAGGCCGTGACAGAGAAGAAATCCTAATGACCATTTGTCAAGGAGGAGAAAATAAAATAAAAACAACAGCAGAGCCCTGATAAACACCATCTCCACGGGATAACTACTGCTGTGGTTGTATTGCAGGCAGCTAGGGGAAGCGGTGTTGTGTGATTAGGACGTTACGTTACTGCACAGATTCAATGGGTGTGGGCTGCCTCAGAATGGAGCAAACACATGAATTCTGACTATTTAGTCACGTTTACCTCGAACATGACATTGTAAACTTATAAAATTTAATTTTTTCATCTGAGCCTGGATCTCACTATGTAGTCCAGGCTGACCTCAAACTCACGATCTGCCCACCTCAGCCTCCCGAGTGGTGGGATGCCAACGGTAGACGCTACACACAGCTTTCAAAGTTAATTTCCGGCAGTGTCTGTGTTTACTGAAGGCCTGACCTGAACAATCGGCTCTGGCAAGCCATTCCAAACCAGCCCCAGCCTCACACTGGCCTCCAAGCCTCCTCCGAGAGGGTGGCTTGAACACCAGCCCCTCCACTTCTTGTCCACGGGGGCCACTTACTGAATTCAGCAGGAGTTAATGTCGGGCATCTCCAATGAGCTGTGTTCTTATTCTTCAAGATCCCTGAGGCAGATCCTATGATCACCACACTTGTGGTGGGGAAACTGAGACCCAATAAGACCAGGCATTATTGCCTTTATTTATTTATTTATTTATTTATTTATTTATTTATTTATTTATTTATTTATTTATTTATTTATTTGTGTATTTATGTATTTATGTATTTATGTATTTATTTATTTATTTATTTATTTATTTATTTATTTATTTATTTATTTTACTTTTATGTAGGGTCTGACTATCTAACCCAGGCTGGCTTCTAAATCATGATCCTCCTGCCTCAGTCTCTGGAGTACTGGGGTTACAGGGAGCCATCACTACCCCCAGCTTGGAGTGGATCTGAAGTGTCCCCTGGAGGTCATGAGTTAAAAGCCTGGGCACTAGCCTATGGCTCTATTGGAAAGCAGTGGAAATCTTTAGGAAGTGGGGCCCAGTGGAAGGAAGTCAGAACACGGGACATATGACCTTGAAAGGGACTTGCCCCTCTGTGTGTGTGTGTGTGTGTGTGTGTGTGTGCGCGCGCTTTTCTCTCTGTCTCCCTGGCTCTGCTTTTCTCTCTGTCTCTCTGTATGTATGTATGTCCGTCCATCTGTCTGTCTGTGTCTGTGTCTGTTCTCTGTGTGTGTGTGTCTCTCTCTCTGTGTGAGTGTGTGTGTGTGTCTGTGTCTGCTTTTCTCCCTGTCTGTCTGTCTGTCTGTTCTCTCTCTGCCCCCCCCAGTGTGTGTGTGTGTGTGTGTGTGTATGTGTGTGTGCGCGTGCACACACGCGCGCTGGCATGTTGAGCAGTTTCTTCTCCCACATCCTTCAGCCATGGGTGATATTCTGCCTGGCCACAACCCTGAAAGTGACAAGTCTTAGCAGTCAGAGACAGATATACCTCTAGAGCCCAGAGCTAGCTAAAGCAAAGCTTCCCCCACCCCTTTCAGCTGTTTCTCTAGGGTATTTTGACACATGGATGGAAAGCTGACACGCTAAATGACTTTGCAAGGCCCCATGTGTGGCTGGTGTCAAGCCTGCGATGTGAAGCCGGAGGCTCCTAACCACTGCTCCACCCTGCCCGTCAATGCTGCTCATCCAGGCTCCACCTCTGGCCACACATGCAGATTCCATCCTGTGTGAGGACACAGGATTGAACGAGGGACCACTTGGCACACAGGGAGACCCATGTCCACACAGTGGCCTTGGTGAGCAAGCTGGGTAGCAGGCTGTGGCACCTCCAGGGTGTGTGGGGACTCTTGAGCAGGGGGAGGGCGGACCCGTGTTCTATCAGCTGGCTGGGAAGAGCAGAGATGAATCACCAGCTGTCAGTCTATTCTTATCCAGGCTTCAAGCACCCAGCCTCTTATCTACAGTGGCTCAGTTAAAATATGGCCCCTCCCATGAGACAGACCTCAGGGCAAGGTACCGGTGTGTGTGTGTGTGTGTGTGTGTGTGTGTGTGTGTGTGTGTGTGTGTAAAAATAAAGGCAGAGTTTTCAGCCTCCCTCACGTTCCAAGTCCTCCCTTCTAGCTGGTGCATGGATCAACACCTAGAGGCTCATCTCTCCTGACTCCTGACTCTGGCCTCAGCAGAAGCACCTAGGTTGGTGGCAGGAGACCGAAGCATGCCTCTGTCTGCCCCTCTGAACTGTGGGCTGGAAAATCTCGACCTCCCTCCTGCCTGTCCTCACTCTGTCTGCCCTGGGAACCTGTGTCAAAGTGACAGCTCTCGTGTCTTACTGGGCTTTACCTACGTTTCTTAGGTATGCATTCCCAGAAAGCTCTGGAAACCTGTCACTCCGCCCATTCAGATTTCAAGGTGGAAATGATTTGGGTATCTCTTGACTCGACCCCCAGTCTTTTAATTTATTGACTTGGGGCAGGTTCTCTATGTAGCCACGGGGCTAAACTTGAACTCCATCCTCCTGCTTAGCCTCTTGCATGCTGGGATTATAGACATGCAGCCCCACACTCAGCTTCTAATGAACCCCTTCGTTCAGTTCTCCTTTCCTCATCTTAACTGTGTATCTGGTCCCCGCCAGGATATCGACCCCTCCTCTGAACCTCAGTTTACCCACCCAAGGAAATGGGTCCCTTCCCCTTCTTCCCAGGCCTGCTCGACAGAGGTTACCTCCAGGGCAGAGCGGGCAAGGTGGGAAAGGCCAAGTTCAAAGTGCCACCCAGGAGCCAGGCATCCGTGTTATTAAGAAAAGCCAGATAGGTCTCCCCTGCCTCCCTCCTCCCCTCCACGCCCCTGACCTCCCCTCCATGTCTCTGCTTAAACAGACTCCTCCCTGGTTGACGGTCCCACTGAAGCCGTCCCCCCCTCCCCCACCCGCCCTGCCCCTCTGCGTCTGCAGAGGGATGAAGCGCCCGGCTAATATAAGTATGTTTACATTAAAATATAAGGACAATGCACCCGCCATCTAATAGTCGGCTCTGTATATGTTAGCGAGTGCTTAGGACTCTCTTTTAGAAACCCATTATGTCCACGTGACTCCACTCAAAGCCTTTCTTCAGGATTTTGTTTTGACAGGAGGGCATTAAGGGGCTGAAAGTGATAGCACAAGAATACCAGTTACACACTTTGATCAAATCGCTCCGTAAGTCTCCTGAAGAAAGTCTTGTATATATTAGGAAAGGAAATTAATTTTATTGCGGCTGCGGCTTGGCTGGTTAATGGCCCAGCGAGCTGGCTGGCTTCAGAAGGCAGCCGTGGGGGTGAGTGGTCTACCCCACTCACTTTCCTCCTAGGCTCACCCAGCCACAGCCACAAGGAGAGGACCAGCCGGTGGGCACCGGGCTGACGGAACCCCCGAAGGCTGTAGGACTCGGGGTGCAGGTGGCTGCGACCTGCTTCCCTGACCTCACTTCTCACCCGGGCTGTCACTTCAAAAGGCACACGGGATGCTTGCTGCCAGCTGTGGAGCTGGCCAAGCCCACAGCACGTGTCACAAGCGATCAGCACTGGGGGATTCAGAGACTCAGGGAAGGAAGGACTAAGCTAAAAAAAGGGGGTGCTTCCAACTTGCTGTTCTCAGAAGTAAAAGACAAGCAGAGAATAAAGATGGCTGGAGAGATGGCTCAGCAGTTAAAAGTACTGGCTACTCTTCCAGAGGACCCAGGTTCTAGTCCCAGCACCCACACGGAGGCTCAGAACTGTCTGTAACTCCAGTTCCAGAGGAAACCATGCTCTCTTCTGGCTTCCACAGGCACCAGGCACGCAAGTGGTGCGCAGACATATATGCAGGCAAAAACACTCATACACAGAAAACAAAGTATAAGCTGGGGTGGAGAGTGCCAGAGGCAGAGTATTGAAACATTAGGGATAGAGACTGAACAATTATTCAACTTAATGATGGCCGCTTGACCCCAAGTAAGTGTAGTATATCCATTGTCCTCGGGTGGGATGGGGTCTCCCAAAGCCTTCTTGGTCCCTGCATACACAACTTGGGCCTGGAAATTAAGATGATAACATTTTGTATAGTACACTCCCAAATGCCAGCTGGCCACTCCAAAGGAAGAAATTCCAAGCTGTGCCCAACCCTGAGGGGCACTTGGGATTAAAAGAGTATTTGAGGACTGGGAGATAGCTCAAGTTGGTAAAGTGTGTGCTGTGTAAGCTCGAAGACTTGAGTTCCCATCCCCAACACTCATGTCAAGAAGGAAAGAAAGAGAGGAAGGAAGGATGGAGGTAGGGAGAAAGGGAGGGGGGAGGGAAGAGAGGAAGGAAAGAGACAAAGACAGAGGGAGGGAGGGAGGGAGAGAGAGAGAGAGAGAGAGAGAGAGAGAGAGAGAGAGAGAGAGAGAGAGAGAGAGAGAGAACAGATGCCACAACAGCAGTGTGTAAACCCAGGATTGAGGGGGTGTAGACAGGAAGGTCCATGAAGCCCACCAGCCAGTCAGTCTAGCTGATGGATGAGCGCCAGGCTCAGTGAGAGATCCAGCTCAAAACTAAGGATCAAGGAAGACACCTGATTTTGGCCTCTGACCTCAACATTCACACACACACACACACACACACACACACACGCACACGCACACGCACACGCACACGCACACGCGCGCATGCACATTTGCACGCACTCAGAAAGGCATTGCATGCAGCCAATCGATTGTCTTTGGATCGTCAGACAGTCTGAGGTTTTCTGTCATTTGCCATGGAGAATTCTCATACAGTGGTCGGCAGAGGATTCTCAAGCAATGACTGTTGTTGATAGTACTGTCAGTTTCCGGGTAGTACCTGGGTTAGCATCCCATCGCTGTAACAAGCACATGAAAACGCTCACCTTAAAAAGGTGACAGTGCTCATGGTGTCAAAGGGTCCAGGGCCATTTGGGAGCCTATGGTGAAGCAATGCATCATGGTGGAAGTGTGCAGTGGAGCTGACCTCACTGCTGAAGCCAAAGAAAGGAAGTGATTGGATGCACCCTGGCCCTCAATGTGCCGCACATCTTTAATTCCAGCACTTGAGAGGCAGAGGCAGGTGGATCTCTGTGAGCTCAAGGTCAGCTCGGTCTACATGGTGAGACACTGTCCAAAAACACAAACCACCCCCAGTGACCTGAAGACATCCCACCAGGCTCTTCCTCTTCTCAAAGGTTCCACCATTCCCCGACAGAGTCATGCTGGGGCCTCTGGTTTTACCACGTAGACCTTTGGGGGACCCTTAAGCTGGACATGGTGGTACACACCTGTACTCTCGGCCTTTGGGAGGCCGAGGCAGAGTGATCCTAAGTTTGAGGCCAGCTTTGGCTACATGGCTTACACGGCATTCACTTGGGCACAGCGTAGCACTCCCTAGAGTCCGTTTGGATTTTGTTCTAAGGTGTGAGCAAATCTTACACGACGTGGCTGAGGCAGCTTTGCTACCTGTATCCCTTATGATGTTTCTCGCTCTCTCGTCCACACTACACTATAAACATGACTAGGGACTATGTTCTGATGTGGCCGAGGAGGGGGGGGGTTGTGTGATGGTGGAGGAGGGAACGCAGGAGGAGGAGACATTATTCCCCCCTACACACCCAGGAAGGTTCCTGTCAGCACCATCCCTCACTAGAACCCCTGGCATATGACCAATAAAGCGGCAAGTCCTGAGACCCCCCAACACCCTTAGGGGCAGGCACGAGGGCCATTGATGCTTCTGGAATCTACCAGGGCAGCAATGGGGTGTAAGAGGGGCTGGACCAAGCTGTGTTTGGGGAATAGAACCTCATCAGCTCACACCCCAGCTCCCCCCCCCTTGCAGGGTCCCACACTGTCCCCAAATGAATGTTGTACAAGTTCACATGGTTACTTTACTCTCTGGGTAGGAAGTTAGACAAGGCAGTGATGGTACATCAGTCAGCTTCTCATCACTGTGACAAAATCCCAGAAGAGAGGGCTTTTCTCGGCCACTGCTTCACTTGTCGATGTTGCTCGGTCCCCGTGGTGACACAAAAACATCTTGTTCACCTCATGGTGATCAGGAAGCAAAGAGGGACGCAGGAAGAGTTCAGGGTCCCAATATCCCCGCAGGAGCATTCACTCCATGACCTAACTTCCTCCCATCAGGCCCTGCCCCGAAAGATTCCACCTTTCCCATGAGTACCACTGGGCAGCCACCAAGGCTTCACCATGTGGGCCTCTTGGACATATCTCAGACTCAAACTGGACTAGTGAGGGATAGCTGGTGGGACCACAAGAGTCAGAGCTTCCGCTGGAAAGTCATGTGGCAAGTGGTGATTTGAACCTCAGTGGGTTGGGGTAGAGGGAAAGAATGACCTGGAGGTATCCTAAACATGCCAACATTGTCTGGGCTGGGGTGTCTGTGTACAGCTGGTAGTGCCCTAGCCTGGAAGCTGGACTCTGAGAGGGTATGCCGAGAGGGTGAGCTGGAAGCAGCCAGGGCCTTTGGGAAGCTTGATGTACTGGTTCTACGTGGGTCCCCAAGGCAGCCCAGGCTCCAGCGAATCAGTCAGATGCCATCTCTTGGTGTAGAAGTGGAGGAGTGGCCTTGCAAAAGAGCCTGGCAAACAAGTGTCACAGCAGCCCAGGGGAGACCGTAGACTCTGGTCTACAAATGCCTGCATTGTGTCCAGGGAGCCACAACTCCAGTGCTGAGGACATATTCCGAATAGGTGCTAAGCGCGGCAGCGTAGGCGCCTAGCTAGCCTCATTTCAGTCTCTCGGGAGGCTGCAGCCATCTTTATGCTATCAGGATGGAGGCTCAGAGAAGGTAACTGATTTACTCAAGGTCACCCAGGATGAAAGTGAATGCACCCGACTTCGAGTCTAGGCTGCTTGAGCCTAGCCACCTGTCTGGGACTTCTTCTTCCTTTTCCACCGTCTTAGAGGTGGGGCCCTGCTTTTCTCTGGTCCCATCAAGACTCACAGAAATAAAGAGCAGAGATGTGTACAGGGAAATGGACGTGGTATAGCCAGGGTCAAGGTCACTGGATCAAACTGCCAATGGAAGGGGGGAGGGGGCTGAGGGTGTGGCTCAGTCTGCAGAGAGCCTGGTTAGCATGCAAGAGCCCTGGGTTCAAGCCCAGCACCACATAAACCGGGGCAGTGGTGTTTGCCTATAACCCTAGCATTCTGGCCATGGTGGCAGGAGGATCAAGGGTTCAAGGTTATCCTGGGGTATATTCCAGGCCAGTATGGAATATGTGAGACCCTGTCTCAAGGGAAACATTATCGCTCAGCTTCTGGCTTACGCCCCGCCTTGGACAAGCCCCAGATGGGGCTTTTCTGTGGCCCATGAGGAGGGGTCCCTTGGCCCCGGGTGCCTTCACATGACACAGCAGCCCTGCCTTCAACCTTTAGTCCCATTCAGTGAGTCCCTGCGTCGGCTCCCATGGCTGTCAAGCTCATGAGGGATAGCTTTTCCCGGCCCCTGTGTCTCCCCATCTTCACCCAATCTCCCTTTCCTCCGGCCAGCTCCAGCCCGGGGCCTCCTCAGCTATCTCATCCCCACCCAGGGTCAGGGATTATGACGCATTCGGAGAGCGTCCAGCCCTGAGCAGTGTTTACATTGGAGGTTAGCATTTATCTCTATACTTTCAACCTCTCTCCGCAGCTCAGCGCTGCTGTCTGCCTTGAGCTAGGAGGCACCGGCCTCCAGGGATGAGAGCCCGCCAGGCTGGGGCCACCTCGCTGGCATCTGGAGCCCCTGGACTCTCTTTCCCACCATCCTCGGGGTCAGTCCTCCTCTGTGGTCCCTGGCTAATCTCTGAAAACCGAATTTCAAAGGAAGCACTCCATAAAAATGAAAGTCTGTGGTGTGCTTCCCCCCCCCCCCCCGCAGGCACATTTACTATGGATATTTGAGTCTTGTGAACCCTTTGACCCAGAAAAGATTTTTCTAGAAACCTTACTCTACAGAGACTTGCATGTATGTGGGCAAAGGTACAAAACATCTTCGTCGCATTTTTTTTTTTTTTTTGCATTAGTGAACAATTAGGGGAAACTATATATCTTCATTAATAGAGAGCAGACTGGCTGATCTCTGTGGCATCCGCAGCCTGGACAAGGGAGGCAGCTGGTCACAGCCGCAGGGTCAGACTGGAGATGGGAAAGATGCTCTGATGACAGTGTTTTCTTAGGGTCCCCGCAGGAAAGTATGTCAGATTGAAGCGGGGTCATTTGAATATGTAAATGAAGGAGCTGTTTGTAAAGGTGGGGGTGGGGCTTAGGGAAACCCAGCGGGGATCCGGCAGTCCCTGGGAGCTAAGGACCTGAAGGAGCCATTATCACTCTAGGCTTGGGGACCTGAGGTGCTGAAGCCCCTCATTTGTCCAAGCCTTGTCAGGAACTGGAGGGCAGTGGAATCTGACAGCCCATTCCTCCCTGGGTACCGGGCAAGGCAGAGAAAGATTGAAGGATGTGAATAGTGGAAGAGAATTAGTTCAGTACACAGTGCCTGATGGAAACAGAACACAGCGTGTACTTGCATCTCTAGAACCTAAGTGTGTTCTGTGCTGATATGGGGTGTGTGGGACTTTTTCTGGGCTAGGGTTTTTTTTCTTTCTTAAAGACAAAAACCTCATGTAGCCCAGGCTAGCCTCCAGCTCACTATGTAGCTGAGGAGAACCCTGCATGCCTGATTCTCCTGTCCCCACCATGCCTGGGTGACAGTCATGTGCCGCCGGGACTGGTTAATTCCATGCTGGAGATCATACCCAGGGCTTTGTGCATGCAAAGTG
Organism: Peromyscus eremicus; assembly: GCF_949786415.1. Taxonomy (NCBI): domain Eukaryota; kingdom Metazoa; phylum Chordata; class Mammalia; order Rodentia; family Cricetidae; genus Peromyscus; species Peromyscus eremicus. The sequence goes on along the minus strand of NC_081438.1, from coordinate 10,074,259 downwards.
AGCACTGTAACTATCTCTAGACCCAGTTTTTCTTTTTAATATTTCCATTTCAAATAGATTGAATTTACAGTAAATTTAGAGCAACCCCCCCCCCCCCCGGCATGTGTGAAACCCTGGGCCCAAAGACCAGCATCACACACACAGATATTCACACAGGAATAAAATATAAAGTAAATGTGTGAGACTCTGGGTCCAAAGACCAGCATCACATACACAGACATTCACATAGGAATAAAATATGAAATAATTCTTAAAAAGAAGTTGAGAGATAATTCTTTTCATTTAAGACTGAAAAAAATTCTAATCATGCTGACCAAAAATAAGAGGCCTTTGGTTTTGTTTTGTTTTGTTTTGTTTTGTTTTTGCACAAGCAAAAAGTCCAGCCAACCTGATCAGTCACCTTTTCTTTTATTAAGATGTATTTTGTCTTTGTGTGTGTGTGGTGTGGTGTGTATGTTTGTGTGTGTGGTGTATGTGTGTACATTTGCATGAGAGTGCAAGTACTTGAAGAATGCAGGAGAAACCATCAGATCCCCGCAGAGGGGGTTTACAGGCAGTCGTGAGCAATCTGATGTGGGTGTTGAGAATGAAACTGGGATCTTCTGCAGAATCATTAGTATGCTATCAACTCCTGAGCCACCTTCCCAGAAGAAAGTTTCACACTTTTCTTTTGACCAATGGCCATGATGCCTGTGTTCTCAAAGAGATGTTTGTAGAGATAATGTTGGAGAATATGGTCAGCATGGTGAAGGGCATACAGACATCACATAACCCTGGTCACTTGTGGTTTCTGGGACATGTTTCTGGAAGGTTCATCAATCTTTCTCTTTCTGTATAACTCCTTCCATGTCCCCAGCTCTCCAGTCTGTGGGTGTCCAAGGTCACTGGGCAGAGGCTCACATGTGACTCTTTCTGACTGGGCTCCCCACCTCTGATGGGACCCAGCTGGCCAGGGAGGAGAAAGCATGTTAGATAAGAGAGCCCAACAAAGGCTATGCTTTGTATATGTGATATGTTTGATCTTGTGCCTGGGCCCCAATAGGGACAGGTTCTGAGCAGGCGGGGAGCAAGGAGAGGAGGCATTTCCTATCTCTCATCCCACCTCCATTAACCTAATCAAGGTCACCCCCTCATAGGCATGTCCAGGGATTTGTCTCTGCGGATTCTATATCCTGTTAAAGGCTAAAAAGGTGCATGCTATTTTTAAAACTTTATTCAAAGGTCTAGAAGGGCGGCTCACTGGTTAAGAGTGCTTGTTGCTCTTGCAGAGGACCAAAGTTCAGATCCCAGCACTCATGTTAGGTAGCTCACAACTGCTGCTATCGCCAGGTCCAGACAATACAATGCCCTCTTCTGGCATCTGACAGCACAACACTTATGTGCACATACACACAAACATAATTTTAAAGACTTATGAAGAAAAAGGGGGAAAAGTAGTTATCACATTGATGCAATTATTTTGGTCTTCATCAAACACAGACTGTCACATGCACAGGGACAGATTCCCAGGCTGTTTTGTTTACGTCTAAATTGCCAGCACCTTGGACAGTGCCTGGCACACTAAAACTGCTCGAACATCTGTGGTACAGAAAACGAACCATCTCCTTACAGGCCCTTTTCCTTGAGAAATTACTTGGCCCTACCTGTATTTCTGCATCTCAACCAAAGAAAGAGGCACTGGGCAGAGAGGTTCGGCTTCAAGTCTCTGGACTATAGATCTGCCATCTATCAGCTTCAGCTTAAAAGTCAAGTGACATCATCTCTCTGAGCATTGGGATTGCTGTGCTCTTATTTTGAAAGTGTCTCACAGCCCTCCTGAACCCTTCTCCCATGAAACCACCTTCCTAAGAAGCAACTTCTATCTTGTGTTTTGTTTTTGAGGGGGCAATGTGCTGGGGAACCCAGGGCTTTATGCACGCTAGGGCAGGTTCTCTACAGCTGAGCATTGTAGATTTTGTGGCCTATCCCCATGTCTCTGGACAGCATATTGTGTTCCTGTGCCTTTTCACATTTCACAAATAATCAAGCAGTCTTGTGTTTGGGCTCAACGTTCTATCTTGGACGGCTTCCCATTTTGAAGAGCAGGGCTATAATTCATCTATGTTCTCTTGTCGATGGGAGCTCTGACATGTGGATGTGGTACGCTTTAACTACCCATGCTGCTGAGGGCTGGCTTCAGGGCTGCTTCCTGGCTGTTGTTAGAATGAGCATGGCTGCAAGTGTCTCCACTGTGTGACACGGGGCGTGTGGAAGCTGCTTCCTGAGGCGACAGCAACCTTCCTGGTCTGTGTATGAAGAAACTCTGAAAAGTGGATGAGATCTACTTCAAGAAGTAGTGTGGACCGAGCTAGAGAGGTTGATGATGACCAGTCTCAGGCAGCCTTCTCCAAGCAAGTTCCTCCATCGTGTGTGTCCCGGGGACAGCCTTCTCTCATCTCTTTATAACCAGAGTGCACACTCGCACGCACATATATGCACATATGCACATACATGTATATACACATGCACACACAGGCATACATGCACAGACACATATATATACACATGCATGTACACACATATGCACACACACACACACACACACACACACACAAACACATACTTTTTTCTATTACTCTGCACAAAAGATTCTCCAACAGAGTGTCCAAACTTCCTACTCACACTTTTATAAACAGTGTCCTTATTAAATTCTCCTCAGGTTACCTAACATGTACCACACCATTTCCTTTTGAGGCCCTGAGTGAACTATTTTTCACTCAACAAACATATAGGCCAAAGTATCCTGGCCAATTTAGGAACCTAAATGAAGCCAGGTTTTTTTTTTTTTAAATCAACAGGAAACAAGTGCACATATTTATAGGGTACAGGATGATATTTTAGGACATCAAATCAGAGGACGCCTCCGTCTTCAGATACAGCAGCCATGATGGTTCCCAAATCCTTGGGTCCTGAGCAAGAACACCAGGTTCACCTACCTGGGAAGAATGGCTGTCAGCGCTCCGTCCTGATGGGTTCTCTCTGTTTGCCTCCTTTCAGAGAGAATTCCGTTCGGAACGCTGCTGAGGAAGCGGAGTAGGGGTGGGGGTGATCCTGTGCCTGGCTTGGTCCGCCAGACACTGTGTGAAATTTAGAAGTTGAATCTCAGTCAATGTACACTGTAGATTCAGTTATTTTTATAAGACCAGCTGTTCCTTCCCCCATAAATGAGGACTGGGAAGGGAGAAGGAGGAAGGCTTAGGCCAGCATTGACTGTCCCTGGTGAGCCACAGACTAGGCAGGGCAATCCTCAGATTTCTGTGGTAGGGTGCAGCCTTCGAACCCAACCCTACTTACTGCCACGCTTCAGTGGTTGCAGTGGTGGAGGAAGTCCACGGAACTGCCAAGAAGGAGCCAGAAGTTGGCGAGGCGAATCCCCAGCCCATTAGTTTCGAAGCCTGACACTCATTAATCCTGAGTTGAGAGGGGGCCAACCCAGTCCACTCGGAGAAGGGTCCAAGCAGCCTGTTTCTTTCCCCTCAGGGGAAACCTGTCCCTTGCCCAAGCTCCAACTTCCTTCCTACAAAGTGTGAAGTTACCATGGCAATAACTGATCCTGTTTATTTTGCCTGAAATATAGTGCTGGCTGGAGGAGGGACAACGGGCTGAAAGCGGTGTATTTAGGAGCCTCTGTTCTGAGCCCGGGGCCTGGGCTCCGAGTATGCAGCTGTGGTCCTTAAAGTACACCCAACTATGGCAAGTTGGGGTATCTATTCCTTCTGTCAAAAGCGTCCCTGCTCACAGAACCATTCTGCCAGCCTTTCCTAAGTCCACCGCAGAACAGTGAGGAGGAAAGGCAAGGTTATTAGTCAAGTAAGGCGTAGCCACCACAGCAATGGCCAAAGTAAATGGGGCTTAAATAAAACACAACTTCTCTATGCGTAAGATTCTGAGCCTAAGGGATCCAGGCTCTTGGAGTCGTTCCACAGAGTGGGAGGCATGGGATCCTTGCACTGGGGTTCTCAGTCATCCGCAATCTGTGACTTCTGCCCACAAAGCCCCCCAAAAGCTGCTTCCCACTCAACGCAGAGGTAGGAGGAAGATGGCACAGGCCAGGAAGTTGTATTTACCTACATGCATCTCATTGGTGAGAAATAGTCACATGGTTATGAGTAGCTGCAAAGAAGTCTGGGAAATGTAGTCTTTATCTAGATGGGCTTGTTCTCAGCTGTAGCCTGTGAGTCTATACCTGTCTCTGCCTGTGGTAACAGGTGGGTTTATAGGTTTAGAGCTCTGGAAATCTAGGTCTTCTACACTTAGTGAAATAGAAGAGTCTACAGTGGCCCCTGGGGTAAAAGAGAGACTGTGTAAGAGAACTGGGGAGGATATGGGTAAGATGGATGGAACCTGGTTAAATTCCTGTGGTTAATGGACAGCCATCAAACCTGCTTGAACAAGAGAGGAGGGATGTAATCAGGGCCTGAGTGGGAACCAGTCATTTTAGTCGGATGTTTCCTGGCCCGAGTGTGGTCTATGAGAGAGCCTCAGATAAGCGAACGGGACACTGACCTGTCCACTCTCAGGAACTTGGGCTCTCTTTTGTCCTCTAAGAGTCCCTGGTAGAGCAGAAGTCGGTTTACTTTGCAAAGGACCAAATGGCAAAGGTGTTACGCCTGGCATGTCCATCAGTCCAGGTTCCTGTCCACTCGACTCTGCCCTTGTCAGAGGTGGCAGCGGCCACAGGCACTATGCAGACATATGAACCTGGCCGTGTTCCCGTGAAATATTACTTATGAAATCAGTAGTGGGCCAGCTTGGGCACACAGGTCATAGTTCTTCATCTTCGGATACAGATAATTCTTTAATTCTGCTTTTAAATCCAGGCTGGAGAGATGACTCAGTGGTTAAGAGCACTTGCTGCTCTTGCAGAGGACCTGGAGACCCTGGGTTCAATTCCCAACCACCTATAACTCCAGTTCCAGGGGATCTAGTGCCTTCTTTGAGCCTCTGAGGGAACTGTACACATACACACATGCCCACATACATGCACAAGCAATAAATGTTTAAATTTCTTAAATAAATAAATAAATAAATAAATAAATAAATAAATAAAACTCTCATCAATAAGATGCCTAGGATCGCCTCCGTGACCTTTTTTCCTGTGTCACTGTGGCTTCCACATTGCCTGCATGTGTAGGATCTGAGGTTTGCCCAGTGTTTCTCTGTGTAGCCCAGGCTGTCCTGGAACTCACTTTGTAGACCAGGCTGCCCAGGAACCAGAAGGTTCTCCTACCTCTGCCTCCCAAGTGCTGGGATTAAAGGCATGCATCACTGTGCCTGGCTTCAAATTACATTTTTTCAATAATATTTTTACAAATGAACTGCCTGGCATCCTGCATCATATCCCCACCCACACCCCCTTTAAAGAGGGCTGTGTGACCTATTTTTTTGTTTTGAGCCAAATTTGAATCATGCTTTATTAAATACTGGCCAGGACAATGGACACTGGCCAGGTTCATAGCCAGGATTCCCTGAGAATGGCAGAGAATTATGTTCATCAGAGGCTTATAAAGGCAAAACCCACAAGTCTACATTGGGGCAGGCAAACATCCTGACGCCTAATTCCATTCTTAATGTTGTGATTTGATATGTCCCCCACAGGCTTGTGTTTGAACACTCGGTCTCCAGCAGGTGGTGCTGTTTTGGGAGGTTGTAGAACTTTTAGGAGGTGGAGCCTCGCTGGAGGAATTGGAGGGGTGAGGGACTTGATGCTTTAGAGCCTGACTCCACATCCTGGTCACTCTTTGCTATCTGACTGCAGATGCAATGCAACCAGCTTGCTCCACCACTCCCTGCCTGCTGCCACACCTTCCCTGCCAGAACGGACTGTATCTCCCTGAACTGTAAGCTAGGCAAGTCCTTCCTTCCTTCCTTAAATGGCTTCTTGTCAGGCATTTGGCCACAGCAAAGAGAAAAGTAACTAATACAGATAGCCTTGATGCTGGAGAATTTAATCTCTCTGTTAGCAAATGCTTCCTTCCGTGGATCATTTATTTGGGGATCCAGATGGCCTAAGGCCCTTGGATAATGAGCATAGCTTGGATTTCTACCCAGCCCAGTAAATCAACTATTTCCAACCATGTTGGGCATGTGGTGCCTGTGCAGTGGAGAATGAGAAACTGGCATGGAGACCAAGAACCCCAGAATCCTTTGCGATGGCTTGCATTCCACCCTGGAACAGCATCCTCCAGCACCACAGGCCCTGGGTGTCCCCAAGGAAATTAAATCTGAGCAGCCAGTGCTCGGTTGTAAAATGAGGGTTATGCAAAATAAAATAATAATGACTCTGCTTGGCTTCCAGGAGTTCCTGTGGAAAAAAAACACGTGTGCTCACTTTTAACGAATAAAAAAATTAATGCACCAAAAATTCTTTTAAAAAAAGAAATTCCAGAATTTGTCCCAAAGAAACCTCTGCCAGTGGCACAGTTCCTCCGTCCTCACCCAGAGGTATGGGGGCTTCTCAAGTTCTGGCTTAAATTTAGACTAAATTTCAGACAAGATTTGAATATTGGGGAAAAGAAATATCTAATTCTCCTTCTGGAGCTTTGGGTGTAGCTTGGCAGGGTGCTTGCCTACGGTACAAAGCCCTGAATTCAGTCGCCAACATCATATAAACTGGTTAGAAGTGGTTAAACATTCAAGGTCACCTTCAGCCACATAGGGAGGTCGAGGTTCACCTGAGCTACGTGAAACCTCATCTCCAAATCAAAAATAAAAGACAACAATAAATTCTTCCTTTGGGGACGTTTAGGGTTTGACTCCAAAATGGGGTGTCTTCCTTGAGGGCTCTCCACCTTATTCTTTGATGCAGGGTCTCTCCACTGGATCTAAAATGCACTAGGTGCCTCCACTGGTTGACTGATGAGCTCCAGAGGCCAGCCTGTCTTTGCCTTGTAGTGATGAGGCTGTAGACATGGACAGTCATGCTTGGCTTCTCATCTGCACTCTGGGAATCCAAACTCAGGTCCCCATGCTTACACTTTAGACAGCAGACACTTTGAGCATCTCCCCCAACCCCTGACTCTGTCTTTCACTGTATAACCCATCAGCGGAAGCTGTGAAAAGTCAGCCATCCTCCACAGCCTTCTGCACTGGTCTGCTGTGGCCTGCCATGGCCTGACGCTAACCACAGCAGGTACCTTCAGGCTTCCCTTCATCCCCAGGGCAAGCTACCGGTCTCTCCGTGATCTCTCATTTTTTCCTTTCATGCCTTATTCCCCCAGACGACTCCATAATACTCAGCGGGCTCTATATCATGAGTGGGCCAAGACCCAAAAACATGCCAGCACCAAGAGCCTGAGATAGTGCCCCCCCACATCTTTTAAATACCTTATTTTTCAATTCTCCCTAGTAGATTCTTTGATTTTTATCAAATGTTTTCAACTGAAGCCTGACTGATACAAAATACTTGAGGGGAGCAGAGGATCACACCTAAGTATTATCTGTAGTAGAAAAACAGTTGACCTTCCACATACCTGAGACTCCCATCCAGGCATTCCATCAGCCATGGGGGTAAGGGCGGTGAGGTGGGGGTGGACTGGCATGAGCTGACTTCTATGACCTTTCTCGCTGGTAAAGACATAAGCAATACAGTATTAACTGAGCAGTTTGTTTTATTATGTAGTCTAAGCAATCTAGAAAGATTTTTTTTTCCCCCTCTTGGTATTTTGAGACAGGGTCTCATTATGTAGTCCAGGATAGCTCTGAACATGCAATCCTCCTACCTTGGGCTTCTCAGTGCTGGGATGATGAGCATGCATCCCTATGCTCACCTCTAGGGCAACTACATATAGGATACATAGCTATATGTATGACATATGGCTCCCGGCCACACCCACTTGGGCATAATCATAAAATATAACATGGGGTACTGATAATTATTTAAATACTAATTTAAATATGATTAAATAAAAAACAAACTTCTATTTGTCTTCCTGTATGCAATCTCTTGAGTCAAAGGGGTACCCCAGCTTGAAATAAAGTCATCCAACTAAAGACTACATTTCCCAGCTTCCCTTGCTGTTAATTGTAGTCATATGACTCCACTTAGACCAGTAGGATGTGAGACAATGGAGCAAGCCTGATCATGCGGCCCTAGATCGCCACCATTTCTGCCTGAGTGATTGATGTTTAAGAAACCAGTATTAGAACTTACTCTCAGCGTGGGTTTTGGGTCAGCAGTTGAATGTAGGTCCAGATTAATTCTGGTGTCACAACCAATTAGGGTGTTTTGCTGAGATGGGGCTGTGTGTGGAGGGTGGTGAGCTGGAGATGTTCGTTCGGGTGTGGCCTCCATTTCTTCTTTCATTGTGGCATCCTTCCACTTGGATTTGTCTCTCCGTAAAGTTTGTCATCTTGCCCTTGTCAGGGCAGGGTGGGCAAAACCCCCGTCAGCATCACTCAGGGCCAGGTAGTGGGGCCGGTGATGAGCTGTCATGGGGACCAGCCAGACACAACACGAGCCCCTGAGGCCAGACAACTCATGCTGGAACTCTGGCCCAGTCACGTTCAAGCTTTTAAAAGAATTAGTGGGGTTTGTTTGATCCTAATTGAAACAGTGGTGTGAGCGCTGAAGAAGAAAGGGCTTTCGAATTCTCAGCCCAGGTTCTGTGGCAGGGCTCTGTCTCCCAGGATGACATGATGGGGTGCGGGGACGCGTCCTTTGGGGGGTGGTCAGAGCCATCAACACCTTCTTCCCTCTTCTATTTATTGACTTGCTCCAGATTCGGGTGAGGATGGAGGCGTGGAATGACTCCAAGATGGGAATGGAACTCTGAAACTACACTCTGCCTTTTGTTAAAGGGAATCCCTGCTCCGGAGCTATGTCACACAGTGATTCAAAGCAGATCCATCCGAGAAGTGGCAGGGCAAAGAGGGGAAGTGGTCTCAGCTGTAGTTCTGGGGAGAGGAAACCCAGAGGCCCCCCCACCACCACCACCACCAGGAGTAAGGACTCCAGTGTACCATGGGAGCTCCTCAGTCCAGGTTTGTGGGGAGGGTTAAGTGGGAGGAGCTGGTTGACTCGGGATTGCTCCCTCTGAGCAGCTCAAGGAGCAGGGAGGGGGGGCGAGTATTGATTTCCTCTGAGTCACTTTGGGCTAACCCATTAGTTCAGGCTCACCAGAAAGATGGAAAATATTCGAGTTGCGCTTGGCTGCATTTTGAATGCTCTCCGAGCAAGGCATCTACTTCAAGCCCATATCGTGTCTTCCAAAGGAAGGCATGGAAGAGAGAGAGGGGGAGGGTGGTGCTCAGAGAGAGGAATCAAGGTCAGGGGTGGCCACAGATGGGGAGGGGGCACGTCTCTAGTGTCATTCTGCCCAGCCATGGTGACGGTGATAGACAGCGCTGTACCCCAGCACTGCTCAGAGAAGAAGTGAGTTGTGTGAGTCATAGTGTATAGGACCCTGGGTGTTGGATTCTGCAAGGTCAGCCTTGAAATGTCCCATCTCTTAGGCATGAATGAATCTCGCTTTGTTTCCTTGTCATCTGGCCTGAAATTGTTTTCCTACTCCTGTGAGGGTTATTTGTATGTGTGTTCATGTGTGTCCATGCTCTGTGTGTGTGTGTGTGTGTGTGTGTGTGTGTGTGTGTGTGTGTGTGTGTGTGTGTGTGTGTAGCTCCTCAGGCATTGGTCTGTGTTTGTACATTCATTTATTAATTTGCAAGGCAGGCTCTCTCCCTGGTCTGGGGGTCACCAAGGAGGCCAGGGATCCACAGGTCTCTACTCACCCAGTGATGGGATTTTGAACACGCACTACTGGCAGACCAGGCCTTTAAAACAAAACAAACAAAAGAGCATGGGTCCTGGGGAGTGAGCTTGACTCAGGTCTGCATGCTTCTCAGGCAAGCATTTCTGTGACTGAGCCTGATCCCTGATCCCTGAGAATGTTCCCAAGACTCAGGCCACCTCATTTAGGAGCCTATTTTCACCAGGGCTACTGGGATACCCATAAGAAAATTACCCAGTGGTTTCTGGATTCTATTCTTCCCCTCCCAAGAAGGATGTCACATGTCCCCTCATGGTTCTGGTTTGGGGTTTGATCGTTTTTTAAGATGACACGTTATCGCTCACAACCAGTGATCGGTCTAGCTCCTGGCTCCCAGAAATGTTCAATATAGTTTAACAGCTTTCTGATGGCTTAATGTGCATTTTATATTACACAGCAAACAGATTTTGAGATGCAAGTGCCAAGCCGGGAGAGATGATGAGACCGTGTTGGGCCAAGCGTCTAATATTTTACCAGAATTAAATTAGTGTTGATCTGAAGGAAATGGTGATAAATGAAGATCATATTGCAACTCCAAGAGAAACCACCAGTGTGTGTGTGTGTATGTGTGTGTGTGTGTGTGTGTGTGTGTGTGTGAGAGAGAGAGAGAGAGAGAGAGAGAGAGAGAGAGAGAGAGAGAGAGAGAGAAGCAGAAGAATGAGACGTTAAAAAGACTCGCTTAACACCAAGGAAGGTTGTAACAGTTGACTCTCACTTGTAGCAGCAGGATCAATTGATTCTCGGTGGCTGTCATACCCAGGTCACTGGTATCTTGACAGATGATGGACTCTTGGTCTTTATCAGTTGGCCAGCTATGGTGGTGCTCACCTCTAATTCCAACATTCAGGGAAGCTGAGGCAGAAGGATCAAGAGTTCAAGGCCAGACCCCGTCTCACAAAATAAAACCCAAACAGATGAACAATCAGTGTAACTGATGGATCTGTGACCTAATGTTCCGGTCCAGTCCGCAGTATGGCAGAATGGCGTGATTGGCAGATACCAGGTGCTGGGTGGCCACCCCGCATCCTCCTGAAAGTCTTAACCTTGTCTTGCTGTGGAGCCTTAAAAGCGGAGGCTTTGGAATCCCACAGTCTTCTGTGTGCATCTAAGGTCAGCCCAGCAGGGCTGTGTGAGCTGTGCCAAGTCCCTTAACCTCTCTGAACTCCAATCCTTTTACCTATAAAGCGGTTAACCAACAGTTTCTTCTCTTTGGACTGCCACAAGCGTTAAGTTGAAAATGATTTGTGAAAAGGTTAGACCCTTCCAGATCGAATTCTTAAGGAGCAGGGACCAGGGGATGGAAGTTCTAGAAGCATGCAGACGAAATGGCCACTCACATGAGGGGAAGACAAGCCCATGAACAAAGAACATTTAAGGGATTGTAGACAAGCTAATGTGCCACACACACACACACACACACACACACACACACACACACACACACACACAGAGGAGGACCTGGGTTTGATCCCTAGATCCCACATTAAAAAAAAACAGAGAGGTTTGGGGGCTGGAGAGATGGCTCAGCGGTTAAGAGCACTGACTGCTCTTCCAGAGGTCCTGAGTTCAATTCCCAGCACCCACATGGTGGCTCACAACCATCTGTAATGAGATCTGACACCCTCTTCTGTGTACATAATAAATAAATAAATCTTTAAAAAAAAAAACAACAAACAGAGGTTTGCTGTTGCACATTGGGGAGATGGAAGCAGGTGGGTCCTCACAGGCAGCCTGGTCTCCTTGACGAGTTCCAGGCTAGGAAGAGACTCACCTCAAAAAGCAAAGTGGATGGCCGTGGAACACTGGCTCCCAAGGTCAACCTCTGACCTTTACAATGATGTGGACATGGACACACACACACACACACACACACACACACACACACACGAATATACTTGCATGTGCACATGCACCGATTGAAATGAACACATAACAGATGAGAAGGGAACCATATATATTCAGGGGGCTGTGTGGAGGGATATTGCTAAACAGAACTCTTGGTTAAGGTTCAGCAGAGTCTCGAACATCCCACTAGGAAAGACAGAACCTTGGGGGAATCTGGAGAACGTGGGCCCTTAGTGCCTCCTCTAGCTGGGAGCTGAGGCTTGTCTGGCTTTGCCTGCAAAGTCCCCCCCCCCCCCCCCGTGAGGAAGGAGCGAAAGCCCCCTTTTCCTGACACCTGTGGTAATCCTTGGTGGAATGCATCTGAAAAGATGCAGAAGAAATTCTTAAAATATATTTCCCTCCGACCACAATATATTCCATATGCTAGCGGAGTGTCGGGGAGGGGTCTGGCGCGCCTGGCTACCTCTGGTAAATGTTTCTCCCCCACGCTGGGGAAATCCTTATCAGTGCTCTCCTACCTGACAGCTGGAAGGAATTTAAGAGAAAATGCAAAATGCTGTCGCAGAAGAAGAATCGAAACCGCAGAGCTGCTTGCGAGGGGAAAGGGTGAGAGCCCCGGGCTGCCCAGCTTGGGAGAAAAAGAGCAGTTGTCACAGGAGGCTGTTCTGCAAAAGATCTCACAGTGAACGGTGGGAAGCTCACTGGCCCCTCTGGGCCTCGGTTTCCCCATTTGTAAAGTGGCCATGGCGAGGGTTCGATGCACTGGGGAGGGGTTCGTGTGTAGATCTGAGTCTGTGGACAGCTGCCACGCAGCGGGTGGGTGCAGCCTCCAGCAGAAAGGAAGGGAGAGTGGAAGCCAATCTCCCGCTGGCAAAGAAACTGTTTACATGAGTTTCCAGCCTCCACTACACATGGGGATCACCTGGGGTGAGAGGAAGCCTGTGTAGATCCCACTCGGCAGAGATGGGGATTCTTGGGGTGCCATGGTGCTAAGGTCCCCAAGAGACACAAGCACACAATGAGCCTCACAAAACAAGGTTCCAGAAACCCAAGCAGCCATCTGAGTACAACACAGCATCTTGCTAATCCCTCTGTGGGGATGGGTACCACGGGACCTGTGGGCAAAGTCTCCAGGGCCACCCACACGCACTCACTGCTCTCTGTGATGATGCCGATAGCTGACATTGGTGATGCTGACCCTCTTGGATATGGGCTCCAGCTAACTTAAAGCAGTGCCCTCATGTTGGAATCTGTAGGAGGAGGGTGGATGAAAACACACATCCCTGGATCCCAGGCCCAGAGCATCTGATTCAAGGACTCCAGGTGAGGACTGGGAGTTCTAGGAATCTGGTGTGCTGGTCCAGGGACTCAGGCTTTGAGGACTGCATCCTTTATGCAATAGAGCCACAGGGTTTCCCCCGTTTCGCTGAGTCCCCTATCTGCATTTCTAAAGAGACAGCAGCACATGATAATTATACCGAGGCTTACATAACAGGACTGGAGTGTGTGTGTGTGTGTGTGTGTGTGTGTGTGTGTGTGTGTGTGTGTGTGTGTGTTTGCTTTGTTTTGAGACATGTAGCCCAGGCTGGCCTCAGACTTGCTATGTAGCAGAGGATAGCCTTGAATTCACTACATTTTCCAACAGCGGGGATTATAGGCATGCACCACCACACCTGACTAACGCAAGTCCTGGGGATAAAACCCAGGACCTCGTGTATGCTAAGCAAGTCCTCTACTGAGAAAGCGATAGGCCCAACCCAGACACTGAATTTTATGACCGTACTTCACCCCTGAGATCTATTCCTCTTGACACTTTGCATCTGGAGAACTTGAAACCCATACCGGGAAGACATTGGCTCAAGGTCACAGAGCAAGTTGAGAACAAATTTATTACAAGAACCACTCCTGTCACCATCCTGGTGTGGGGACTGGCTGCTGGAGGAGACAGGGGTTTGATCTTTCCTGCGTTAGTCCATGATAGGCCGCCCCTACAGAACTAGGGACTCAGCTCCATATCAGCTACTGCTAAGCTGAATTTGGGGTTACCCACAAACCTGAAGAGGTGACATGGGACCACAGGGACATCCTACAGCAAACTAAAGCAGTATGATTGGCCGAGAAAAACAGTAGGAGTGTGGGATAACCCGGAGCCAAAGATAGGCAGGCTCTACTGTAGGGGATGACCGATGTACATCAACCATAGGGGACAGATTTAATAACATTTACTTCAAAGGATCCTGGTCTCAGTCCAGCAATTCCCAGGACTGGTTTTTAAGGACTGATCCCAAGAAATGATTAATATGATCTACAAGAGTTGGGTATCCTTCCATCTTCTAATGGGAGGGCATCATTTAGTAAGCGCAGGCATTGGGTCAGTTTAAAATGATGATATGTACAAGTCTGTAATCCTAACCATCAGGAGCCTGAGGCAGGAGGATTGCAAGCTCCAGGTCGGTTTACATGGTGAGACTTGGTATTAGTTACTGTTTCGTTGCTGTGATGAAAATTCCCGACAAAAGCAACTGAAGGCAGGAGGGGTTTGTTTGGGCTTATAATCTGAGGATGCCATCCATCATGGGGAAGGTGTGGTGGCGGGAGCGTGGGCAGCTGTCACATGGCATCCACCGTCAGGAAGCAGAGAGAGAGGGATGCTGGGGCTGAGCTCACTTTCTCCTTTTCATTCAGTCAGGACCTCAGCTAATGGAATGACTGATGCTGCCCACATCGGGGTCACCTGCCCACCTCTATTCAGCCAACCTAGAAACACATACGCGCCCAAGGCAGAGGGATGGTGTTCCCATGGTGATTCTAAACCCCATCAAGTTGACAGTAACAATTAAACTATCAATGTCATGGAAATCAAACAAATAACATGTACATAATTTAACTATGAACACGAATGGATCTAAAAATGTACTGTTAGGGTTTACAAATTGTTCTCTGGGTCTGGGGAGATGGCTCAGCAGTTAAGAGCTCGGGGCTGCTCTTGTAGAGAACACCGGTTCAATTCCCAGCATCCGCACAGTGGCTCCCAACCATCTATCTGTAACTCCACTTCTGAGGGATGATGATGTCCTCTTTTGGCCTCTGCGGGCATGTAACAGATGCGAGCCAAACACCCATACACCTGAAATAAAATAAATCTGTTTAAAAATCGAGTCATAAGCCTGCGAGTCTCCCTTAATGACACATGCTTGACATGGATAGAGATGCTTAGTAGGTAAGTAGATAACGAGATGCACAGGGAGATGGGCAGGGAGGAAGCTGGGTGGTTAAGTGGGTAATTAGATAATAAACAGGTAGATCATACGATGTGTAGAAAAGAGTTCAGTGCTCAGAGGATAGAAGGTCATCTCTTAGCCAGGGATGGTGGCCCACACTTATAATCCCAGCTGGGAGGCTGAGCTAGGAGAATCAGGTGTTCAAGGCTACATAGTGAGAGGCACATTCTCAAAACAATAATCTCTCTCTCTCTCTCTCTCTCTCTCTCTCTCTCTCTCTCTCTCTCTCTCTCTCTCTCCCTCTCCCTCCCCCTCTCCCTCTCCCTCTCCTTCTCTCTCTCTGACAGTTACCCAGCTCCCATGTCTAGCCTGAACACCCCACTTCCCATCTGGTGCAATGTGAACAGGCAGCCATCACCTGCTCCTGCCCATGGACTGAGCAGCATACATTCCCCTTAGGACAGACTGACTAGAGAAGGAACTTCTACACCTTCCCATGAACACGGTCACCCCCAAGAATCACCTCCATCCTCACCAGCTCCACTATATCATTATTACTGGTTCTTGGATCCTTCTGGGAGCTTCTATGCTCTTTCCATAGGACACTGGAGCCAGGAGACTTGCCTATGAGTGCTAACAAAATAGGTCCATTAAGCAATCGGATTTATCAGTGCCTGGGTGTGAGGGCTTTCACTGTGCATGCTCCAACTAGACCATTGTTATGGGGATGGGGGCCAGGAGGAAGCTGGAGACATCCTGGAAGGGACTCCAAGCACACAAGGCGGAACATCTCCTGGACAAGGCTTTAAGTACAGAGCAATGAAGTGTGTATGCCCAAACACCAGGTTTTTACACCTCTGAGCAATACAGACCATTGGATGTCTAGTGGGCCAGTCCTTTCTCTAGACAGCCCAGAAACTCTATGTACATTCAGGTGCAGCAGGAATGGGGCAAAATCCTTTGTTCCTCTGCTCTTGCTAGTGATTGTGGATGATACCAATCAATGACCTAACATTGCTTCTCAAGGTAGGATCTTGATAGATAGATAGCCCAGGCTGGCCTGGAACTCATGACCTTCCTGCTTCAGGCTCCCATGTGCTGGGATCACAGGCATGCTCCCGCCATGGCTTCAGACCCAGACTTAGACAATCTGCAGGTCAATGGCAAAGTGAGTGAAGACCAGGAAGGGGAGGAGGCGGGACTGTTGGCATGACGACATGTTCCACAGAATCCAGAGCAAGTGTGCAAGCATCCCGGAGTGGACTCAACACCCTCCATCCCAGTCAAGTATGTAGAGATGTGCCGCGTTGCCTGAGATGTGAGGGTCGGAGGATGCACTGTGACGGCCAACAGGCGTATGTCAGACTGGAAGCCCTTTCTTCCCGCGGAGGTGGGTGGAGATGTGGATGCTTTGCTCTTGGGCAAGAAGGAATGCGGAAGAAGTGACCCAAAGACCCAAATATCAGGAAACACCCCCCCATCCCAGGGAGGCACAAATGACAAGCTTTAATGAGGAATTTATATGAAGTCTACACTTCCCCTCGAATGGAGGGCTAAGGACAACAGCCTATGACTTTCAATGACTCATTCTTTCATTTCCAGTGGGAATGGAGAATGGCCAGGTCAGCATTTACAGAGATGTTTGACTAAAGGCAATAGAGATCTGGAAGGTTAAGCTCCATCTCAGTTAGGGTTGCTATTGCTATGATGAAACACCATGACCTGCTGTGAGATATCTTTCTGTATGCTGTGAATATGTGTTGCTCCCATTGGTTAATAAACAAAGCTGCTTTGGCCTATGGCAAGGCAGGATAGAGACAGGCGGGAAATCCAAGCAGAGATACAGGAGAAGAAGGCCGGAGTCTGGGAGACACCAGCCAGCCACCGTAGGAGCGAGATGTGTTAGAACATGGGTAAAGCCATGAAACATGTGGCAAAACAGATTAATAGTAATGGATTGATTTAAGTTGTGAGAGCTAGTTAGTAATGAGCCTGAGCAATAGGCCAAACAGTTTGTAATTAATGTTAAGCCTCCGAGTGATTATTTTAAAAGTGGCCATGGGACCAGGCAAAAAAAAAGCCTCTGGTTACAATGACCAAAAGCATTATGGGGAGGAAAACGTTTATTTCATTCATACTTCCACATCACTGTTCATCATTGAAGAAAATCAGGACAGGAACTCAAGCAGAGCAGGAACCTGGAGGCAGGAGCTGATGCAGAGGCTATGGAGGTGTGCTGCTTACTGGCTTGTTCCCCATGGCTTGCTCAGCCTGCTTTCTTATAGAACCCAGACCACCAGCCCAGGGATGGCACCACCCACCACGGGCTGGGCCCTCCTCTATCAATCACTAATTAAGAAAATTCCCCACAAGCTTGCCTACAGCCTAATTTTATGGAGATATTTTCCCACTTGATGATGTCTCCTCTCTGATGACTTGAACGTGGGTCAAGTTGACATGAAACCAGACATCACTATCACTATCGTTACATCTTTCCCATCACTCATGTGAAGCCCCACAGTGAAAAACTAGTTTTATGGGGATATAGAGTCTGGGTCTCACCACTGCCCTCCAATGGGTTGTTCTCTCTGCAAAAGACACGTGTCCATCCCCAGCTCCATCTGACTTTCAGGGGTCTCAGATGGATGGTCACTGCTTCCTAGAGAGGACCAGTGGTTACTGCTTTTCAGAGGGGACCTGGGGTCACTGCTTTTCAGAGGGGACCCATCACCAGGTCTTCTCATATCATGTAGAGTGTTCTCCCAGATGTTACTGCATCACTTTATTATTCTGCATTCGTGAGTGATGTCCGTAAGAAGAACAACTTTGTCTTTACATAATCTCACCACAGAAGAGACCCTTTGTCACAAACCATTGCTTAATTAGTCTATGTTTCCAGCCCCCACTTGTCTGAACTTACTGTTGTAAAAATGACACCCCAGGGAGGAAGATGGCTCTAAGACTCTAAGAAAAAGTTTGCCAAAAAAATGAGCAAATAGGGAAACATACTTTTTAAAGCAAGAACGTTTGGACAGGTATCTCTGATGTTTGCATTTTTCCAGAATGTTCCCTCACCTGGATCATCTTTCAGTCCATCCTGGATTCCCACTCTAATACCCAAAGCAGGGAATGATCATAACTCACAGGGGTGATGTTCGCAGATTAAAATAAGAACAGTCACATTCTGCTAGTAACATTGACATTTGGCAAAACGTCTCAGCAAGAAAAATATGTGCACGTCGGATGCTTTGCAGGACACGGCCAGATTCCTTTTATTCTTCCAGAAATATAGCAGGGCAGCGAGCAGTCAGGTTTGGATGCATTCCCACTTTCTGGAGTTGGGAGAGGAGAAAAAGAAGAAGAAGAAAACAATAAACAGTGGAAATCTGGCAGGTGATGTCATGGACGCCTCAATTTGTCAAGATGCGCCACTTCTAAGTGGCTTCTCATCTCAAACTTGAGATGCTTCCAAAATATTTAAAAACAAAACTGAAACAATAACAATGGGCTCTTCCAAGTCAGGAGGTCAAAAGACAGACCTGCCAGGAAGGAGGGCAGAGTTGCTGGGCACCTGCCAGCGCAGGAGGCAGCAGAGGAGAACGCTCTACGCGATAAGAGAATGCAGATGACTTCAGCCTGACAGGTCCCCTCTGAGAAGCAGGGATCACGGAGCCCCTCAGGGGAAAGATGTGGGTCAGGACAGCTGCAAAGGGGCTGCTGGCTGCTTCTGGCAGTGGGGTTTCCCTCTGGATTCTGCTCTTATGTTCTCTCTTGCTAACTGTGCTGGTGTTTGGGTCTTGTGGTGGTTTAAATAGGAATACCGCCCCCAAACCCCATAGACTCATGTGTTTGAATGTCTGGCCCATAGGGAATGGTACCATTAAGAAGTGCGGCCTTGGTGGAGTATGTGTGGCCTTGATGGAGGAAGTTGTCATTGTGGGATGGGATTTGAGGTCCCATATGTTACTCAAGCTATGCCTACTGTGGCACACAGTCTCCAGCATCATGTCTGCCTGCAAGACGCCATGCTTCTCACCATGACCATCATGGACTAAACCTCTGAAACTGTAAGCCAGCCCTAATTCAATATTTTCCTTTATAAGCATTTTCTTGGTCATGGTGTCTCTTCCCAGTAATAGAAACCCAAACTAAGAGAGGTCTGAAGTGTGAGCATTGGCCAACAGTACCTGACCTTCAGATGATGCATAAGCCATTTTCTGGTCTCTGTTTCATCCTCTCTATCACACGTGCTCACATCTGGCCAAGGGAACCTGTTAGCTACAAGGAGAGAATGTGTAAATACTGCTCTTTACCTTACTTCCCCTTCTTTGTCGTAGTTCTCTTGCTACCATAAAACACCCAGAGAAAAGCAACTTAGGGAGGGGAGGGTGTACCCCAGTTCACAGTTTGATGTCACAGTCCGTCACAGCTGGGAGTCACAGCAGCAGGAGCATGAGGTGCCTAGTCATAACTGCATCCACTGTCAAGAAGCAGAGAGTGGCAGATGCTTTGGCATGCGCGCGCGCGCGCGCGCGCGCGCGCACACACACACACACACACACACACACACACACAAATGCATGTGTGCGCTTTCTCCTTTTAATAGACTCCAGGATCCTAGCCCAGGGAATGGTGCTGCCCCCAGTGGGCAGGTTTTCTCGGGCCATTGAACCTACTTAAAAAAAAGTCCTTCACAGGCATGCCCAAAGACTCACCTTATCTAGACAGCCCCTCCCTCATAGGCGCTCCTTTCCCAGGTGATTTTAGACCTCATCAAGTTGACAGTTGTAATTAACCATTGCAGCCCCAAATAGCTTCAGCTAACATTTTAATATATGTCTTAGTCACATGTGAACAGGGATACACACACACACACACACACACACACACACACACACACACTCATTTTTATGAAACCCAAATACTGCTGCACAGGCTGTTGCCAAACGATTTGTTTATTTGATTCTTTTCCTTTTAAACTGAGAGAAAGACAGAGGCTCACAACCGACCTTTCCTTCTGTGTGGACTAGCAGGTATCACCAGTGAACTCCAAGCTTTAAGTCTATCTGTACAATGGGGGTAAAATGAGTAACAGCCTCATTCTGAGCAACTGACGTAAGTCCAGACAAGTGCTCAGGTGGGTCCCACACCCTGAATACTGAAACAAATAAATGTAATAAAACTATATGTGTATATTCTCAAAGCCCTTTGATGTTTTCGTCCTCATTTTATTGCTCTCGTCTGCAGAGCTGGCGTAGTAAAGTGGGTACTTAAAAGCAGAGGATCCTCTAGGGATCGACACCTGCGTTCTATGAAGGGCCACATACAAATGTGCTTGGCTTTTGAGCTTATAGTATCTTGATCCAAACCACTCAACTCAACATAGGAGGTCAGCCACAGATAATGCTAATCAAATGGGCATGGCTGTTTCAATAAAACTTTATTTATAAGAATGGATGATGGGAAAATTGGCCTGTGAGGCGGTTTGCTAATGCCTATAGTGCCATTAGGTACTATTCAAAGTACCCGAACCACTTTCTTTTTTCTAATTAGATGTTTATTTATTTATTTGGGAGGAAGTTGGCATATGCTATGCCATGCAGTAGAGGTCAGAGGACAAATTTCACCAGTCACTTCTCTCCTTCTATTATGTGAGTCCCAGGGTCCGATTCAAGTTGGTGGTGACAGGCGTATTCACCCATTGAGCCGTCCCATGGGTTCCCTCCTTTTCTTTATTCTTACAACATCCAAGAGGGGGTCCACAGGAGCACTGTTCCCATTTTATAGATGGGAAGACTTTCTGTGTGGTAGCGCTTTCTGGGTGCCCCAATATGATTGGCGCAAAGCCGGCACTTGCTTCTGCCAGTGCCAGGTCCCTGCCTGTCCTTTCTTATCCTGTTCCCTCTCTCTTGAGCCCTTCCTCCAGCTCAAATCCCTCCATCACGTCCCCTCCCAGCGCAGCCCTCTGAGGAGTCGCCACGCTTGGTCTGACCCTCAGCCTTCAGACTCTCTCCTTCCAGGGTTTGGAAGCATCTCCGGGGGGCGGTGAATCTGCAGCTCTGTTCTGGTTTTGGTCTCTTCATTATCCATTCCAGTAATAAATTCCAACTCTGCTCCTGCCCCAGACCCACGCATCTCAACCTTTTTTTGTTCTTCTGTGAAGCTCTGGTCTCAGAGATCAAAGACAGAGGCACAGCCTCTGGGGACCCAGTGAGAAACTTCCACTCGATCACTTCTAAGCCGGAACCTGCAGCGACCTCCGCTCACATATGCCCCATCTTGGCCTCCCCAGCAGCCACTAGGCAGTCTTCCCCAGCAGATGAGGGTGAAGCCCCCATACAGGCTCAATTTATGGCCTTAAGAGGCAGGGTTAGAACCCCGGGGAACGCTCCTTGCATGTAGCTGATCCGAGAGCTTCCAAGTTGCAAGGGGTGGGGGTGGGGGTCAAGAGGTAGTAGTGATAGGACTGGACATTTTCCAAAGCACGGCACCTGACAGCTTTCCAGCCCGGATGGGAGAAAGGTACCATGGGCTGGCTGCTTCACTCTGCTTGTTTGTCTAACTGATGACAAGAGGGGACCTGATGCCACAAGAGAGTCCCATCCAGATGGGGAAACTGGGTGGTAACAACAGCTCCAGCCTTTAGTCCTGCTCAGGCAGCCTTTTCTAAGCCAGACATAAATTACCGGGCCAGACATTTGTGTACAACTTTCTCCTTCCCTCTGGCTTAAGTTGAGACACCACTGAACACCTTCCGCTTTGTTCTGTGTTGAAACCAAAATACCCATATGAGTGTTAGATGCATAGAGTCCACCAGGAAGATCAATGGTGTGAGCCAAAGGACCTTTCCAACTCAGTCTTGACATTTCATCCAAGGTGGGGGCTGCAGTAGGAGAATCGTGAGGTCAAGGCCACCCTGAGCTACATAACGAGGCCCTTTCTCAAAGAAAAAGAGGAAAAAAAGGAGGAAAAAGAGGAGAAGGAGGAAGACAGAAGGGGGAAAGCTGGACAGAAAGGAGGAGGAAGGGGAGGAGGAGGAGGAGGAGCAGATTTTAAGGTTACCCAAGTGAGAAATGCTGTGTGGTCTAGGCTGCATCTTTCCTGGAACTCTCAATGGACAGGAGCCTAGCAAAGCTCTGAGAAGGTCTGCAGGAAATGGTCCAGGTGCCCTCTGGCTAGTCCTGCATTTCCCACGGAACAAATGCATGCCAATGGCAGCATGTCACACTTGCCAACTTAGAGCAATGTTCTCTTAGATTTCTAGGGAGAATTGACCGTGACTGGAATGGACTTGCTTACCTTAAAGGTTCAGTTGGTTTACCCATTTGGAGACCAGCAATACTCTGGAGGCCACTGAGGCAAATGGCTGGAGCCAGGTCAAGGGGGTCAGTTTCAATCTGAGCTAAAAAAATCTCACTTCATGGACTCACATTTAGGTCCTTTTTTTTTTTTTTTTTTCTCCCAGCTGCCTGGTTCAAGCCAAAACACAGAAGTTTGTCCAAATCATACGAATGGATGTTGTAGTCCCTACTGAGGACCTCTTCAGGAGAACCACGGGCCTTTTTGCCTTAAACCACTGAGTCCAAGTCTGGTGCTAGAGGTTCTGCAAACGCATGTTGAAGGCAGAGTTGTCTCAGTAGCAGCTGCATTAAGCATTAAGGCATCAAAATTTCATGCACCGCTGTGTGGACCAGTCAATAGTAAGGTGTCATTAGCTACTGGGGATACCAAAAAACAGAGCTCCTGATCATCGTTGCTTGTGGAGGTAGGACAGTGGAGGTGTGACTGTTGGGGAAGGTGAGGAGTTATGCAGCAGACCTTAGAAGCCTTGCCTTGAAGAGTGAGGCCAGGGTATGAAAGGAAGGCTCACCAGTGAATTGTTTATCCTGAAAACATGAGGACCCAGGTTCCATCCCCAGAATCCATGTGAGAAAAGAGCCAAGCATGGTGGAGCACGCTTGTAATCCCAGCAGTGGGGAGGCAGAGACAGGCAGATCTCTGAGGCTCACATGATTAGCAAGCTTAATATACTAGCTCCTGACCAGTGGGAGACCCTGAGGAACAAACCTGAGGTTGATGTCTGGCCTCCCCACATATGTGCACAGGTGTGCATGTGCACCCACGCACACACACTCACAAACGAAGCTAAAGTAGGAAGTGTTGTGTTCAAGGGCAACCTGGAACACTGTGTTAGTTTGAAGGAGAATGGCCCCCATAGGCTCACATGTTTGAATACTTGGCCCCCAGTTGGTGGAACTGTTTGGGAAGGATTAAGAGGTGTGGCCTTGTTGGAGAAGGTGTGCCACTGGGGGTGGGCTTTGAGGTCTCAAAAGCCTAGCTCCATTTCCAGCGTACTCTCTGCCTCATGCCTTTGGATCAAGATGTGAACTCTGCTTTTCCTGCCTGCATGCCTTTGCTCCACCATCATGGGCTCTAACCCCCTGAAACTGTAACCCTGGTTAAAGGCCTTCTTCTATCAGTTGTGTTTTTCATGGTGTCTCCTCACAGTAGGAGAAAGTCACTAAGAGAGGTACTTAGTTACACTCTGTCTCAAAGGCAAAGCCAAGCCAAGCTTGTTATCTTTGCCGTCTCTTGAGGAGATGAGGAGTCTCTTCTTCATCTTCTACTGGGTGGCCACCTCCTGTACATCTGAAAACATACCTGAGAGAGTTATTTTGCAAGGGTAGAGTTAAGGAGCTGCCAGAGGACAGGTTCCCCCCAACCCAAGCTTCCCACCTCTTAGGAGGCATAGCTAGTGCCAGGATTCAAGCCAGCATCAGTCCTCAAACCTGCTTTTCATTCTCTCCCAGTGGCTTGGGATAAAATTTCAAATGATTCAAAAGTACTTTGAGGAAGCTGGAGAGATGGTTCAGTGGTTAGGAGCACTGGCTGCTCTTGCAGAGGACCTGGGTTCAGTTCCCAGCACCCACATGGCAGCTCACAACTGTCTGCAACTCAAGTTTCAGGGAATCTGATGCCCTCTTCTGGCCTCCTTGAGCATCCCACACACAAGGCATATATTCAGACACACACACACACACACACACACACACACACACACACACACACACACAAACCAAAGAAAGAAAGAAAGAAGAAATTTCACATTACTTGAACACCAGAGTCTGGCCCTGTGTCCTGTACCTAATTGCTTGGTAGCCCCCTGGAAGTGGGGACAAATTGCTGTTCTGGCCAGTCTAGGTAGTCCCTGGAGTGTCCCCCTCCCAGTGGTTTTTGCTCCTTCCTGATGTTTACACAGATAAGGGGGTGTGTAAGATGGCCTTGGCTGCTGTCGTAGGCAGCTCCACCTGGGGAAGCAGGGCTCCTTTTACGGTTTGTGGTCTTGGGCCCCTGCCGGGGTGCTCAGCACATATACTGAACCTGGAGTTAGGCGGGCAGCTGGCAAGCCCCAGAAATCCTCCTGCGAAGACAGGAGTTAGAGTTGCCGGTGTGGTCTTGCCTAGCTTTTTTAAGTGGGCACTGGAATTTGAACCCACTGAGCCATCTCCCAGCCCCGCAATTGGGTTGTTTTGAAGGTGGAGCTACAGGGCAGGAGCTACAAGAGTCCAATGGGTGGAGAGCGGGTTGATTTGCCAGGCATGTGCTCAGTGTTCTCCAATGTAAACCACCCAGCTCTGTGTAAGAAGTCAAGTCATTGTTCCTATTGGACAGATACACAGACCAAGGCCCTAGCGACTGAGGGCCAGAGCCATCATTTCATGGCCTGGAGTAGAAGGGATGACCAAGTCTCTAGACTGGAGCTGAAGAACTGGGTGAGAAGCAAGATGGAGGGAGGTCATGGCAGTCAATGTCCCCCACGTCACAACTTCCCTTCGAGTGTATCCTGAACTCGGAGCTTGGCACCATCTCCTCTAAAATGCCAGGAACTGGGTCCCCCATTGTCACATATTCTGAGGCATCAGGGGCCTGGGTAGGAAGCCAGATCCCTAAGCTTGGTGAGAGATGTGGGGTGGGGAGGTGGCACCGTAGCATGGTGATCACAAGGCTCCGGGGAAGGGCCAAGCTCCCAGCCGGCCCATGGCCCATCTACAAAGTGCAATGGATTAACGGTTCACTTTCGATCAAACTGACTTACGAGCGTGGTGATCGTGAGACATTTACATGAACCAGAAGACGTGTGAGCTGATGAAAATTGCTTCATTTACTATCCTGGCTTGACAGAGGTATCCTTCCACCTCCCCATGGGGGATCTTCCAGGGTGGGTGACGTTTTTAAAAGTCTCTGGACATGTTTAAGACAAGCAATTCCTGTCTCTTCCTCCCCTTCAGGGAACAGAACACAGCTCTGGGGTCCAGCAGGCCACCTGCCATCAGAGGGGCCTCAGGATATCCTCTGTCGGTTGACAAAGGTAATATGTTCAAGACAACCTACATCCTAGGACAGACGAAATCTGGTTTTCAGTTGTCACAGAGAAGGTATTGAAGCCCAGCTCTGCTAGTCTAGCAACCTGGCTGTGGGTGAATGAGGATTCAGTGAAGAGGTAACATAATTTTAAAGATGTGAAAACTAGGGGCAGGCAAAATGGCTCAGCTAGAAAATGCCCTTACCACCAAGCCTGACAACCTGAGTGAGATCCCTAGGACCCACACGGTGGAAAGAGAGAACTGATTCCGGGAAGTTGTCCTCTGAACTCAACACATACCTGTGCCCATACACTTACACAGACAAATGAGTATATGTAATTTTTTTTTTTACAGATATAAAATTGGAAGCTATCACCAGCATGCTATGGCTCTGCAGACATGCTAAAGACTGAGCAGGGCTTCTCACTCCATCATGCCCAGCAGCAGCTGAGTGGCAGACAACTGGCCCCACCCTCACAGTGTGTGTCTTAATGGGTTTGAGGGGACTCTAGGAATGGGCTTGGCTATGTGTCCCCAAGTAACACCTCTACTGCTGCTATTGAATCCCAACTTTGAGATGCATGGTATCGGTCATGCCACCAGACATCCAGCAAATAGTGTCACCTGGGAGATCTCTGTCTAGGAATTTCCACATGTGTCTGGGATTCCCAGGCCCTGTATTATTTTATTTTCACTGTGTGTGTGTGTGTGTGTGTGTGTGTGTATGCGCGCACGTGAGCGTGCATGTGCGTGTGTACACCCACATGTCCAAAGAATATCAGGAATCTTGCTCTGCCTTATTCCCTTGAAACGGTCTCTGGTCACTGAACCAGAGAGAGAGACTTGCAGCAAGCCTAAGTGACCCTCCTGTCTCCACTCCCTGTAGCACTGGGGCTACAAGTGTGCACATAGCCACACCTGGCTTTTTGCACATGGGTGCTGTGGATTTGAACTCAGGTCCTCATGCTTGGGCAGCAGGTGCTCTTACCCGCTGAGCCAGCCCTCCAGCCCTATGTACTATAGACATGTGCATGATATCTGCAACTTAAAGCCTTCACCTTAGACGTTGGCCTCTGTGAAATTATTCTGCTGGTGAATAACCTTTTCTTACCGACTGCCCCTCTCCTTATTCAAAATCAAGGGAGAAAATTAAAACGAGAAACCACTTTAGAAGACTCTCAGTTGTGTTGAAGACCACTTAAAACAATGCTTGGGGAGTGTGTGGTAGCTAGCATTCCTATCTCTGCAACAAAACACCATAACCAAGCAACCTGGGTAGGAAAGGGTTTATTAGGCTTATACTTCCACATCACAGTTCATCATCGAAGGAAGTCAGGACAGGAACTCAAACAGGGCAGGAACCTGGAGGCAGGAGCTGATGCAGAGGCCATGAGACAGGGGGTTGCTCAGCCTGCTTTCTTATAGAACCCAGGACCATCAGCCAGGGATGGCACCACCCACCAGGGGCTGGGCCCTCCTACATCAATTATTAAGAAAATGCCACATAGCCAGATCTTATGGAGGTATTTTCAAAACTGAGTTTTCCTCCTCTCAGATAACTCTAGCTTGTGTCAAATTGATGTATAATTAGTCAGCTTGAGGGTTGGGTGGGAGGTGGTGTTTACACTGTAAAGTTTTTTTAGTACATTTTTATTGTGTACACACACACACACACACACACACACACACACACAAAACATGTGGAAGCCAAATGACATCTTATAGAGTCAGTCCTCTCCTTCCACTATGTGGGTCCTGGGGAATCAAACTCAGGTTTCCAGGTTTGGCCTCAAGTTCCTCTACCTTCTGAGCCATCTCACCAGCCCACAAAAATGTCTCTAAAAAACCAGACTAAAAAGTAGACATCTCAGTTGTCAAAAATCCGACCACTTCCAGCAAAGGATCTGTGGCTGTGGCTGGCTCTTGGTGACACAGGATAACCCTTTCAGCGGCTTACCCGGGCTCCTCATCTCTCTGTTTCCTCTCCAGTCACCTCCTCAGGGTGCCATGCCCTAGCTCTCCTGATTCTCCCTGCTCTACTCCATGAGCACTCCCTCCTCCAGATTCCTTCCCAGCACTCAGTTTGGTCTTTGAACAGCAAACCCCAGCCATGCTGGGAAGGCACGATGTTCTCCCTTCCATTCTCAGGACAGTTGAGAGAGGGCACACAGCCCTCTGTGGTCCTCATCTGCCAGTGTGTGCACACGGATGATGGATGTCTTGAGATGATGCCTGCCAGGCCATCAGACTATGAGTGCATATATATTTGAGAACGAGAGCCCCCATCACCTTTACCATCCTTCAAATGGGTCTCAAATGCCTTTTCCCTCCATGGTTGGTGTGTATGTTTAAACCATAGGTGTTCTAGAATAGCTTGCTAGTGTGTTGGGAGAATGAATAAGGTCTTCCTTATCTTGGGATGGGGCCAAACTTCAAAGCTGAGCATCGTAATGGCTGGTGGAGTGCTTGCACTCTAAGGAAAGGCAAATTCACCAGAATTTGCAACCGTGGACAGGGGCTTGTAATTATCATTTGTATCATTATCATTGTATGTATTATTGTGTATTGTTGTATGTATCATTGTATATCATTATCACAGGCTCCTGTGCTAACTCTCCATGCAGGAACTGGTCCAGCCTGGACCACATCCTTACCTGAGACCCATCATCACGGCCAGGGCTGTGAGGCTCTTACCAACCAAACCCAGGATAGAAACAGAGGCCAGAGATGCATCTTAACCACTGAGAGAAATTAAAAGGATGGGGGGGGGGGTCCCAGGTCATCTCCACACTACCCCGGGTGTTTACACTATGGAGACGTTGACCCAAGTGTTAATTGCCACTAAAATCCACAACAAGCTCCAATTGGGCCACTGCCACTGGAGTCCCCACAGGCAGTGTGAGACAGTGGTTAGGAACATGTATACTGTGCCTCAGTGCCCTGGGGTTATGGCCGTTCCTGGGGAAGTCCCCTGGCTAGTGGGACTTGTGTCAGTGTGTGTGTGTGTGTGTGTGTGTGTGTGTGTGTGTGTGTGTGTGTGTGTGTGTGTCCTACTCAGATGTCCTGTACCTTTTTGAGAGATTTTTCCAAGGGATTGGGGATGGAAAGGGGGAGTCTTTTCTCTTTTGAGACTGTACCTGCCTGACTTGAACACATCCTGTTACTCAGGGGCGGACTCTATCCGTTGAGAGTGTCCTGAGCACACGCTGTTTCTCTTCCCGATCCCATGGGCAGATAGCCTTCTGAGGTTCTGCCAAGCAGATTTCCAGCCATCCCTGTTGGAATGCCAGCCTTGGGGTGTGCCTCAGGGGAGTGTGGGCAGCAGGTTCACTTGGGCTTCATGGCTTGGTTAGCACAGATGGCTCCTGGGCCGCATTCGATTGCAGGGCTTCACCCGGAGCCTGGCTGCAGACCTCGGGAGGCAGAACTATGCAGAGCATTAGTCACTCTGTCAGGTTTCAGGGAACTTGAAGCCACGGCGTAGGCTTTGCGGTAACCCACATTCTCCATCAGACCAAACTGGCGGCAGGCGAACAGGTCTTCTATTTCAATTAGACACTCTGTCTAGATAACCTGGGGAGAGGAGGGCCAGGCGCTTTCTGTATGGGCATGCCGAGAAACGAGCCGAGAGTAAACCGCTCTCAGAAATCTCTGTCCTCTGCCCCTTCCATTCCTGCCTCCTCCGTCTCCTTTGACTTCCTCCCTGAGTCATCAGACCCCCACCTACCACCACCACATAGAGAGGAGAGCTTTGGGGAGGGCCTTGGGGACACTCTGGGGGCGGGCATTGCTCGATTACATGGGCCAGAGTAGGGGCACGATCTGAAGAACACCTCTGTGCTGTCTGTGTCCAACACAGTGCCCCAACAGCTGGTTATAGGCTCTATTTTTTTTTTAAAGACAAAGTCTCATGTAGCCCAGGCTGGCCTCAAACTTGTTAATAGCCAAGGATGGCCTTGAACTTCTGACTTTCTTGCCAAAACCCCTGCATGCTGAGATTAGAGGCATGAACTACCACACCTGGTCCACGTGGTCCCGGCAATGGAATCCAGGCTTTGTACATGTTACATGAGCCGTTGACCAACTGGGCCGTATCCCCAGAACCTAGAGCCAGGCCTGGCACACAGTAGGTGCTTGCATTAGCTCTTTTTCCTTTTGTTATACAGTGCTCCACCTGAAAGAACACAAGAGAGAAAGGGTTTGTTTAGGTTTGCACATGGCGGTGACATCATGGGATCACAAGTTTGGTGGCTGTTACATCTCATCCACAACCAGGAAACAGAGAGAGATGAACTCCATATCCAGACAGCATCTTCCTTCCCATTTAGCCCAGGATCCATGCCCGGAAAAGGGTGCTATCCTGCTTCAGGACACGTCTTCCTATCTCACAGACTTCCCCAGGGGAGGGGCTAGCTTAATCTAAATGAATCCTTCACAGGTGTGCCTCAGTTTATGTCCTAGGAGACTGCAGAGCCTCTGAGTGAACAATTTGCACTATGAACCTATGGCCCATGTGAATGCAGAAGCTGTCGGGAAGTAAAACCTGTCAATCATCTATCATCTATTTATCATCTATCTATCTATCTTCTACCTACCATTTATCTATTGTTCACATATGTATCAATGTCTGTCTATCACACACATACATATAATCTATTTATCTACGTATCTGTCTATCATCTATCATCTGTCAATATATCTTTCATCTATCAATCAATCATCTGTCTATATGTCTATGTATGTATGTGTCTATCTACTATCTATTTATCTATCTATCATATATATATATCATCTATCAGCTATCTATTTGTGTATGTGTGTTTGTCTGTCTGTCTGTACATGCATCATTTCCTTAGACTCACATACATCTGGTACACAGAGACAAAGCTATATCTTTCTGACGTCTATGGTCATGGTCATCCCAATACCACATGGCCTCTTGCATTCTGTTCCCAAGCCAGAATCCAACAAGAGACAACAGAGGGAAAATCCTGTGTGTTCGCCCTTTTCACAGCTCTGTCAATTTCTTTTTGTTCTGTTTCCTCGTTCATTTGGTTGTTGGTTTTGAAACAGGATCTCTCTATGCAGCCCAGGCTCACAATCCTCCAGCTTCAGCCTCCAGAGTGCTGGGGTATTGTGAGCTGTCACGCCAGGTTTCTGTGTGTTTTATAATATACGAATCATGCCTGTTGTTGCAATGGTGCACAAACATGCCATGCATGTGTACACGTATGTGTAGAATAGATGCTCAAACATTTACCATGATGGCGGTAAATCTCACCCAATCCTATACTGGATGAAGACCCTGTTTGCAGGGTAGAATGCCATGGAGATGAGTGACCTCTGCCTTGTTCCACACACAGGTGAACCTCAGACACAAACTGAAAATCAGATCAAAACAGATTCTGGTATTTGAAGTTGGGATGGTGGCTGGGCATGTGATAGTGTAAGAAGGTGATCCTGGCACTAAGGAGCCTGAGGTAAGAGGGTCATGAGTTCCAGGCCACCCTGGGCTACATAGAAAGACTGTTCTCAAACAAAACAAAATATAAAGGCTGGGGTAATAGCTTCCTTTGGGGAGGTGGTGGTGGCCAGGAAGGAGATCCCCTTGGGAGAGAGGGCTCCAGTTATTTTTTCTGTTGCTATGATAAACACCATGACCAAAAGCAACTAGGAGAGAAAAGGGTTTATTCATGCACCGAAGGCTTGACACTTTGAGGTCACAGTCCATTATTGAGGGACATCGGGGCAGGAACTCAAGCAGGAGCTTGAAGCAGAAACCATGGGGGAACACTGTTTGCTGGCTTGCTCCTGGGACCATGCTTTCTTGTACAGCCCAGGATCACCTGCCTAGGGGATGGTGCCACCCACAGTGGGATGAGCCCTTCTACATTAATAAACCTTCATAACAGCCCCCACAGCCATGCTATTGGGTCAATCTGATCTGGTCAGTTCCTTTCCAGGTGATTCAAGGCTGTGTCAAGTTGACAGTTAATGCTAACTAGGACAGGGGATAATGTGAATCATCTCTCTCTCTCTCTCTCTCTCTCTCTCTCTCTCTCTCTCTCTCTCTCTCACACACACACACACACACACACACACACACACACACACACATACACACACCTATGTATTTCTCTTTTTTCTCTTCCTCTTCCTGACTTGTTCCCCACCCCACCCCTCCTTCCACCACGTCTTCCGCAGTGTTCCCTGACCCTTGGTGGCGGTGGGTTAATATGCATGTCCCGTTTCTGCCTGAGCACCGAGTCTCACTCCCACTCTTGTGACCAGCTCGCCATCTCTCACTGGCTGCTGCCCACTGCAAGGAAGAAGTTTCTCTCTGACCAAGGCTGAGAGCAGCCTAGGCCTGTGGCTAAGTATTCAGAAGGCAGTTTCACAGTGTGGTCATTTAGCAAAATAACAACAAAGGGGTCTGTGACCCAACCCACCCCCCACCCCTCCAGCCATGGGATGTTGGCCTGGACTACAGTACCAAACACAAATTCCCTCCTGTGAGCTTCAAACCCATCATAGCATTGATGTCGCTATGGCAACCAGTGCAAACAGTCTGCCTGGCAGGTCCATGTTGCAGCGTGCAGGGTCCAGTGCTGGGCAATAAGGCCATTGGTGGCCTTTGTCCCCCATCAGCCTGCACAGTGCCTTCTGACACTATAAAAGCTAGCCAGCAGGGAGGAAGTTTCTCACTCCATTTGAAACTTCTGTGTCCTTCCGCCGAAGCATATAGCATCTTCAGCAAACAGGGTCTTACCGTGTAGTTATGGAGAGCAACCGAAGGCTATGACATCAGCCTGTGTTGTTTTGGAGACTTCTGGGGCCTCCCTGACCAGTAACTTGTAGAGAGGTGTCACACGCATGCCTTGCACTGTGTTTTTCATTTAGCGACTCACGCCTGACGCCAGGGACATTGCTCGCCCATACACAATAGTTCTGTGTGAACTTCTTCTTCTGTAATTTGTATTTTGAAATTAGCTTGCTAACTGGCAAGTCTCCATAAGGCTTCCTCACGCATCTTTCGTTTTGTTGAACACACCCTCTACCCCCTACCCCTTCCTTTCTTGCCTTGAATAATGAGCCCAAATAACTTCCTTTCTTAAGTTGCTTTGCCAATGACTGGCACCCCTCCCCACACTGTACCCCAAACCAGACCCATAACTCATGACTGTAAGAAAGGATTGTTTAGCCTGACTAAACATGGGAGGGTGTTCTTCAGGCTGCCATGGATTAACTGGAAACTTTTGTGGAAAAATCTGGAGGCCACACTAGTCTAAACCACATGGCTATGTCATCAGATGGGGGGGATTAGGGGAGGGATAGAATCTCATGTGCTAATTGGAACCGTCATAGCATTGGATGAAGGACAGGCGCTTACAACCCTGAGTAATCACCTCACACATTCTCTCTGCTGTTCACAGCTGTGTGGCCTCCAGCATGTGTCTTCACCTCTCTGGGCTTCAGTGAACTCATTAGTGAAGTGGAGACAGAAGGAATGGGCATCTGCGGTACTTAGCACCGGTCCATGGCAGGCACTCATAGCCATCTGTCACTTTCCCTTGGTAATCTTGGTTTTCCATCTAGTGGAAAGGGCTGAAATGGCCACCACCACCCCCCACCTGCTGGAAGACAAGGATTCAGGGAGAGCACAGCAAGATGCAGAGCCACGGCCTCTGACACAGAACTTCAGGCCCTTCGACCCTTTGCATCCATCTCCCATCCCTAAAGACGGTACTTGTCCAAGAGGAGATATTTGCATCAAGACCAAATGTAAGATGGTGATGGGCAGACTGAGGTGGGTCTACAGTTTCACTTGGCATCGTCTGGGCTGAGCCAAAGGGACAACATGGAAGAAAGTCTTCAGCCTCATCTTTCTGACCCAAACACCCATTAGGACAGATCGGATCCAGAGCTGAGTTGGAGCATAGCATCTATCAGAATCACCTCTGGGTAGTAGAGACGTCGGAGCTGGGCTGGACCACCTCCGGGCTGTTCTGATCAGAACATCCTTTCTGTCGCCAGAGGCAAGCCCCACCACGTGGCTTCTGGTACTCTCAGACCACCTGCTCTGGGCTTTGGCTGTCAAAATCCACTCCAGAGAGGAAAAAAAAAGTGGGGTAGGGGTTGGTATGAGACACACTGAGACACCGGACTCCATGATTCCAACCTGGTTTCTAATCCTCCTTGTTGACCTCTCCTCTCAGGGACACCACAAGTTAAATATTGTGCTAGGTCAACTTGAGTTTCCTTACAGACTCAAAAGCGGTGAGGGTGATATCATATGTATGTGTCTGCCTTTGTGTGGTACACACTCATTAGCAATCCTGTTTGACAGAGGCAGGAGCAAACGGAGAGGGTCAGTGACTTTCCCATGGCCACACAGCTGATAGCTGGTGAACTTGGCTCCAGAGTTTGACCTCTTACAAGCAAGGTCACGCTAAGCCTGTTGCTTGCTGTGGCTGGCTGGCTCCCAGTTTATGGCTTTTTTGTGGATTTAGCTAGTGTGATTATTTCTCAGGGATTCACTTTCCCCCATCTGTATCTTGGGCCTGATCCTGACGGCTTCCTGATGGAGTTATTGGGATAGGAAGTGAGGTGTGAAAACAACGTATGTTGGAGTGTTCAGTCACTGTTAGTCATCAGAATATTTAGCTGCTATTTCTCCAGTGGATTAATGGGAGCAGGGATGATTAAATGTTGATGTCGTCAGCTTCTTCCTCAGATTCCACTTCAAAACAAGATACACACATGACAGGAGGGAGGCGTTCAAGGTTCACAGAACTAGCCAGGCGGTGGTGGCGCACGCCTTTAATCCCAGCACTCGGGAGGCAGAGGCAGGCAGATCTCTGTGTGTTTGAGGCCAGCCTGGTCTACAGAGTGAGTTCTAGGACAGGCACCAAAACTACACAGAGAAACCCTGTCTCAAAAAACCAAAAAAACAAAACAAAACAAAAAACCAATGAAGTTTACAGAACTCGGCTTTGATGAGAAATGTTGAGACCCACTGACTTTTTTCCAACCTTACTCTACAGCTGGAGAAACTGAGGCCAGAACGGAGTGCTGAGTCACCTGCCACGGCTCTCTCATTTATCTGGCAGGTCCCATGCCTGTGGGATGGTGCTTACTGACAAGCACAGCTAATTGATTGATAATAAAGCCGCTTACCCTCAGCCTGTGACCGAGGGAGGCACAGGGTATGGGCTGCTTTCTCCTCCTCTCCCTGGGCTAATGGCTTTATGGAGGTCGTAAACTACCGCTATTTCAGTAATGAGAGTGGCCTCCCTTGGCCCAATGACCCTTGGTGACTTGATTGACACATCGGCCTCAGCATTCCTGAGAATGGTGAGAAACAGCTTTGCTCTGGGTGTAGGATCTGAACCACAAGACCCCCGCCTTCCCTGGGAACTTCTCAGATGTGTGTGGGAGCTGGCAGGCCCTGCTCGCCCACTCTGACTCTAAGCAAAAGTACCTCAGACTGGTAACGTCTCCAGCGAACGCACAGCTTAGTCCAAACTCGAGTCGCCGAGAAGGATTCCCTTCTCTGCACAGAACAGCTCAGAAGGCACGGGGAACGGCATTAGCCACTTCTGGACTATGCTGTCACTTTTCACTTTACTGTTTGTTGAACCCATTCACGTAAATGTAGTGACCAGCCTTACAGGTGGCTGGTGCTGAGCCCACCGCCTAGAATTAGGGCTTTTCCTTTATTCTATTCTGTTTCGGTCAAAGCGGTCTTACTAAACAGCCCAAGTTAGCCTTGAACTTGTGATTCTCTTGCTTCAGGCTCCTCAATGCTAGGATTACAGGTAAGTGCCGCCAAGCTCAGCTCTGAATTGATGTCTCTGCATGGGACCCTTCCCTGCTTCTGACTTGTGTAACAAGTAAGAAGCCAAAGAAATGACAGAATGTGGCTTCTGGTCCCAGGTCACAAATGAGACTACAGCCCCATTCTCTCCTCACCTTTGGGTCACTTCTCTCGGGGACACTAGCTACCATGCTGTGAGGACACTTAAGCGGTCCTACGGATCAGGATGTCTGGTCAGGGATTAGGGCCTTCTGTAAGGCAAGTCTTCAGATGAGACCAAAGCCCCAGTGTCCTGAGAGTGACCTCGTGAGAGACCCCAAGCCAGAGCCACGCAGCCAAGTCAGCCCCAGATATTTCCCATAGAAATGGAGATCATCAATGTTTGTTGCTTTGGCTGCCAAACGTGGGGCTCATTTGTTATGCAGCCATTGCTAACTGATACTGTGAACACTCATGTATGCCAGGTCCTGAAGTAGGCACCAGCACACAAAACTAGACAAGTGAATCAATACCGAGGACGCTGCCTTCCCCAGCTTAGAGTCCAGGGGCAAATCTGGTGGAGAGGATAGAGTGAGTCTGTAGGGTCAAGATCTGGTGCAAATTTGAATAGACCACAGTGAGGCACTGAGCGGGTGAAGACTTGACCCTACTATGATGTTGTGGGGAAGGCCACAAGCTGATTAAGATTGGATGAGGTCTTGGGGTGGAGCCCTGAGGATAATTACTGGTTATGTCACAAGAGGGAGAAGTAGAACACACACACACACACACACACACACACACACACACACACACACACCTTATCTCTGGTAGTCTCTAATCCCAACCACTGATCACCAGATCTGACCTGTCGACCTGAACCCTCTAGACCTCTGTGCCAAAGCAAACCTCTTTCCTTCACAAAGTTGTCTAGCCTCAGGTACTTAATGTGGTCGTGAAAATGGACCAAAGCAGAAGCAGAAACAAAGTCTTCTCAGGAAAGTGAAAACAAATATTTCTAAAATATTTTTACTTATTAATATTGTTGCTTAGCAGCATGTACACACATATTCTGATTAGTCTTCTCTCTCTTCTCTCTCTCTCTCTCTCTCTCTCTCTCTTCTCTCTCTCTCTCTCTCTCTCTCTCTCTCTCATCTCTTATCTCTCTCCTATTCTCATCAATGCCCCCCATCCCTACCACTCCCCCTCTCAGGTTCATAATTTTGGGATTTGTTTTATGACCCATTTAGTTTTGTTTTCCTGACCAGGGCCATGTGTTCGACTACTGGGTTGAAAGAACTTTGTATTTCTGTGTTGTCTGATTTTCTTTTTAAAAAAATAATTCAGGCTAACCTTAGAGTTTTTATGGAGCTAAAAATGACCTTGAACTCCTGATCCTCCTAGGCAAGCACTCTACCTGCTGAACCTCATCTCCAGCCCTAAAACAATTTTTAAGGCATTTTCTCTGAAGAATTTGCTTGATGCAAATTTTCAAAAAGGCATTTTGGGCAACATATATACATACATACACATACATATATAATATATACAACACATATATACAATATATACAACATATGTGTGTATATGTATATGTATATGTATATATACAATCTTAAAAGTACCTACTCTTTGTCTTAGATATTCCACTTAGTTTATTACTTAAAAAACAAAAACAAAAACAGACAACCACAAAGCTGGGCATGGTAGCACATACCTTCAACTGTTCCAGCTAGGAAGAGGGAGATAAAATACATATAGACACTTTTGGTTTCTTTTGCATTTTTCCCTTTCTATCCCTCCCCTTCCTCTCTCCCTCCCCGCTTCTCTCTCTGTGGGTATGTGAGTGTGGATGTGTGTACAAATATATATGAATATTTGGTTTGCAAAACATCCATTACTTTTGAATATGTAAATATGACGCCTGTTTTGGAGAAGCCCCTCCCCACCTCAAGCTCTCCTTAGCCAGCCTCAACTGCACTGTTCTGAGCCTGGGTATTGCCCCAACCCCTGCTGCCAGGATGGGGCCTCCAGATCCTGCTTCATTTCCTCCTCACCCTTGAACTTATTGGGGACCAGAGTCACCCCACCTTTGGATCCAGAAGAGTCTCAAGGGCTTCCCAGGATGCCCCCACGTATCACACATCTCCTGTGGGGTGGATCTGCATCTCTAAAGAGCCTGGCGCTCTGGCAATCACCTCTGCCTTGGGTGGAGGGAGTGAGGGGAATCTGATTTACTGCCCACCCAGGGCCCACGTTGAAAGCAAGCCATGATGAGCTCTGCACTGGGATGGCCCGTGAAGGATTTGGGATTCCAGCAAAGAGGCTTTTACAAGCCTCTAAAGCCAGTTAAGTGAGCAGGAATCTCATCGTAGTGAAACACAAGTCAGGTGGAAGGAAGCCGGACTTTCCAATTTGGCCGAGGGCCCACGCCAGGAGAGCAAGGAGACAGGTTGGGGGTCTTCGTGGCTTTTACCTTCACCAAGAAACTCAAACTCAACCAGTCCCAGCTCTCGAGTTCCTCCTCAGAGACATGGCTGTGGCTCAGGTAGTCTCCTCCCTGCCCCCCACTGATCTGACGGGGGGGGGGGCAAATTATTCCCCCATCTCTAAGTAAAGTCAGGTATTCATTTTCCAATAAGAGCCTTGCAGGGACACCAAAAGATGTGGGGATTTCATTGAGAAGATGAGAGGCTAGGCAAGGGCCCCAGAGTTTTGCACCAGACCTCAGGCTCACTTGCCGGGCAGGAGAGAGGGGCCTAGCCATGTACATGGGAAATCACTGCCACTGATGCCTCATGGGACGGGACACTGGCGGTTGACTGGGAAGAGGAACATTTGAGCCAACTCCTGAGGAGAGTCAGTGTGCACACTGTGGAATCTCTTTCCAGCTCCAGTGTGGCGAACTTGAACTTGACCTTTGCAGGCCTACCCAGAACATACAGCGGGCCCACACCACCCTCCATTGCTCAGCCTGTCACGTGGCTCACAAGAGTCCTGGGATGGTGGGAGGTGAGCGTGATGATGGAAGGTGGGTGGGGCTGGTTAGGAAGGATGATCACGTCAGGAGCCAAGCAAGTCCTAGTCAGATGCCACCAGGAAGAACTGCCACTGTGGTCCCTAGCACTGGGGGAGCACAGCCTGGACAGTCTCACCAGGCTCTCAACTTGCCTGGCTAGAAATGAAGCTCCAGGCAGAAGCTCCGGCCCGGCACTCCCCACCTGAGGCCCAAATCTGACTTGAGCTCCCATTGGGTCAACCAACTGAAAATACAAACAGCACGTAGCTCTACTGGGAGGCGGTGTGGAGGATAATGTTCTAGAATGTTCCAGCCAGGACACAGGCTTCCTGAAGGATGTGCAAACTCCTCCATTAAACAAACAAACAAGTATATGAGGTCTGAGGGTGTCTTAGTTGATAGCACACTTTCCTAAGTGTGCCCGTGCACACCTGCAATCCCTGTGCTCAGGGGGCTGGAGGATCCAAAGTTCAAGCTCATCCTCAACTACATAGTGAGTTCTAAGCTAGCCTGGACTACATGATACATGAGACCCTGTCTCCAAAACAGCCAAACCTGAAAGCCAAGGGAAAACCATGCCCTGGGTGGAAGGCACAGCCTGGTTGGGAGTGTGAGGTCTCCATGCTACCCATATGAGAAACAGGATGGCTTCCTTCAAGGCCCTGCTCCCTGTCTCTGGCTCACATCCTCCCCCTGGCTCAGCCATCTCCCTGTCCCTTCAAGTAGAGGCCCCTCCTGCTCACCCTGGCCTGTCATTCATCACCCATCCTTCGCTGCCTCTGTGGCTCCTCCCTGCCCCTCTTGCAGGCCCCTATGGAACCAGCTGCTCCCTTTTCTCATCTTATCAGAAACGGGAATACCTCCCTTGAGTCTCCCTGCATCTGTAACCCAGAGGCTGCTTAACCCTTACAGTCCCATGGCACCTCCAGGATGCTGCTCTAGGAAGGTGGGATTGTTAGATTCTGAACACTCAGGGGACATGAGGATGAGACAGGAGCATCATGTGGCTCAGGAGATGCACAATCGATCAGCAAACAGATCGACCTGATCCACCTAGCCAAAAGGCAATTGCATCCTTTGTAACTTTCCAAAGAGGCCCTTGAGCGGATTTTTATCCTCTAGTACCATAACTTTGGATTTAAACCTGTACCACAGTGAGGACAACAGTGTGCCAGTGTGGGTACAGGAAGGGAGGGAGACGTGGCTGAGCTCTGCTATGAATGAAAATTTGCAGCTGAAGCCAGGTTCCGAAGTGGCCCAGAGCTGGGCTGGAATCTTGACATTACAGTAAATGCTGGAGCAGTTGTCTGGACGGAGTCAGCCTCAATGAATTCAGCTATAAACTGACTGAGCACAACTATTTATCTGATAGCCGACACAGACACAATTTATAAAGAACTCCAAAAATTAAACGCATACACACACACACACACACACACACACACACACACACACACACACAAAATCATCCAATCAGTACATGGAGAAATAAATACATTGAATGGACAGCTTTCAAAAGAAAGAGAAATGGGAGAAAAACACAAGAAAAATATTCAGCATCTGCAGCTGTCAGGGAACCTCCCATCAGAGCCACACTGAGATCCTATACCACCCTAGGCAGAAACAGTATCAAGAATCCAAAGCTCTTGGGAGGATGAGAGGGATGGGGCTTTACTGCTGCTGATGGGAACATAAGCTGGCACAGTTGCTATAAGCGTCAGCATGGAGATTTCTCCAAAAACTGAACTACAACTACCATTTGAGCCTGCTCCTGTACTGCATGGTGTGCATGCAAAGGACCCACCACAGGGACAACCGCGCTTCCATTTCTGCCCCGATTGAGGCTCTACCCACAGCCAAGAAGGAAAACAAAGCCAAAGGGCCCGACGTGAATGAATGAAGAAAACGTGGTATGCAGACACAATGGAC
This sequence comes from Peromyscus eremicus, assembly GCF_949786415.1. Lineage (NCBI taxonomy): Eukaryota > Metazoa > Chordata > Mammalia > Rodentia > Cricetidae > Peromyscus > Peromyscus eremicus. The sequence continues at coordinate 10,034,279 of NC_081438.1, read as the reverse complement.
GTCCATTCAGCTGCAAAAAGAACGGTGGAACTGAGCCGTTTGCAGAGAAATGGATGGAGCTGGAGAGCACCGCGTTAAGGGAAATAAGCCAGGCTCAGAAAGACCAGTGTTGTGTGTTCTCTCTCATGTGCAGGATCTAGTTGTGAATGGGAGAGTGGGTGGGGCACAAGGGTGGAAGTGGGGCCTCGTGTGAGAGGAAGGAGCCTGAGGGGAAGCGGGAAGGAAGACTCACATGGCTGCTTTCTCTAGTGTACGGGCGGTAGACGTAAACACATCTAAATACACATCAGCGGCATGACAGCGGCAGAGGGGGGTGTTTGGGGAGAAGGAGAGGAGTGAGAGGGCTGGGGGGGGTCCAGGGAAGGCCATGGGGGGGCAACATGGCTGAAGCATGGTGACAGACAATTATGAAAATGTCATAATGAAGCCCATTATTTCACATGCTAACTAAAAAAAAAAAAAAAAAAAGTGTGGGCAGGGCAAGATGGTCCAATGGGTAAAGGCCATTGTTGCCGAGCCTGAAAGTTTGGTTTTGATCCCCAGGATCCACGTGGTGGAGGGGGAGAACTGTCTCTCTCAAGTTGTCCTCTGACCTCTGAGAGTACACCATGACACATGCACACACTACACACACACACACACACACACACACACACACACACACACACACACACACACACGAACACCACACCCTAATAAATAGAACCTTAAAAATAATCATAAAAGCAACATGGAACAAAGAGTAAAATCTACATTGCAAGGCTGTGGTTAGTCAAAATATAAAAAAGTGTGACAGGCCCTAGGAATTATGGGCTGGGTGCTCTCATTAGAATCCGAAGAGCTTACAAAGCACTGTGCATCCATCCAGTTGGTGCAAATTAGTGACTGTTGAGCGAGAGAGCGAAGGCAGATCATGAGGCTTCGCAAGGAACCCCATGACCTGGAGTTCCTCCAGGGAAGAACCAGAGTTTTCGCATTGGATTTCTAAACCAAGTCCTCTCTGGGACAGCAGGTGCCTGATTAATGTGTCCTGAACCCAACCCAACTAGAAGTTACAGCTCCCAGGGCCTGGAGCGGGAGGCCCCTGAGCGTTTGCGACTCTGCCATCACCAACGTACAGCTTCTGTCTCATGGTCCGTGATGGCTGCTACAGATCCTGCCATTGTATCTACATCCCAGACAGAGGGAGAAAGGACAAAGACTAAGATAGGGCATCTCACTCCCCCTGAGAGGCACCAACAGAAAACTGCACACCTCACTTCTGATTAAATGCCATTAGCCAACGACATGTCACGTGACTGCACTTATAGGCCAGGGAATGTAGGGATCTATTTTTACGCTGGTAGTCATGAATAAAGCTTGATATTCCACTACTGTCGTTAAAACACCATGCTTGAGCCTGACATCGCAGCACTCAAGAGACCGAGGCAGGGGGATCACGTGTTTAAGACCAGCCTGAGCCACACGGTGAGACCCTGTGTCAAATACTCAGAGGCTGGGGCTGCAGCTCAGTGGTGGAGCTACACGTAATGATGTCTAATATGCACGGGGTCCTTGTGAGGCTCTGCTGGGATAGGAGCCATCATTGTCTCCATTCTACAGAAAGGGAAACTGAGGCTAGAAAAGCGCCTGTGCCCCACAGTTGCACAACTGGCAATGGCCAGACAAAAATCAGATGAGTTTGGTGTAGAGCAGAGACATGGGCATTTGTAGGCTGGCACTGTCACCCTCTTAAGCACCGGGGAGCCACAGAAGGCTCACAATTCGATAGGTGAGGTCATAAAAACAGTGCCAGGCTGAGGGTTGGAGGGATGATCGTATCTTGTTACAGCCTCAGTACCATTAATACCTCATATGAGGGCTGACAAGATGGTTAGTGGGTATAGTGGGTATAGGCACTTGCCACCAAGCCTGAGGATCTGAGTTCAATCCTTGGGACTTGAAGGGTGGAAGGAGAGAGTCAACTACCCCAAGGTGTCCTCTGACCTCCATAGATGTGCCATGGCACTCACCCCTGCCACTCACTCACCCCCTAGTCAGTCAATGTAAAGAAATATAAATATCCAGTTTGGGCGTATCAGTTTTGCCGTGGCGAGCCCTGTGTCCAGGATGGCATCAAAAAGCTGCTCAATAAACACTTGTTAAAAAAACATCCCATGGGTGATTAAATGACTCTGATCCATTACAGTCGACAGTCTGCCTTCCTCGCTAGGCTGCAGATCCCACAGATGTTCACCAAGGTCAGAGCCATGACGGGCCCCCCTGCTGTACCTAGCACAGCACTAAGAACCCAGTAAGGACTTGATGTGCCTGTGGAATGAATGAGTGATCACCTCTGTCACTGAAACTGAAAGAGCTGAGACTGGAAATGAAATTTTAAAAAAATAATAATAAAGAATGTTGCCACCCATGATGGTCAAGGCTCTTCGGTGTTGGGCTCCAAATCCGGCTGAGGCTTGTTTAGAACTGGCTGAACCCCACCAGCCCAGGCAGGGGTGAGTGGGAGGATTGTGTGGTTTCTTTGGTATCAGCTGACACCGTGCAGATTTTGAAACCGAGCAGATCCAATTGGGTGAAATGAGCCAACGGCTCCAATAAAAGTGGTGTCTGGGATGATAAAGATCCTTGAGGTACAGGAGACGCGGCCAGATAGATCTGTCTCTAAAGCAAACTGAGTCCTTCCTTCCTCCCTTCCTCCCTTCCTTCCTTCCTTCTTCCCCTCCCTACTTCCTTTCCTTCCTTCATTTTCTTCCTTTCTTCCTTCATTTTCTTCCTTTCTTCCTTTCCTTCCTTTCCTTTCTTTCCTTCCTTTCCTTCCTTCCTTTCCTTTCTTCCTTTCTTCCTTCCTTCCTTCCTTCCTTCCTTCCTTCCTTCCTTTCTTCCTTCCTTCCTTCCTTCCTTCCTTCCTTTTTCTTTCTTCCTTTTTCTCTCTCTCTTTCTTTCTTTCTTTCTTTCTTCCTTCCTTTTTCTTTCTTTCTTTCTTTTTTTTTTTTTGAATTAAGGTCTCACATAGCCCAGGCTGGCCTTGACTCACTATGTAGCCAAGGATAACCCTAACTTCTGACCTCCTGCCTCCACCTTCTGAGTGCAGGGATTACAGAAGACATGTGCCACCATGCCCACTTGACGCAGTGCTGGGTAAAGGTTAAGCCCAGGGCTTTGCACATGCCAAGCAAGCACTCTGCCAGCTGAGCCTGGAAAGCAAATAGGACTCTCTACATGTGCAGATCAAGTTGGATCATTTGGTGTCATCCATGGGTTGTGCTGGAAAATGACTTCTTGGGAACTAGTCTGTGAATAATCCCAGTGACTACAGCCCTCCAGAGCCAGCCAACTCCACGAGGGTTTGAAAGACTGCACCCCAAAAGGGCTGTGCTCCCACCAGTATTGATACACAGAGAAACAGGTGGGGTGTCGGCACTATGTGCCACACATGCCAGCTTTTCCTTGAATGGATGGGGGTCTGTCTTGCCTGAGACTCTTAGCACTCACTGTTTCCTCTGCCTTTGATGCTCTTCCCTCCAACACCACACAAAACTCAGACTCCGGCTCTCAACCCAATGTCTCTTGTGCCCCCAGGAGGCCTGTCCGCCACCCCTGGTCCAGCTGGTTTAATTGGACCTCGGTGGGACTTCATTCTCTCTCTGGCAGGGGCTCTCTGTTTCTAGAGACCTGTGTGCCCTGCCCACCCTGACTAAGCCAGGCAGAGCTTAGAACCCAGACTCAGAGAGGCAGCCAGTGCTAATCAAGTCAAGAGCCGTGGATCATCATGAATGACAGCTGGGTGACTGATAATCCTGGCTGGCTGGTAGCATAGGCCTGGGGTGACCCTTCCAGTGTTGGCTTGCACCCTAACTTAAATCCCTTTTTGTCTAACTTCCAATAGCTATTTCTGCCTGTGCCTTTCCATAGCTTCTCGTTCTCTGGTTGCTGAGTGGATGATGGACTGTAAGAAGCAGGAACAGCCCAGGCTTGCCTCCCTCTCTTCAGGGCACCTCAGCCAGGAATCCATCTTGGACTTCCAATTCACTCAAGACAAAGCCCAGAGTCCTTCTCTGGCACCTTCCTGCTCTCCCTTGATCCAGCCCCCACCATCCTCACATGCCTTCCCTCCCTTCAGAGATACCAGCCGCCCCTACTCTTCCTCCAGCATGCAACTCACACTCCTGTATCAGGACCTCTGCATTGGCTGCTTGCTCTCTGCCATTCATCAACATGGCTCGTTCACGTCACTCATTCAAGTCTTAGCTCCAATGCCATCCTAGAGAGACAGCCCTTGGACTCGACTGTCTTTGTCACTCTCTGTCCTAGTTAGGGTTACTACTGCTGTGATGAAACACCATGACCAAAGGAACTTGGGGAGGAAAGGGTTTACTTCCACGTTGCAGTCCATCATTGAAGGAAGTCAAGGCAGTAACTCCAGCAGGGCAGGAACCCGGAGGCAGGAGCTGATGCAGAGGCCATGGAAGGATGCTGCTCACTGGCTTGCTCCCCATGGCTTGCTCAGCCTGCTTTCTTATAGAACCCAGGACCACCAGCCTGGGGATGGCACCACCCACCATGGGCTGGATGTCCGTGTCACATCCTAGTGTGTGCATGTGTGCAGGTCTGTGGAGATCAGAGGTTGACACTAGATGTGATTATTCAGGCGTGGGCTTTTTTTTTTTTTTTTTTTTTTTTTTTTGGTTTTTTGAGACAGGGTTTCTCTGTGTAGCTTTGCGCCTTTCCTGGATCTCACTCTGTAGACCAGGCTGGCCTCGAACACACAAAGATCTGCATTTCTTTTAATAGAGTCTCTTACTTGTTAGGTCCCAGGGCTTGCTGATTGGCTAGACTGGGTGGCCAGCAATCACAAGGAATCCACCCCACCTGTCTCTTCCTCTCCAGCGCTGGGATTGCAAGCATACCCCCACTGTGTCTGGCACTTCATGTGAGTGCCGGGAAATCAAACTCGGATTTTCCTACTTGCATAGCTGCCTGAACCCCCACATCATCCATTTACAGTATCCAGCCTCAGCCAGTGGCCAGGCCAACAGACCCCTGCCCAGCCTCCTACCCAATCCCCAAGTCCTCCAGACCTGTCGCTAACTGGAAGGCCTAGCTTGGCTCTGACCCAAATCACTGGAGGCTACAAGTCGGGGCTGAGCTTCAGGCGGTGCCAGGGCCGCCGAAACCAAGCCCTTTTTCCTGTGTGGACTTTGATGAATTGTCTAATGAGATGCCTGGACTCTCAGAATTAAAAGCAAGTGTTTGTGCACCAGGCTGAGAGCAACACCCCCCACCCCCCACCCCCCACCCCCCACCCCACCCCCGGTGATGGAGCCACCTCCGCCTCCAGCTTTGGGTCTGCCAGAGTTTTGCTAACATGCTCTCAGAAAGTCATTTTTGGACCCGAAAGGAAGAAGTGTGGCCAAAACTCACTTTGTGGAAAGATTTTATTTCCAAATGAGTCCACTTCAAGAACAGCCATGGATTGGTTTTGTTAGCTTTTTTTTTTTTTAAGTTTAAAAAAAAAGAAAAGAAAAGAAAGAAAGGAAAGGAAAGAAAAGAAAAGAGAAATGGTGGAGTCTTTCTGAGGCAGTTTGATGGGACTTTCTGGGCAGTTGTGTTTCTAATCACAGGGGCTGGGAACCTTTTCAGTGACAACATCTACAAAACTTGCTGGCACGGTTGTGAGAAGGCTGAATGGAAATATTCATTGAGTCCTGCGTGGGGTGGGCCATGCCAGGGCAGGCTTTGCAGAGTCTGGTGCTGCCCAGATGGATCCAGCTAACTCCCAGTGTGCTAGAGCGTTTAACTCCAGGAAGAAAAAAAAATCCATGTGTGAGCAAGGAGAAGGCAGGGGCTGGGTAAGGAGATCTGCCGTGGAGGGTTCCAGCCCGGGAGATGGCTCCCTGGCTAGAGAACTTGATGTACAAGGATGAGAACCTGAGTTGAAATCCCCACATAAAGCCAGACACTCCTCATCAGCATTGTCTTTCATCTCCCAGTCTTCTTCTTCTTCTTCTTCTTCTTCTTCTTCTTCTTCTTCTTCTTCTTCTTCCTCCTCCTCCTCCTCCTCCTCCTCCTCCTCCTCCTCCTCCTCCTTCTCCTCCTCCTCCCTCTCTGCCTTCTTTTACTGAGAATTGGAACCTAGGCCCTCAAGCATCCTAGGCAAGTGTCCCCCTTTTAACTTTTTAATCTTGAAACCAAGTCTCACTAAGTCACTCAGGCTGTTCTCAGAGTCACAATCCTCCTGCCTCCTGAGTACCCTCATGGCGACCAGCCATGCACCACCATGCCCAACTCGAATTCAGACTTCCGTATCTCAAGAGGGTTGCAATTGTTATCCTCACGGACGGACGAGGGAGCCAATGCTTTGATGGGATAAGAGGATGCTGGGAGCAGGACACACCTTGGCTCCCTCGCTTCACCCCCAGAGCTGGACTGCATGAATCCTACCTCAGAGGTTGGGTACCAAAGCCAAGTGCCTCAACCTGGTCCACACAGCACGCTCAGAACTCCTTCATGCTGTGAGGGAAGCGGGTGGAACTGGTTCCTTATTCTGGATGCAGAACTGCTTGGCAATCATGTTTCAAGTTATGGAACCAGAACTCCGGGGGAGCCAGGGAGGGTGGGGGAGGTGAATGGAAGAAAAAAAATCCAGTCAGGGTGGGTTAGATTTTAAAAAAAGAAAAAGAGCCTGTCATGCCTCAAGCCTGCTCTCCTGGGATGTAGACTAGGAGAGACTTGGGCTCATTCCCTTATGGGGCGGGGAGAGGGACTCAGAGGCCACACTGGGGAGGAAACCACTGTCTTTGTGGTGGTGATAAGCATCGATGACTTGCTGGGATGCCCATCCTGATTTGTTAACTGAGGACTTAATTCTCTAATTCTAGGGGGAAAGGGTACAGCCGCCTCCTGAGCTTTGATCCAGAGAGGATCTGTCCCCACTGTCTCCTGGAAAGCTACAGGCAGACCTCAGAAAGATGAAATAGGAAGTCTCAAGCACCCAGCTGGAAGGTCCCCCAATTATCCCAACTAATAAGAGGCTCCCACCCCTCCACAGCAGCTGATCTGTGAAGATGATTCTCTTCTTAGTTAGGGTTAGTATTTCTGTGATGAAACACCACGACCAAAAGCAACTTGGGGAGGAAAGGGTTTATTTCACTCACAGTTCCATATCACAGTTCATCATCAAAAGCAGTGAGGGCAGGAACTCAAACAGGGCAGGAACCTGGAGGCAGGAGCTGATGCAGAGGCCATGGAGAGGTGCTGTGTAGCATGAATCTTAAAAGGTCTTATTAATAAAATCAAACCTGAAGCCAGGTATTGAGGTGAATGCTGGAAGATCAGAGAAGCAGAACAAGCCACAGCTGCTTCATCTTGCCAATTCCTTAGCTGATCCTGTTTCCTCAGACTGGAAGCTTCTGTGTCTTCATCCAAATGGATCTCAGCTGAACTGTGCTGCTCAAAGCCTAAAAACTTAACCAGCTAAAAGCTTCTAGTTTCTAGTCCTCATGCCTTATATACCTTTTCGCTTTCTGCCATCACTCCCTGGGATTAAAGGCGTGAGTCACCATGCTTGGCTGTATCCTTGAACACATGGATTTCTGCCTCTGGAATGCTAGGATTAAAGGCATGTGCTACCACTGCCTGTCCTTTATGTTTAATATTGTGGCTGTTCTGTCTCTGACCCCAGATAAGTTTATTAGAGTGCACAATATTTTGGGGAACACAATACCACCACAGTGCTGCTTACTGGCTTGCTCCTTATGGCTTGCTCAGCCTCCTTTCTTATAGAACCCAGGACCACCAGCCTAGGGATGGCCCCACCCACAATAGGCTGGGCCCTCTCTCCCACATCAATCACTAATTAAGAAAATGGCCTACAGATGGATCTTATGGAGGCATTTTCTCATTGAGGTTCCCTCCTTTGAGATAATTCTAGCCTGTGTCAAGTTGCCATAAAACCAGCCAGCACAGTTCCTTTGCTCTTGTTATCCTGAGTCTCCAGCCTTCATGGGCCTAGCTCCTTCTCCTTTCCCCTCTATAAGGAAGACATGGCAAGTGAGCAGGCCCAAGCCAGAAGGCTCCCATAGATGGCTCCTTCAAAATCACCAACCCCATGGACTGGAGAGATGGCTCAGAGGTTAAGAGCACTGGCTGCTCTTCCTAGAGGTCCTGAGTTCAATTCCCAGCGACCACATGGTGACTCACAAGCATCTATAATGAGATCTGGTGCTCTCTTCTGGCATGCAGGCATATATGCAGGTAGAATGTGGTATACATAATTTTAAAAAAAAATTTTAAAAATAATCACCAACCTCAACTCAGCTATCATCTCCTTCAAGCGTTCCTTGGATCACCTGACCCAGGAACCCTACCAGCATTCAACCTGGGGATACTCCATCACCTCTCCCTGTTTACTTCCTCTGCACCATGAGAATGACTCCATTCTTCTGGATGGTTAATGGCTCACGCCCAGGGTCTACCTCACTTGATGTCATTCACAAAAAGAGAAGATTTCTTGTCTCCTTCCTTCAGAATCCAGAACCAAGCTAGACTTACAGACTAGATCTGTTGAATGAACTGATTCAGCAAATGAATAACTGAGGAGGTGAAAGATGGATGAGGAACACCTGTTTCTCTCAGGGTAGACTGGTGATGAAGATAGAGCAATGGATGGGCCAGTAGAGCTCACTGGTGGTAAGCCTGGCCGACCAATGAGCTCCAGGGACCTTTTGACTCTGCCTCCCCAGCACGGTCATTACGGGTGCTCTAGAGATTTGAACTCAGGTCCTCCTGCTTGTATGTCAAGCGCTTTACCCACTGAGCCATCTCTTCAGCCCTGTATGCTCTTTGTAAATTCCTAGGTCAAGTACAGAGCCAAGCCCAGGCAGATTAGGGGCATAAGACTCTGAGTCTAAGCCCCACTCACTTGAGTGTGATAGTGCCATGTGACTGTGCTTTCTAAAATGCAGCTTCTTCATTGATAAATAGAGATCAGGTTAGACCTTCCCCCCTAGAGTCAGGTGCAGATTAAGTGTGACAGCCATGTGCAGTTTAGGTCCAGATGGGTCATTACAACCATGGGTAAAACCTGGGCATAGTGGCACGTGATGTGAATCCCAACACTTGGGAGGCAGAGGCGAGTGGATCACTGCAGGTTCAAGGCCAGCCTGGTCTACTTAGTGAGTTCTAGGACAGTCAGAGCTACATAGTAATATCCTGTCTTGGAAAAAAAAATCACGAGAAAAGCTTCCACTCAATGCTTTAATGCTTTGAACGCATGATTTCTGAGTAGTTTAATATGTAGTCTCGTGATATTAACTTTTTAAATGTGTTGCCAGATGGCTCAGTGTTTAAATGTATCATTGCTATTGCTCATTTTTATTAAATATTTTCATGTCTTAAAAATATTCTGAAATCTCAGAAGGAAATGCTTAAGGCTTTAAGTGTTCTTTTTTAATGTTTGATGAATAGATACAATTTTTAAATGAGGAATGTCCATCAGGGAAATGCAAATCAAAACCACACCAAGACTCTCAAGACCTGAGGTCTCATCCTCAACACCCATATAAAAGCTGGGTATAGCAATGCACACCGATAACCCCAGAATTGGGACTTGGTGGCCAGCCAAACTAGACTGAAAGGCAGGTTTCAGGTTAAAATAAGGTGGGATGGGACTTAGTGGCTCTCAACTTTAATTCCAGAACTCAGGAGGCAGAGGCAAGTGGGATCTCTGTGAGTTCCAGGCCAGCTTGGTCTACATGGCAAGTTCTAGGACAGCCAGGGCTACATGGTAAGATCCTGTCTCAAAACAGAGAGGGAGAGAATAAAGTAGAAAGAGCTTGAGGAAAGTCATGCTGATGGACCCCTCTGGCATCCTTGTGTTCACACACACATAAACACACACCACACACAGAGACAGTAGAATGGCTGCCTTGAGCTAATAGCACCCACATTGTCTTGTGTACTTGCTTTTGTAGAGAACTCTAAGGATGGTCTCTGCACGCTGTTTTCAAGGACACAGGCTACCAGCGAACTCGCCATGTGGGACCCTCTCCCTCAGAGCCAAGGCCTGCACCCAATCAGAGCTTCCTTTCCCAGCAGCACCAACAAAAGCCACCGTGCTGAGTTTTACTGCACAGGTTTGAAGTCACAGGAGCGTCCCTAAACCCACCAATTGCTGTGGCAGAGGGGAACAGAATTCCCTCATTGGCCAGACTGGAGGTGCTATGCATTCTGGGAACTAGAGGGCAGTACCCACAGTGAAGCTGGGGCATGCTGGCCAGCTCCAGGTTCAGTGAGAGACTGTCTTAAGGGAATAAAAAAGAGATGGGTAGAGAAGGACACCCAATGTCCTCCTCTGGCCCCCACACATGTGTGAGTTCATGCATAGCACACACCCCTGTGCATGCACATATACAATTTTTTTTTAAATCTAGTAGATTTTTAGAACTTCTCTCTTTGCTAGGAATATCCATGATCCATTAAGTATGTGATCAGTAGTAGCAATAGCTTGGGATGGGTAGGTTTATCTTTTTTTTCTTATTTATGTCTTCTGTATTGAGTTCATGTGATTTTTTTTTTTTTCCCCCTTGAGGTAAGTACCATCGTCTTATCATGGTATCTGTTATGATCTGAACACAGAGCTGTGATTTATGTCAGGGATGAGTAAGAGACTCTTGGAGAGGTTAAGCAACTTGCTCAAGGCTGCACAGCCAGGAGTCAGACTCTATCTCTTGGGTTCAAAGACCCTTGACCTTTCTCTATGTTAGCCTATTATTCCTCCATGATTCTCCCTTGTCCCCTCTCTCCCCTCCCACTAGGAATCCTCTCCCCCAAGTTCCCCCCTTCTACTCTCGTGTCTTCTTCTTTTTCTTTTTCTTTTTTTTTTTTAATCTAGATTCTGCTCTTGAGTGAACACAGGCAACATTTGTCCTTCTGAGTCTGGCTCATTTCAGTTAACGTGGTCTGCAGTTCCCTCACTTTCCATCAAACTGCATGGCTTTGCTCTTCTTCCAGGCTGAAGGATACTCGGTTGTACATCTGTGCTGGGTTTTCTTTGTCTATGCATCCACTGACGGGCACCGGGACCGGTTCTATGTCTCAGCTATTGTGGACAGTGTTGTATGGTACATGGACGTGCAGGTGTCCCTGGAATGGCAGTGTAGACCCCTGTGGGTGTGTACTCTGGAGGCAGACAGCTGGATCCCACGGTGGTTTCTTTTAGAGAATGTCATGGTTATTTCCACAGTGGCTGCATTAATTTGCATCCTCACCAACAGTGAAAGCTTCTCCATCCTGTGCCATCCTTGTCCACGTTCCTGATGACAGCCGTGCCCACTGGGGTGAGGTGGATTCTTTTTTTTTTTTTTCCTTTTCTTTGATTAAAAAAAAAAATTAGACAATATATTCTGATCATGCTTTTCTTCCTTCAGCTTCTCCCAGATCTTTCCCACCTCCCTACCCACCCAACTTCTCTCTCTCTAGAAAATAAAATAAAACACATAAATACACAAAAAAATGAAAACCAAAATATGCAAGTAAAAGATAACATGACAAAAAAATGCCCAAACAATGCAAAATGAGGCCGAAGACCCACAAAAATGCCACCGAGTCTGTTTTGTATTGACCAGCCACTCCTGGGCATGAGGCCTGCCCTCAAGTGTGGTTTGTGCATCCCGTGAGGATCCGTTGGAGAAAACGAATTTTTCTCTTGTCAGTGGGTGTCAATTACAGATAGCGTCTTGGTTAACATGTGTTCACTTCCTCCTCCCAGTGCGGGGACACCATCTGACTTGAACCTGTGCCGCTTGGGTGTTTTGCTACGGTCTCTGTGAGTTCATATGTACATCAGTCCTCTGTGAGTTCACATGCACGTCTGTCCTGCTGTGTCTGGAAGTTACTTTCCTTGGAGTCGCCCATCCCCTCTGGCTCTTAACACTCTTTCTGCGGAGGAAGAGTCTTAATGTCGTTTTGATTTTCATTTACCTGGTTAAAAACCCCTGTGATGTCATACCTCTCATTGTTGTGAAGGCCTGTGAGAGAGTGAGCTCACTTATTCCCTGTTTCACACACAGGATCTACAGAAGAGAGTTCCAAGAAGGAAATTCACCAGAAGTTACCAATATGCCCCAAAGACTGCAAGGATCATCAAAGTACCCACAAAAGAATTGGGGAGCTCAGCTGGGGGGGGGTGGCACATGCCTGTAATCCCAGCACTCGGGAGGGGGAGGCAGGCAGCTCTCCATGAGTTCGAGACCAGCCTGGTCTACAAAGTGAGTTCCAGGACAGCCAAGTCTACACACAGACAAACCCTGTCTCAGAAAAAAAAAATAATAATAAAAAGAATAAGAATTGGGGAGCTTATGCCTGTAACCCTCAGCTTGGGAGGCTAAAGCAGGGAAGTATCCTGGGTTCAAAGCCAGCCTGAGCTACATAGTGAGACCTTGTCTGAAAAAACACAAAAACAAACAAAAAGCAAAATAAAACAATATGCAGTTGGAAAGGAGAGTGGGGTGCGTGGAGCCCCAAGCCAAAGCCTTGATCTCTCAGCAATGCGTGTGTGAATTAAGCCCTTGGCACAGATCTGAAGCTGGATAGACATTTGCTGAGGCCAAAGGGATGGACAGGGGCAAGCTCAGAGGCCTCCTGACAGATGTGATATCCCACAAGAGACCGTTCATCTGCATGATGGATGTGAGGCGTGGGCTCCTGAATCCCTAGAAATGAGCTCCCACAGCCCCTCTCCACTTGGCCTTGGAGCCAGCTCCCACTCTCCTCTGTGGGCTTCTCCCCCTCCTTCCAGGGTGGAACCCCGAGTAAGTCCCTAGCTTTATCCTCTCCTCCCCAACAGCCCGCACACCTTGGTCACAATAGCTCTAGTTCATAAATCACGCAGATGCATTAGCTGTCTCGCAATCAATCTCTTCCAGGTGTTGGCTCCGATGTCTCTCATGGAGAGTGTCTTGCCCCTCGAGGCTTAGGCGCTAAGAGCCTCCTGTCTGGGAGCGGTTTAAAGCCAGATCTTGTCTCTTCTCTCTCTGAATCTCTTGGTTCAAACCCAACACGCCCTCCCCCATGCCTTTGCAAACCACAGAGAGCCTTAGAAAATCTTCTGACGTGACTGAACAGATTCTGGAATGGTAGATGACTAGGCTAGCCCACTCCAAGGTTTGATTAACACAGCCATCATTTGATGCACCCTGGCCTTTACAGCACATACTTCCCATGGGCAATCTAACCCCCACAGAGGTAGGGAATGAAATTATTGGTTCTAACCCAACTGTGAATAGATTCATTACAGAGAGTTATTTCAGGTGGGCCATCTCCAGGATTGGTTGAGCATTTTGGTGGCAGAGATAAATCTGGAATTCGTTGGGAGGCAGGCAGCAGCATGTCACTGCTGAAACAAACCAGTTCTTACAGCTGAACCCCAAAGTTTCTTCTTCACCCTTCCGTGGGGTTACAGATCACCCATAACCAGCTGTGACCTTTCTTTGGTCACCTTGGGGACGGTGCCTTCTGGATAGGAAGTCTGAGTTGTTCTATTCCTGGTGTGGAGCTGCCAGGCAAGGCTTCTGCTGGTCTCTGATGAAAGCCAGAGGTTGAAGCCGCTACACGTCAATGTAGGGCCACCTCCCCTCCCCTAAGAGACCACTGTCTTCCACCGGTTTCTGCAAGCCATGTGTAGAACTCATCTTTGTAAAGTCATGGCAGCGTGGGGAGCAGTATGTCTGCTGGCAAAAACTTCCCTCCCCATCCATGCACTGAATCCGCTCACCCGTCCACCATCTCATTTGTCTACCATCTGTCCACACACCTATCCATCTATCTATCCACCTCTCCACTCACCCATCCACCAAGCCTTCTGTCTATCATCTATCTATCTATCTATCTATCTATCTATCTATCTATCTATCTATCTATCTGTCTGTCTGTCTGTCTGTCTGTCTATCTATCTATCTATCTATCTATCTATCTATCTATCTATCTATCTATCTATCTATCTACCTATCCACCCACCTGGCCATCTTTCTCTTTATCCATACATCGAATCTATTTATTCACCCATCCATTTATCCATGAATTGTATAAATTATAAGGAGTTTATCACAAACCAAGCCACCTTTTCAGTGCATCAAGAGTTTAAATCCCACCAGAAAATCAGAGAACACGGATGTCGCAGCTGGGTGCTAGAATCTGGGCGGGGAGGTGAGTGAATCACTCATTCGTGTGGACATGAATGTGTCTTCATTTTTCACTCTCTGTCTCATAGAGGGCTAGCTTCTGTTGAGTCTAACGTTGGCTGCATAGCACTGTGATGGCGGCGTGCCTGAGCCGCTTGTGGACTTCCCCTTTAGGAAAGGGAATGAAGAAATGAGTCTCCACTAAAAAAACTGTCAGCTCACAGCCCTGAGCTGTCAAGCTGTCAGAGATGGCCTCGTCAACAGAAAGCCACCTCTGCCAAGGTCACCATCTTCTCCTGCAGTGGCTCACATCCAATGATCGTTTTATGGGGAGGTGTGAAGATGACTCTGGTCCTGTCTCTAACATGGAACAGCTTAGATTGGCCATTCCAGCCTCAAAGACGGTGGTTGATGGATCCTAAGGGGGCCACCCACCATCCCCTGGCTTTTATTCTGTAGTCCTTGTAGATTCCCCTCCCCAGGAATGTAGGTGGGACCTGTGACTAGTTTCCAGAATGCACAAGAGGGGTTAGGAGAACAGCTCAGTCAGTAAAGTGCCTGATGTTTAAAAAAAGGAAAAAAGAAAAAAAGAATAGCCAGGTGACACGTGCTTCTGATCCCAGAACTAGGAAGACTAAGACTTAGAGACCCCTGGGCTCACTGGCCAGTCAGCCGAACACATTTGGAGCTCCAGGCCAGCCAAAGACCCTGTCTCAAAAAACCAAGGTGGAGAGTGCCTGAGAAATGAAACTCGAGGCCAGCTCTGGCCCCCCACATGCATGCACACATGCACTTGCACGTGGGAATGCACACATGCATGCATTAAAACATAAAATGCAGAAGAGAATAATACTGTCTTATAAGACTGTGACACCCAGCTTTTTCTGGGGTGCCTTGTTAGCTTTGATGAAGCCAATCACCATGCTGGGGACACTCACTGGCCAGAAACCAAGTGTGGCTTCCAGCAACAGCCAACAAGAAGTCCACAGTCCTGAAGCCTGAAGGAAACTGAATTTTCTCAACAGCCTGGTGTTTTAGAAGCAGGCCTTTCCACAGCCCATCCTTTATGTGGGATCCATACTCAGGTCTCAGGATTGCAAGACCCTGAATTATGGGACCGTGCATCACAGGAAGCGTGTCTGGACACCTGACCCTCACAAGCTGCAAAATGCTGAACACATGCCAAATTTATACCAGGTACAGAAATAGACAACTTGCTACAGCCTGACCCTACTCCTTTGTTCTCTCCTTTGAACCCCGTGTGTTGGTCCCAAGAACACCCCCTTATAAACCTCTCAAACCCATATTATCTCAGGGTCTACTTCCTGAAGAAGCCAGATTGAGACATATCCAATACTTACATATTCCCTTTCCTGTGTTGAGGATAAACCACTGGTTCTGACTCTTTGACCTTATTATTCCAGAGAGACAAGTCCTAGTCTTTAGGCCAATGGGTGAGGTGGGTGAGCGAATGAATGGGCAAATGGATGAGTAGCTGGAATGGATGTGGGTATGGGTAGAGGATGGATGGATGGATGCATGGATGGTTGGTTATGTGAGTAAGTGAGTGGATGGTTACATGAGTGCCTGGATGTGTAGTTGGGTGGAAAAGTGGATGGATGGGTGGGTAGATGGATGGATGATTGGATGGCTGATGGGTAGACAAGAGAGTGGAGGATGGATGGATGCATGGATGCATGGATGCATGGATGCATGGATGGATGGATGGATGGGAAGACAGGCGAATGAGAATTGTGGATTGATGGTAGATAGATGGATTATAGAATGGATGAGTGGATGGGAAGACAGGAGAATGAGAATGTGTGGATTGATGGTAGATAGATGAATGGATGAGGGGGTAGAATGGATGGGCAAATAGGTGAATGAATGATGGATGGGTGTGTGGAAAGATAGGAAATGAGTAGATGGAGGGATGTATTGGTGGGTGGGTGGGTGGGTGGATGGCACACTTCCCTCTTTGCCTCCTGATGTCCTCCCCACACCCATCAGGTGACCCTCCAACCCTGGCCTGCAGACCTTAGCTCACACCCCTGATCATTTAGGGCATTTTATGAGCCTTAAGTCAGAGGCAGCATGAGACATGAGATTGCTCTGGCTCTCTCTGCAATGTGCCTGACGTCCCTGTTGAATGGGAACAGAGGGACAGAGTACAGCTCCTGTATGTGCCTGTCACCTGCTGCCACCCTCCCCTGGGAGCACAGATGAACATATCAGGCTAGGAGATCGGCTGTGTGATGGTGAGCCAGCTCCTTCCCTTCTCTGAGCCTTAGTGTCATCCTGTCAAATACGGACACTGAATGAGTTCGTCTCTGGGTCTCCATCCTCGCCGGCATTCAAAATTTTATCTCCAGTATTATACACATGAAAGAGAGAAAGACGGGCATGGAGGGAGGGGGGAGAAGGAAGAGGAAGAAAGGATAGAAGCAAAGGAGAAGGGAGAGAGAGAGAGAGAGAGAGAGAGAGAGAGAGAGAGAGAGAGAGAGAGAGAGGGAGGTCAAAATTGGATTTCTAGCTAAAGCCCCAGGCCTCTCTTGGTCCCCTTAACCCCTCCTAAGAAGTCGCCATTGTTCATACTTTACCACCAAGTTATTCCAAAGCCCTAAGGATTTTATGAGTGTCCGTCCTGTTGGGAACTGCTCTGCCTCTTTGTCCCTGTGGGTCTGGATTTAGGATTCAGACTGAAACTGTGTCTCTCCCCTTCCTGGTCGCTTCCTGCCTCAAATCCAGGAAGAGTGCCTAGCCCTGGAATACAGTTCCAGAATCTAGACAATAGTTCTCAACCTGTGGGGTCATGACCCCTTCGGGGTTGCAGATCACATATTTACATTGCGATTTATAACAATTGCAAAATTACAGTTATGAAGAAGCAATGAAATAATTTTATGGTTGGGGGTCACCACGACACAAGAACTGTATTAAAAGGTCGCAGCCTTAGGAAGGTTGAGAACCCCTGCTCTAGAGTCAACATTCAGGGGTGGAGGGGTGGGTCTGGCCAGCAAGGAGGGAGGCTGATCTTCTCTTTTTCTCCACTTCTCCATCCTCCTCTGCCTTTCTCTGTATCTCTCTTTTCTTTTTCCTACTCCCTCCCCTTTTCTCTCCTTTATCTCTTCCTCTTCTCCATCCTTCTCCTCTTCACTCTCCCCCTCCCTTCCCCTCCATCTCTCCCTCCCCTCCCCATCTCTCTCTTCCTCTCCTCTTCTCTCTCACTTCCCTCTTTATCCAAGTTTCCAGAATCTACTCTCGGCTTCTTTGAGGTCAGGGATAGTCCTGTTTTGTGAGCAGTGGAGAGGAAGCCAGGTGAGCCACTCTGGTAGACAGGAAGAAACTTCCTAGGGCGTGCGCATGAGGAACACACGCCACTGTGAGCCTCGGGTCCCAATTCCCAGGCTGGGAAGGAAGAGGGAGAAGCTGTGTCTCTCTCAGCAAGATAAGCCCACCCCATCCATCTTTCCTGACACTATCTGCAGGCCTGACTGTCTCCTCCTGGGGGAGGGGAGAAGCAGGGCTTTAGAGACAGGATGCCCTGGCTGGCCAGCTTCCCTCCAAGAAAGGGATTTTCAAGCTGAGAAGGTCATGCCCTTCGCTCAGCCCTCCTTGGCCTGACCCAGGTGCTGGGTGCTGGGTGCTGGGTGCTGGGTACTGGAGATGCAGTCTTGTCTAGTCCTTTCTCTGAACCTCCTCCCAGGGGACTGGAACCACTTGAAACTGCAGCTTGTCTCTCTCAAGTGGCAGGGGAGGGGAGAGACCCAGAAAGAGAAAGTGAGGGAGGAGGAAAGCAGAAGGCAACCACTCGAGAGATCTTCAGATCTTCCGGGATGTGCTGCCGCCATTCTAACTGCTGTGAAGTGGGTAGGAGAGTCTCCCTGTCTCAGAGATAATAGAGTAGAGACCCAGAGAAGTTAGGTGACTTGCCTGGGGTCACACAGATGATCTGAGGACTTCACGGGCCAGAAGGAACCTCGGATGACCCGAATGCCTCACTTAGGAGAAATCCTTCTGGGGAAGGGCTGGGTTAATCAAACAAAGACCCTACACCAAATCTGAGTCGGCTTCCCGAAGCTTCTCCCTGCTGAGTCAGCTGAGGGACACTCACTCTCCTCGTCTCCCCACCTTCTCTTTGTGGTCCTCCCTTTTCTCCAGCAGGCGTCCTGGTGGTGGGTGTGGCCAGTGGCTGGTGAGGTACCATCTTGGCCATGTCTGTCCATAGATGCCGCCACCCCTTGGCGGATGGCCCCACCCCTGCCCACACTGAGCCTGGCAAAGGTGAGTTTGATCTCTCACTCTCCACTGCCTGATCCAATTGGGAGCCTCCTAGCTGGGCACTGTTGCTCTTACTTGAATAAAGCCTGCAAGGCCAGCCTTTTAAAGTGTCATGACTATTTTTTCCTTTGTGTGTGTGTGTGTGTGTGTGTGTGTGTGTGTGTGTGTGTGTGTGTGTGGTTTGAATGTAACTGGGCCCCATAATCTCACAGGAAGTGGCACCATTAAGAGGTGTGGCTTTGTTGGAGTGGGTGTGGCCTTGTTGGAGGAAGTGAGTCACTGTGGGGGCAGGCTTTGAGGTTTCCTATGCTCAGGATACTACCCAGTGTCTCAGTCAACTTCCTGTTGCTTGCAAGATGTAGGAGGACTCTTAGCCACTCCTCCAGCACCATGTCTACCTGCATGCAGTTATGCTCCCCGGCCATGGTGATAATAGACTGAATCTCTGAAAAAGTGGGCCACCCCAATTAAATGTTTTCGTTATAAGAGTTGCTGTGGTCATGGTGTCTCGGCACAGCAATAGAAACCCTAACTAAGAAAGTGAGGGGGACATCCTCAGCTGTCATTCTTCAGAAGCTGTCCCTCTTGTTTATTTTTGCTTTTGTTTTATTTGAGACAGGGTTGGTCGCTGGAACCCAGGACTCACCAATTCAACTAGACTAGCTGGCCAGGAAACTCCAAGAACCCACCTATCTCTGCCTCTCCAGCACACACTACCACATCCAGCCTTTTTAAAAACCTGGGTCCTGAGGATCAGATCTTCACCCTTGCAAGGCAAGGCAAGCACCCAACAAATGAACCATCCTGCTCATAGATCACTTTTAAAAATATACAGCTATGTGTCCATATTCATACCCTGAAGAGTTCTGGACCTTGCACCTGACTCTGCCCTGGGCAGTGGGGATTGGAACCTCACCAAACTGCTTTCTGTAGCTTCTGGGAAATGTCTCTCTAGATCCAAGCCAAACCTGGGAAGACCACAGTGGCTAAGTGTCACCATGTGGGCTACCTGATATTTGAAATCTCAAAGTCTTTACTTGGGTATTTTAGTACTGTGAGGGGCCCTAGGAGACCCCATCCGATAGTGAGGGGCCCTAGAAGTTTCCTTCAGTGTTTGCTGTTGGGCTCATTACAACTGAATGAGCAGGCTAAGTATGGAGGCTCATACCTGCTGTCCCTGTACCTAGAAGGCTAAGGCAGGAAGATGGCAAGTTTGGAGATCAGTCCCAGCTACAGAGTGAGACTGAGAAAGAATCAATAAAGCAGCTGCATGATCCTTTTTGGCTCTGGCTGTCCTGGAACTCTCTTTGTAGACCAGGATGGCCTCAAACTCACAGGGATCCTCCTGTCTCTGCCTCCTATTTGTTTGTTTCTAAATCTTAAGTGTACTTGTGTGTACTGAGTTGGGAGTATATGCCTATGAGTGTGAGTGCATGTGGAGACTAGAAGACAGTGCAGGGTCTCCTGGAGCTGGAGTTAGAAGCAGTTGTGTGCTGTCTGATGTGGGTGCTGGGAATCAAACTCAGGTCCTCTGCAAGAGCACTAAGTGCTCTTAACCACTGAGCCATCTTTCCAGCTCCAACAACCATAAGATTCTACATGGTCTTTCCAAGACCCCCAAGTGATACCCACCCCTGACCTTTAGCAGACTCCTCCATCTGTCTGTTCCTGGTCAACATGCAGGCTCTCACAGCTAACTCTAATTCTCCTTGTTTAGGCATTAGGCTCAGGGACAGATGGGTTTCTCTCACCTACACAGGGTGTTCCAGATGGAAGCCTGAGAAGCCAGTGTTCCTAAAACGCAGAGTCGTAAAACTGCCACTTAGGACGCTCCTAGATTCTAGCATCTGGATGGGGACAGAGCAGGACGAGGGTAGCTTGACTTAGTGCCATGATGTTGAGAGAAGTTCTGCAGCCATGTGGAAGCTCCTGGCTCCAGTGATGAGTAGAGAGTGCTGGTCCTATTGGGGTCTCAACTCTTAACCCTGTGGGCCTCACTGGGCTAGCCTATGCTTCCTCCCAGCACGGGGGCTGAGTGTCAAGAAGTGTTTGGGGACCAGGCTGGAGAGATAGCTCAGTGGTTAAAAATGTTTGCTGCTCTTCCAGAGGACCCTGGTTCAGTTCCCAGCATCCCCATAGTACCTCACAAGGGCCTATAACACCATCTCTGGGGTATCTGGTGCCCTCTTCTGACTTCTACAGGTAACTGTCCCCATATGTACACACCCACATACAGATACACACACATAGATAAATAAAAATAAATCTTACACAAAACAGATTACAGCTTAAATAAATTAGTTCATCCTATAGAGATAATAATAATAATAATAATAATAATAATAATAGTAATGAAGAAGCCTCCATTTTTAAAAAGTTGAGAGTGTGTGTTCCACACTCAGTGCCTAGTTAACCTCCAGGCTGCAACCTCTGCAGGAATTGCTTTTGGCTGAGCCCACAGTGCTGGAGTAGGATGCTCGGCCACACCTTGTCTGAAGTAAGTCTCTGCACCCAATGCCACGGTCAAGGCAACGATGGAACCCCACACCAGAGAAACTCTGGGAAAGTGTGAGAGACTGAAAGACAGTTGGAGCCTTTGGGAGAGATGCACGGTCATCAGAGAACAGATGAAATGCATTGGCAGGTGTCCATTACTACTGGCTTTCCCATGTTTCAGATTACTGTCGTCTGTGTGTGTGTGTGTGTGTGTGTGTGTGTGTGTGTGTCTTTCTGTTGTTTGTTTTTTGTAGACTGGGTACCCCTTTGTGACTCCAGCTGACTTTGGGCTCAAGATCCTTCCAGCTTTGCCTCCCCAGTGCAAGGGTTAAAAGATCGAGCCAACACTCCTGATATAGTTGTATGGATTTTGCGAGCACCCTCAGATTCCTGAGGCAGGAGGTGGGCATCCAAGTCCATGGCACCCAATGCCACACTGGACTGAGATCTCTTCATGGGGGCAGGACTGTGGGCGTTGGCTCCATAGCTCATCATGCTGGAAGTCTTCCACATCAAGGATGAAGAAATGGGGACTGGGAATGTGACTCAGTTGGTCGACCGCCTGCCTAACATGTATGAAGCCCTGGGTTTGAATCCCAGCCCTGCTGCATAAGCCAGGCATGATGGCAGACTCCTGTAAGTCCAGATACTCAGGAGGCTGAGGCAAGAAAAGCACAAATTTGAGGCTAGCCTGGGCTACATGAAGACTCGGTCACAAAATAGAAAGTCAAAAGAGAGTTGGGGGTGTAGCACAATGGTAAAGCATTTGCCTAGCATACACAAGGCCCTTGGGTTCAATTCCCAGTGCATGTACACACACACACACACACACACACACACACACACACACACACACACACTTCCCTTTAAAAAGCTATTTTTGCCAACCTTTGATCCGCCAAGCCAAGGTCTTTTGGCCAAATGTTGGAGTTGGCAGATCTAACCAAATGCAGTCCACGGAGCTCAGCGTCTGAAACCTTGGGAGGTACCCCTCATGAATGGGTGCCAGGTGAGGGTGACATTAAGGAATGGAGGCCTGATGGAAGAGCAGGTGGACTTCTATCTCTCTTGGTCTAGTTGGTGCCGACTTCTGTTTCTATTTTTGATGTAGGATGTGGGCGACTCCAGATCACAAACTGCTCCGTTATCCACTCTCTTGCTGCTCTTGGAAATACTCAGAATGCCGGGCCCTCCAGTCAAGCCCCAGCTCGGAGCCCAAAAGCTAAATCCAAATATGTCATATATTTATCCAAGGCAGCCATTGGCCAGGAAATGACTATAAAACACACATTTTGAATAAAACAGGAGATTTATGGTGCTTTCGTGAATCTGAGCCATATCTCTCTGCCTCCCCCAGGCCAAGATCCCCTTAATCACTAACATACCCCCAGCTTGGACGCTCAGTGGGCACAGAATTGCTTCCTTCTGGTTCTGTCCCAGAGAAGGCTATGATGGGGATGGCCCTGGTTTAGCTGACAGTCCGCAAATGTATCGCTGGTTCATTTAGAACTCCAGTGGGGGCTGGTTTTTTTCCTTTGGAGGACACACAAAAAAGAGGGGGAGCTTTCGTATGGATCTTTGATCAGACAGGACTTGAAAAATAATTTTCCTAGGAGTTTCTCTATATCCTTAATACCACGGGGCTGTGGGAGGAGGGAGGGGAGATGACTTGCCAAAACAGCTTCTATGTGCCAGAAGTTAGAACAAGGTAAGAACTGCTCCTTTGCCTCAGGCACTGTCGCCCACCCCAACCCCCATCTGCTCCATCCTCTTTCTTCAACTGTGCTTTTATTCGTGGAAAAGAGGCAGGTAGCAGAGAAAAGTTGGGAAACAATATTCATAGCTGGACTTCTAGATGTTTATTTCAAATGAAACAACAGTAACGCTGAAAAAAAATGATATTATCCTATGAGTCTCCAGGATCTACCTGTGTCTGCCTCTGGCACCAGGGATGCACCACCATGCTAGGCTGCTGTGTGGGTGCTAGGGATCTGAACTCAGGTCCCCACATGTGAGTGGCAGGCTTTGGCTTTGCAGCTCATCCTAGTGTGCAGATGACTTAGAGTCACCCGTGTTTCTGTAGGTAGTTCCAGCAAACTCGGTGAGTGGTTCACTCAGCTAGACTTGGGTGGGATCATTCTTACTGGTGGTGCCCTACCTGGAGTGAGTGGATATGTCTACACACACACACACACACACACACACACACACACACACATGCACGCATGCACGCACAGGACATATGACAATAGATATATCCTGTGACAGACAGAACCCTTCCCAAGTCGTGAAGTGTGTCCTCTGAGGAGCACATCTGAGGTGTGAACAAACAGTTGGGATGTCCCTGCCCCCTGCAGAGCCCTCCTGGCCCTAGACACCTGCAATCCTAGAAATGAAAAGGGCCAGGAAGGAAAGAAGGTTCTCCTAACTGCCTTGGGGAAGCAAGGTGGCAGCTGTAATGATCCTGGTGATGATGGTGGTGATGGCGATGGCAGTGATGGAGATGATGGTGATAGGGGTGATGGTGATGATAGCGATGGTGGTGGTGATGTTGGTGATGGTCGTTGAGATGGTGATAATGATGACAGTGATGGGGGTGATGGTTGGTAGAGATGGTGATGGTGATTATAGTGGTGATGATGGTGATAGTGATGGTGGGGATAATGATGATGGTAATGGTCGTAGTGATTGTAGTGGTGATGATAATGCTGATAATGTTGGTGGTAATGATGGTGACAGTGGTAACGGTAACAGTAGTGAGTATGGTGGTTTCCTCACCCCCACTCAGCTTAAATCTACTGTGAAACTAATAGAAGATTGTGCAGTGAATTTCTGGAGAAAAGAAAGACGAGGAAGAGAAAAGAGGAGTGTAAGAAGCTATAATAGCAGATGCCGATTGCTCTTCCTATCAGCTGAGGGTCCCAGGTGTTTCCTCTGTGCCAGGCTTCTGCAGTCCGTCCCCGCGGCCCCACTGACTCCTCACTACAACCAACAGTCCCTTCGATGAATGATGGGATATTCCATCCCAAGAATGATTTAATAGAAGGTCACAGAGGTTAAGTGGCTTACCCAAGGTCACGGAGACAGCAAGGAGTGTAGTGAATGTGATAATCCAGGCCACAAAACAGAGGTAAGTGCCCAGTACAGAGTGAGTGAGTGAGTGTGTGTGTGTGTGAGTGTGTGAGTTTGTGTGTGAGTGTGTGTGTATGTGAGAGTGTGTGTATGTGAGGATGTGTGTGTGTGTGTGAGTATGTAAGGGTGTGTGAGTGTGTGTGAGTATGCGAGGGTGTATGTGAGTGTGTGTAAGAGTTTGTGTGAATGAGTGTGTATAAAAGTGTGTGTGAGTGAAAGCGCGCGCGCGCGTGTGTGTGTGTGTGTGTGTGTGTGTGTGTGTGTGTATGTGAGGGTGTGTGCGAGGGTGTGTGAAGGGATATGAGTTTGTGTGAGTGTTTGTGTGCGTAAGTGTGTTTGGGAGTGTGAGGAGGTATCTGTGTGTGAGAGGGTGTGAAGAGATGTGAGTGTGTGGGGGTATGGGGAGATGTGAGTGTGTATGAATGTATGTCACTGTGTGTCTGTGTGTGACAGTGTATTATGTTTGCTAACAGAGAAAACAGCTCAGCCCAGGACAACAGCCTCCCTGAACCAACAGGACCAGACAGCCGCACCAGGAAGTGGAGACATAAATATCCAGGCATCTCCTTGTCTCTGAAACAGAACATTCTGTGATTAACAACCAGCCAGCTGGCGCCAATTCCAGCTCTGTCACTGATCAGGCCAGCGTTGCCACAAGTGAGGCTCTCTACCACAGGCAGTACGGTCTTAATGTGTGTGTGTGTGTGTGTGTGTGTGTGTGTGTGTGTGTGTGTGTGTGTTGGTAGAATAGATGAGTTCAGAGTGGATGACCGCCGTTATCCACCTGTCCCTCGGCCTCCCGCTGCTGTCTACCTTTCTGCCTGAAATGCTGATTCTGCCAATTGTTTACCTGCTTACTTCCCATTTATCACTAGACACAGCTTGAATCACACACACACACACAAAAAAAAAACCACTCTCTCACACACATGTTCACCTTCACACACATATACATGCTCAAATCCACACACATCCACATACAAATTCACATACACCTACACTCACACACACAAACACACACACACCACATACATTCACAAACATATACACACACATGCACATACACTTTTTCACACCCATGCACATACACTTACACATTCACACACACTACCACAGACCAGGTTAGGTTCCTTGTCCTATCTCTCAACAACATTGTGAACTCTGCCTTCATAATTCCCCAAAACTGTATGACCATGGAAACTCTTACAAAGGAAAACATCTAACTGGAGCTGGCTTACAGCTCAGAGGTTTAGTCCATTCCCATGGAGGTGGGAAGCATGGCGGCACACGGGCAGACATGGTGCTGGAGAAGGAGCTGAGAGTTCTCCATCCAGATCTGAAAGCAGCAGGAAAACAGAGAGACACCAGGCCTGGCTTGGGCTTCTGAAACCCTAAAAGCCCACCCCCAGTGACACACTTCCTCCAACAAGGCCACACCTCCCAATAGTGCCACCCCCTATGAGCCTATGGGGACCATTTTCATTCAAGCCACCACAAGATTAAAGGCCTTTTATTTCATGAAGTGACAAGCTCCTAGGAGTACTGAGTTCCTATCACCTTGTTTGTTCCACATCCTCAGTACTTACAGTGGGTCCATGTCAGAGCAAGCTCACCCTAGACAGGTTAAGAACATAGCCACACAGTGAGAACATGTGAGCATGTGGGTATTACCCTCCAGCCCTGCTGGCTCAATAAAAAAACTCCATGCTAGCCAAGACTGAAGTACAGAGACAGTTGGAGAATCTCCTTCTTCAGACTAACAAAGGTTTCTAATGTGCTCTTAATTAAAATTCTTAATGATGTTGGGGTTGCAGCAAGTGTTTGAGGGGTAGAGAGGGGAATCAAATCACTCCATGACCTAAAGAGCTGACACCCAAAGTATTCCCAAATCTAAAACTTCATGAGCACCAACCTTCAAGCCTGAGTAGAAAATTCCACACCTGACTTCGCACACTCGGGCAATGGTCAATGTCCAAGTTCAAGTGTGCTGGAAACGGTACACAAAATTACCTCGACTGTGCCTATAAAGTATACATAAAGCATGGATAAACTTCATGTTTGCACCTGGGTCCCACCTCCCCCAAGACACCTCATTATATAATGGCAACTGTCCCCCAAAACCAGATTTCTGGAATTTAGTCCCAAGCATTTCCAATGAAGGATGCTCCGCCTGTGTTTGGAGAGCCACCGGGCCCAGCTTGAGCTTTTGAAACCTCAAAAGTGTTTGGTACTGAGTTTGAAGTTCAGTTGATTAAATGAGTTTGGAGGTCATCTTCTCAAGAGGAAAAAAACTTTTTCTCAAATTAACACATAAGAATAAAATACATAGTGCCAGCCAGAATTTATTTTGTGTGACCTTCCTAATTCACACCCTCGGGGACAGAGAAGCCATTGACCTAGTTTCTCTATTGTACATGAAAGAAGTCAGATTTTGTGTGCTGCTTCCTCATGATTAATTCACACTTCTCAAGAACTCTGCGCCCACGACAGGCACCTGACAGGTCTGATTAAATGAATAATGTGTAATCAACAAGCCAGTTGCTCCTTTTCCTGGGTGGATGAGACATACATGGATGTTTTGGTCATCTGAAGAGTGTGGGAATCGAAACAATTGTAACAGTAGACTTGGGGCATGGCTCAGTGCCACGGTGAAAATGTTCCTAATGTTCATGAGGTCCTGGGTTCCAGCCTCAGCATCGAAAACAAATTATCGAAACAAAACAGGTGGTGGCACACACCTTTAATCCCAGCACTCGGGAGGCAGAGGCAGGTGGATTTCTGTGAGTCTGAGGCCAGGCTGGGCTACAGAGAGTTCCAGGACTACACAGAAAAACCCTGTGTCAAAAAACAAAACAAAACAAACAAACAAACCAAAAACACATGCGACACTTTTTTTTATCGTTGTGTGTGTTCTTGTTCGTGTGTGCTCCTGTGCTTGTGGGTGTGCATGTGTGCATGTGTGCATGCTCCTGTGGAGGCCAGAGGTCAGCATCAGCTGTCTTCCTCAGTCACCCTCCACCCCACTTTCTTGAGGCAGGGTCTCTCACTGAACCTGGAGCTCACTGATCCAGCGGGGCCTGGCCAACGAGCTCCCAGGATCCTCCTATCTCCACTTTCCACCGATGGGATTACAGGTGTGCCCCCCATACTTGGCTTTTGTTATGGGCCTGGCTGGAGGTGGAAGCCAGGTCATCACATTTGTGTAGCATCCACTTTCCCTGCCTAGACAGCTCCCCATACCCTGCCAGCACCACTTCTTAGCCAATCTGCTGCTCCACCTGTCGTGAGTGAGTGGCAGATGCGCAAATCTGAAATTCCTGGGGTTAAAAAAAAAAAGAAAGAAAGAAATACCGGTCCAGCCGGGCGGTGGTGGCATGTGTCTTTAATCCCAGCACTCAGGAGGCAGAGCTAGGAGGATCTCTGTGAGTTCAACACCAGCCTGATCTACACCGTGAGTTTCAGGACAGTGTGAACTACATAATAGAGAAACCTTGGCTCCAACAAAACAACAAAAATACCCGTCCATAAGTTGTCTACGTGGAGAATCTCTCAACACAGCTGACCTAAAAATAGTTCAGGAAAAGACACCTCAGAAAACCTAGGCCAAGGCGGTAGCTATTGTAGGATCGAGCCCACTTTTAGGCCAGCTTGTATTATGGTTTGATTATGAAACATCACCCACGGGCTTCTGTTTTGAGCATTTGCTCCTGGTGGGCTTGCTATCTCGAGAAGCTTTGGGGTGAGATGGGGTCGGGCTAGCTGGAGGAAGTGGGTCACAGGAAGGGGAAGGGGGTGCTTGGAAGACTATACATGGTTCCCAGGCCTCGCCCTTCTCCTTCCTTCCTGCCCACCATGAACTGAAGAAACCTCCCTGTCCCAGGCTTCCACCGCCGCAACATTCTGCTCCAGCCAATGGAGCGAGACAAGCATGGACAGAACCTTCCAGAACCCTGAATGGAAATCAACCCCTTCCTACCGTAATTGTTTCTGTCAGGCAACCAGGCAGGACTCCTGAAGGTCCTTGGTTCTAATGCCCAAGTGGATTCAGTTTTAAACACATCACATTCCAGGGTTCTAATCCCATGAATAATGTATTCTACTCCACCCTGTTCGGGGGCCAGCGGGTCTGAAATACCTCTGAGGGTCAGCGAGACAGAACTGCTGGCAGGCAAAAGTTAGCTGCAAGCCTCCTTGCTCCTTCTGCCCAATAGCCACCCCCTCCATTCAGTCAGTAGAAAACAGAGAAACGAACAAAAAAAACCAGGTGTCCGGTCTCGTGTACTCTTTTAAGCACATGGTATTTATTAGGCATTAATGGGCACACAAATGTAAGAAACGAATACTTGATTCTCACCCACCCCTCCCCCTTAGAGACACAAAAAGACAAAAATCGCATGGAACACTCACGTGCGAACACACTCACTCGCTCACAGATTTCCACATTCTCAGCCATACAGATTACCCTGTTCTGTTTATTAGGGTCAGTTTAAAAAAAAAAAAAAAAGAAAGAAAGAAAGAAAAGAGACACAAAACCTTTTTGTAAAAAAAAAAAAAAAAAAAAAAAAAAAAAAAAAAAAAAAGACCAAGAAAGGAAAACACATTCAAAAGCAAGAGAGAGAGGGGAAAAAAAAAAAACACAAATGCAGTTTTGAGTACCAATAAAATTAAAAGGTCTTGGTCAGCCCCCAGGCTGGGTTTCATGTTACTACTTAATTAGAATTCCTATTTATAAATAAATAGTACCAGTAAAATATTACATCTGAGAAACCCTACAATAATGTAGTACTTACACACTTTTTTTTTGTTTTGTTTTGTTTTAATACTGTTTTTCTGCTTTTGATGCGGGTGGTTTTGTGTCCCAGGTGATTGTCGCTGGGGCGGTTTCACGCAGGCAGGCGGAGGCACCGGTAATATGGCTTCCTCTCCTTCAGCACCTGGAGCTGTTTGTGCATCCCACTGGGTTCACAGAGGAGGTTTGAGCCAGCCCGGGGCTGACTTCCTGGTTGTCTTCTTCTTTGCTTTGCTTTGTAATCATGAAGTATATTTATTCTCGCTTTTTGTTTTCTTCTCCCCTACAACTTGGGAGCAGGGAGCTTGTCCCCCCTGCTCGGAATCACAGTTCTGTTCCCTTGTGTCACCCGGGGCTCTTTCAGTTTGTCCAAGCAAGATTTCCAGCGGAGAAGTGATAGGCCCCCCGTTCTAGCCACAGATGGCTGGAGAGAGCTGGAGCTGAGGAGAAAGGATGCTGAGAAGGCAGATGGAGTCCGACATCCTAACTCCACCCTCTCAGTAGAAGGCAGCTTTGAATGCCATGAAGCTGGGGAAGGCAGGTCAAAACCGAAAGGGAAAAAGCACAACCCAATCCAAAAACTAGCAGGTACCTCTGGGACCTTCGTAGACATCTCACGTGACGGAGGTAGGTATTTTTGTTAGAGGAGGGTGTCGGATGTACATTTTAGCTCATTTATTGGAGGGAAGCCCCAAAAGTACTTGTTTTGAGACATATTTGTCTCTGCTCTCCCTCCATTAAGGGACTGGGTCCCAGTAAGAAAATTCAAAGAAAAAAAAAATATATTATTATTTATTATATAACAAAGTCAACATTAACACCAAGACACAAGAATGTCTCTCACCGTGCGCCGGGGTCAAACACTCAATGAGGCAGTATGTTCTTAGAACCCAAAAGAAACAATCGGGGAACATGTCTGGGGTGCTGTAAGTGCATCTGGTTGAGGACAGTGAAGGTTGTGCGGGGTGGGACTCATCTCTTTTTCTGTTTTGTAGGTTTTGAAACCAGACGACAGAGTCACAGTTTCAGAAGGGTGATGTCACTGATCAGATCAGTGGCTGTGGGAGCCTCAGGGACAGAGGTGATGACAGGTGACTTGAGTTTCTCATCTGTAGGGGTCCTCATTGCTACTGTCCCTCATCTGTCTCTCTCCTCTCTCCTCTCCTCTCTCTCTCTCTCTCTCTCTCTCTCTCTCTCTCTCTCTCTCTCTCTGGCAAAGCTCTGCCTTTTAGCTATTCTCACTCCACTCTGGCACCATGCCAACGCCGTGTACTGAGTGATACTGGTGTGGGGACAGGGTCCTGGGCACGCCGTGAGAGTAGAGGAACTCGGGGGGCTGGAGGCCACCTGGAGACTGAAGGCCAGTCTGAGGCCCGCATTGCCTGACCACAGGCTGATGGGTCACCGAGGTCTGGTGCTGAAACATCCCCTCGCCGAGCTGAGGAGACCCATGGTTGGCCATGCCGGCTAGCCGAGGGACCAGGGGCCCCGAAGTAAAGTGAGCCGAGAAGTGCTGGTAGGGTAGGCGGTCCATGGGCTGCACTGTGGTGACCGTGCAGCTGCTGTAGGAGGGCATGCTGGGCCATGTGTTACAGCTGATGTCCTCCAGGCTGGGCACGGGCTCGCTGGGGGGTGCGGAGCTGGCATACATGCAGGCCTGCCGCTGGGCCGACTCTGTCCTGTATGAGGCACTCAGGCCCTGCTGCTGGGGGTAGCCTGGGCGGTAGAAGGCCTCCTCCTCGCTGGGGGATGTCTCCATGTATGGCTTCTTGTAGGGGTGCTCAGTGCTGGAGCATTCTTCATCTGCAAAGACAGGAAAGATATTAGTCACCCCACACCGCAGCCAGGGCCAGAGACAGCCACTGAGACCGAGACTAGAGGCTGTCAGCTCCAAACTCCATTCTGACTGAAAAAAAAAAAATGTGGAGCATCATAACCACAGGTTAGGACTATGACTTTTAAGCCAAAATCTTGACCTTGAACTAACTCAATTTCTCCATCTGCAAAATGTAGTGAAGTCCTCTGTAGCACTTCCTACAGAAAGGAACATTGAGAATTAAATGGGAAAATGTTTCCATTAAGCAATTAATTCAGAGGCTGGCACAAAGAAAAGTGCCACAAAACACATTATCGTCATCACCATCATCATGTGACATCATCATCATCGCCACCATCATCACCTTCAACACGGCATCATCATCACCATCATCATCACCATCATCATCATCAACACTGCCATCATCATCATCACCATCATCATTGTTACCATCATCACCAATCATCATTACCATTATCACCATCATCACCAGCCTTATTATCAATGATAATGATTAATAGTAGTGCCATTGTTTCACCCCCTCTTATACATTATCTCATCCATCCTCTATCATCCCAAACCTGGCATATATGTAGCACTAATAAAAATAACAGTGGTACCAGCAACAACAATAAAAAAAAATGCACACACAGTGCTGATGATGCCTGGCTGTGTTCTAACCACTTCCCACAAGGTGACCCACTCAATCCTCATAGCAACCTTATGAAGTGGGTTAGTCCTGCTTTATACATGAGAGAGAAGGAACACAGAGGTTAAGAGGCTTGCCCAAGGCCTTTGATGGTGGCTGATAATGGTGGATCTGTGACTAGTGATCTGTCCAGCTGTCTCACTATAAAGTATCTGCTCATCAATGTCATGGTACATGAAGGAAACAATAAATATCCCGTGCAGTGGATAGGTGGATGGACGATGGATTGATAGGTGGGTCAATGGGTAGATGGATGGTAGACAGATGGATGGGTAGATTGATGATAGACAGGTAGCTGGATAGTGTCTGGGTAATGAATGGGTGGATAGATGAGAGATGGATGGATGGACAGCTAGATGGATGAATGGATGAATGATGGATGGATAGGTGGCTAGATAATAGACCGATAGGTGGATGGGTGGGTGGATGGATGTAATTTGGAACAAATCTCCTTTACTAGCTGCTGAGTCAATTCCAATCCCTGTGTTTCTGTGTCTTATGAATTGGATCATGTCCCTCCTCTGTGCACTAGTTAGTCTCGGTAATGGAGATAACTCATCTTCAGAAGAGTCTCCATTAGGCACTTTGGGACTGTTGGCCCTCTTGGCAGCTAACCAGTATACTGGGGTGGGTCATTTCCTAGAAGAATTCCCAGAAATAGCACGTTTTGAAATTTTCATCCACACAGTTTTCTTCAACTTTCAGGGAGGCCAAAACCTTCCTAACACCCAGTCCTCAGGCTAAGAACCCCAGACACTTTTGGGTAGGAATCATCTGACTCTTCTGTTAGTGTGTTGCCAGGGGGTGGGGTGGGGTGGGGTGGGGAGTCTGCCCTCCAAACACCATCTCACCACTTCTGAGGCAGGTTAGTGATTCGGACCTCACTGGATGACAAAATTAAATTGAAGAGAGAATGGGGGAGTGGATTTGGTCAAAACATATCACATGTATGCATTCCAAAACTCTCAACATAAAAAAAGGAAGAAGGAGAAGGAGGAGGAGAAAGAGGAGGAGGGGAAGAGAAAGAATGAAGGAGGGAAGAAAGAAAGAAGAAAGAAAGAAAGAAAGAAAGAAAGAAAGAAAGAAAAAAGAAAGAAAGGAAAAAGAAAGAAAGAAAGAAAGAAAGAAAAAAGAAAGAAAGAAAAAAGAAAGAAAGAAAGAAAAAAGAAAGAAAGAAAGAAAGAAAGAAAGGAAAAAGTAAGAAAGAAAGAAAGAAAGAAAAAAGAAAGAAAGAAAGAAAGAAAGAAAGAAAGAAAGAAAGAAAGAAAGAAAGAAAGAAAGATTGATGTCCCAAGTCCCTTGGTAACCTAAAGAATATCTCTCATAGCAGGAACAACATGGCACATCATTCTCGGAGGATCTTTTTTTTTCTTTTTTTGGAGCTGAGGACCGAACCCAGGGCCTTGTGCTTGCTAGGCAAGCGCTCTACCACTGAGCTAAATCCCCAACCCGGCACATCATTCTCCTGGAAGACCTGGTCTCTAACTGTGCCAGATGCTTCCTTCAAAGTAGCCAAACCTGGAGGTGTCTGTCAAGCCATTATCTCAAACACACCCATTCCTCGGGAGGAATTTAACCCTCCCAATCGGAGATTATCGTTTCTCATCTTCTGATCTCTTTCTAATTAACATATGCTGACAAACTACATATGGAACTGGAGATGTAGTCCAATGACAGAGCTCTTGCTCCAGATTTGATCTCGTGTGTGTGTGTGTGTGTGTGTGTGTGTGTGTGTGTGTGTGTGTGTGTGTGTAAGAAATGAAGAGGGAAGGGAAAGAAAGGTGAGGAGTCAAAGGGTCTGTGTCAAGAAAGGAAGCTCTGTCAGCCCCTTCTGGGAGCCAGAACCATCGTGGGTAACATGTACAGCGTGGTTTAGTTTAGTTTATCTGAACATTTGTTTGTTTCTATGTGTTTTGATACAAGGCCTCACTCTGGAGTCCAGGCTGGCTTAGAATTTGCCATCCTCCTGCCTCAGCCTCCTGAGTGCTTGTCCTCTCTGGGTTTCTCACTTTGTAAATGGGGACAGGTGTCCCAGAGCACGGGAGGCCTGGTGGGCACCCAGCAGGCTGCGGCTACCCCTGAATAGGAGGCATGGAGTCACTGTGGATACTGGAAGTCACTGAGTCCCTGGAAGATGTGAAGAGACAGTTGCTGTGAGTCACCCAGAGGGGACAGGGTGGCCTTCAGGCCGTGTTCTTCAGGGTCAGACATCAGGGGTGCAGCCCACCTTTGGGAGTTGGAAGTGTTTGTGGGAATATGGGCTAACTTCACCTCTGTCTCCTCCCTCTGACTCAAGGGAGACTGTACTTCAGGCTCCTGGTGGGATGTGTCTTTGGGGACTTGGCATGAAAGTATAGGCTTGTGCATATGTTGTGTGCTTGTTTGGGGTGGGCTCAGTTAGGGGCAATTGTTTGGACTGTTGCCTCTCACTCCACAGTGCCCGCTCAGCACCAGCAGAAGTCTAGTGACCCTGTTTCTGGACCTCGAGTTAAGCCACTGGTCCCCAGGCGCTCCTGCCACAGCTGCTGTACTAGAATTCTCAGGAGCTAGGCTTCCCAATGGAAGGAAACATGTTCTGACTGACTAGCCCAGGCTGCCCCATCCTTGTGTTTGGAAAGGAGAGACGTGCTGGCGTTGGTCCTTGCCTGGGGAGGATGCCTGACTTCCAGATGGACCCAAACCCTCAAACTCCTTGGATTTCTAAGGCCTGAACAATGTCACCCCAACAGCCCCCAGCCTGACTCCCCCACACATCCACTGCCGGGTGGGCTGGATACCAGATGCGGCAAGCGTGCCTGTTCCCACAGCTCTCAGAGAGGGAAAGAGTATCCAAGGAGGGGTTCCTGTTCAAACATCTCCTGCCTGGTGTGATGGCTAAAAGGGTCCTCTCTTGTCTTGGTCTCTGAGTAAGTCTTCTCCCAATGTAGGTACGGGGAACTCTCCTTACAGGTGGTAAACTGAGGCACAGGAAAGGGATGGTGGGGTTTTTTTTTCTTCTAAGACAGGGTCTTACCATATATCTCAGGCCGGCCTCAAACTTTCTATAGAGTTCAAGCTGGTCTGAATCTCACTGTGTATCCCAGGCTGGCCTCAGACTCATGGCGTAGCCCAGGTTGGCTCTGAACTCTCAGTTGTCTGCCTCAGCTCCTCAAGTAGTGAGATTGCAGGTAAACCCCACTGCACCTGGCTAGCCAGTGGCGCATAAGGGTGGAACTGGAAGCTAATCCCGGTTTGCACCCTCAATACCCTGTATCTCTTAGCGCCACACTCTCTGGTTGGCGTTACCATCAAACCACACTCTCAAAATGTCATCTCCTGAGGGAGACTGCAGTGGAGACTTGGTCATACATGGCGATAAAGAGCTCAGCAGGTTTGCATTAGGGAGCTCTGCTGATTAAATTAATGCCAGACCTAAAGAAAAGAGAGGGTAGGAAGGAGTTTGAAGCAAATCAAAGCCCGTTTAGGGTCAATAGTCCCCGCAGAGCCCTTAGCCACACCTTCTTCTGCGCGGATGTGGTGGGAAGGCCACAAAAGCCAGAGCCAACCTCTTCGATTGGTTAGATGTACTTAGAATCAACGCAGCAGGTCTGAAGTAGGGGGCCGCCTGATGCAGGGAGGGTTGTAACCACTGTCGGTTTGCTGCTGGGTGACCACGGGCAAATCGCTTCACCTCTCTGGGCTTTGAGTAGCTCTAATACAGGTTGTGGATAAGGGCGAGTCCAACCAGTTAGGTGGATGAGGGGATGAGATGAGAGAATGCATGGGAAGCGCCTGGTCTGCTACTGGGATGGCTGAGTACCTGAAGTGACAGCCCAGGCTGTCCTCCATGACCTCCACGTACAAGGGTACCCACGCGTACCTGCAAACATGAACACCACATACACACACAGCTGCAGATTGCTAATGGATGTGAGGTTGGGAGAACAGACTGGGTGTGGGATCAGGGAAAGTGGGGGGGGGCAGCTAGGAGAAGGGGAGGGGAGAGGGCGGGTGTCCACCCTTTCTGGAGAAGGTTAGGATGTAGGTGCCCAAAGCAAAGGGCAAAGAGCAGAGAAGACCAGAGAGAAAGGCAGGGCCAGCTGGATGCCTCCTCAGCCATTTCCATTACTGACCCAAACGTTATCTGAACACCAATGGGAGGCCATCAGGGGGTCAGCAGCCTGCATGTGTCACGGCTAGATGTTGTGTTTAGCAGCCTCACGTTGCTGCTGAGATAGGAGGGGACAGGAATGACATCAGACACCTGTTGAGAGGTGACTGTAGGCCGCGAGGGCCCGCCATGGTGGCTCAGAGCTGGAGAAGTGAGTGGCACCAGGACTTGGGGACTGGCTGGAGATAAGAATGTGAAAACGCATCCCCCTCTATCCCTTCAGATTGGACACCAGAGCTCGGGCAGATGGAGAAATTTTTCCCAAAGTCTCCTAGTTAGTGAGAGAGGCCTGACCCAACATCCCCCAGTGAAGCCAGTGGACTTGGAGTACAGGGGGAGTGCGGTGTATACTCCGCAGAAAGCCTCTGGTCTTCCCAGAAACCTCTGCCCTCCTTGCCACCTTCTACACTCCCACCCCCCACCCCCCAAATTGGGTGACAGGGAAGCCAGTGGGGTCAGAAGGCAATTCGTCATCAGTCCCCACGGTGTGAGGAGATAAGGAATCAGGGAGGCTTCCTTCCAGTTTGGGACTCCCTAGGAGTGATAACTCCGTGGGTGGTTCCCCCCTGGCCCCGGCCTGGCCCTGCTATCTGACTTCCCTTCATTGTCAGGCTGCCTTCCAGTCGGCCCAGGATCCAGGCCCCATGAAATGTCAAAAGGGCCCTGCAGGCCAGCAACCTATCCTTGTGTTTGGACCCGACTGTCTCCAGCCTATCTCTCCCAATGGATGGAGTCAAAAAAAAAAAAAAAAAAAAAAAAAGCTGGGAAGGTCTTTTATCAATGCCACTCCATCAAATCCAGGACCCAAGGATCCGAGAGAGCACTTGTCTATCTTTCTTTCCTCTCCGTTCTCACCCGCCTCTCACTAGCAACCAAACGGACCCAAACAAAGATGTAGCAAAGGCAGTTACAGCCCTGGCTATCAAGGAGGAAGGGGTGCTGGATTCTTATTCCCCATGCTATTTTGAGGTTTGTTTTAAGTGTTTTACATGTGTTCATTTTGTGTGCATGGGTATGTATGTAGAGGTGTGGGGGTGAACATTTACCATGGTAAGCGGGTAGAATTCAGAGGACACCTTGAGGGAGTTGGTTCCAGCCTTCCCTCGTGTGGGTGTCAGGCAGGGATCGAACTCAGGTTGCCAGGCTTTTCAGCAGGTGCTTTACCAGGCGAACCACCATGCCAACCTGATGCTGTGTGTTTTTAAAAGCAGCTGCAGGGTTTTCCCTTAACGAAATTGTTCAGGACAGCCTGAGCTGGAGAAATGCCCAAGCCTCATACTTCTGGGGGCAAATGGTATGCTGCACACTAACATCAGATTCTAAGGTTATATGACCGACGGTGAGTGATGAACGACAGAGCTGGGGTGAAGTCATCAAAGGCATGCTTATTGAGGACTTAGTATACATCAGGCCCTGCAAATAGAGAGCAAGCTGGGGAGAGATCTGCTCTCAGGAACACGTGTTCTTGTGGGGGAGATAAGTATGAAGCCAGTAGGTAAACTCATAGTGGTGCCTTGGGTTCTGAGCCAAGGTGTTTTCATTTTTACTTGAGATCGACCTATGATGCTGTTTCAGTATCTCCAATTTAACCTGAGTACTGAGAGTTTGGATCACATATGTTCCAAATCCATCATCCATTCATTTATCTCTCTATCCATGCATCCATCTATCTATCCATCCATCCATCTATCCATCCATCCATCTATCCATCCATCCATCCACCCAATTATTTTTTCATTCATCCACTCACCCACCCCATCTACTCATCTATCCATCCATTCACCCATTTAACTATCCATCCATCAACTTCTCCATCTATTTATCTATCTGTCCATCCCTTTATCTATCCATCCACTCTTCCATCCATCCACCCTTCCATCCATCCATCCATCCATCCATCCATCCATCCATCCATCCATCCATCCTTCTGTGTAAGGTGTTACAACTTTATGTGTTGGCTGAGCCTTTTGAGTTACATTAACAGCAGAAAGTCCAGGGCCACCTGTCCTTACGGTTTTGTGGCTCAGAAGGTCTGAATTACAGCCATCTTCTGACTCCCTGCAGATCCCTTAGCTGAGAGAGTCCTATACACTGGCTTCCAGGGTCTCTGTCTGTGGAGATGCCACAGACGTTTCCCTGCATGAACTCAGCCAGTAAGGGATATGACCCACTTGGGAACTGTGACCATATTTGCTCAATGGGATCAGTGACTTGAAAAGTGGCCCTGGGAAGCTTCCAGCTCTGGAATCTACCCAAATACCTCTGAGCATTGGATGACCTTCAGAGAGCCATCTGCCTAGTCTGCTAAGAGAGAAAATTAGAGAAAGGGAGTAGACACGGGTTATGCAGAGAGATAAGATTTGAAGTGAGAGATTTCTTACTTCAAGGGCTGAGCTGACTCACTGCGCAGGGCAGACAGACAGGAGACCACACTTGGTATTTCCTTAATTAAACCTAAGGAGGAGTTTGGGGATTGTCCCCATGTACAGTCAGGGACTGAGCTTGGAGCAGTTCAGGCCTTCATCCGTGGCTACTTCGAGCATAAGCATTGGAGTCATGGCTCTGCCTTAAAGCGAGTTCATTACGGAAACCATTTTACCCCACATTAAAAATAAAACAAAAAACCATGCTTCTAGCAAACATGCAGGGATCAGGATTTCCTACAGTACAATACTGTGATTGGGTGGTCAGACTCAGGAAGAACTTCCCTGTTACTCAAAAGAATTAGCTGGGTTCACGGGTTGCCAGTGTCCTTGGGCATTCTTTGTACATATGCTCTGAGCAGAATCCTCGGGTCTTTGGCTAGTCCCATTAGAACACTTGACCCCAGGTTTTTCTACAACCAGGGGAGCTAACCTTGACCCAGACAATAAAAAGAGTGAAACCATATCTTCCCCCAGACAAACACTGAGATTGTGCACAGTGCATTGATCATGCCCAACCTGAAGCCTGGACCCTGTGGTAAAATTCCTTTACAGTGTGATGAAGCCTGGGAGGAATTTGAGAATCCTCAGGTCCAGTGTTCATCGGGAACCCAGCTTGGGGTTTTTCTGAGCGTTCTGCACCAGATCTCTCTGGGTATTAAAGCCTGGAATGTATAATTTTACGATTTTCCAAACTGTGTTCCGACCTTTTTCTTATTATTCTTCCTCCCCCTCCCACCCCACCCCCTTTTTTTTTTTTTTTTTGAAACTTGTAATGAATCTGGAAGGGATCAAAAACTAAAAAATGGCTCCTTTTTGCCTTTTTTTTTTCTCTTGCCAAGGGTACCCTGCAGCTGTACTTGCTGTTATTGAAAAGGGGAACGCCCTAGTTAATAATAATAATAAAAAAATCCAAAGCCGTGAGCCTGGCAACAGTGAGATCTTCGGGTTTAAGGTCTGGTGGGATGAAGGAAGATTGGGAGGAAGGAATCGAGAGAGGAGGCGGCAGGCATGGAAATGGGCCGAGGGTGGCAATGTCAAGAGTCCAAAAGCCCTAGCTGGTTGAAAGGTCGGGGAAAAAAAAAAAAAAAGTAAACACTGCAAAACATCTGGATGTCTTCAAACATCTGTGCGGTTGGCATTGTGTACACAGGACACCTGCAGGAGTGACCACAGTTTTCATGGGGGGGTTTGATTTTTTGTTTTTGGTACCAATGTTTGGGCACCCTATGGTCCCCAGATGTGCTCCAAAATGTCTGGCTAAAAATAAACGTGCGTGCCGTTAGGTAGGCACAACCCACACGTCGCAGGGAGGCTTCTGAGCTACCTGCTGTTGTCACCTGGGGAACGAGGTTACCTGTGGCTCTGTGTGACTGGGGCCAGATCTACACTTATCTATTTGAGGGGCTGTTAAAAAAAAAAAAAAAAAAAAAAAAAAAAACAAAGGCTTCACTGGTATGTGGATGCTTACTCGAGCCTTTATGCTCCAGGACTTTGTCTGAGCCACAAGACAGTTAGCTTCCTTTACTCACTGACCCCGGTTGGAGGGAGTGGGTGGGGCGCGGGGGAAATATGTCTGCCTGGCTCACAGATCCATCTGAAGCACCTGGTACACTGCCTGGCACTTGACAGAGCTCAGGAAATAGCTGCTGGGTGGCCAGGTGGATGACATTGACCATTGGAAAGCTGGAGAGGACAGCCACAGGGCATCCTAGGCGCAGGAAGTCACCGCCCACTTTGATTCCTGTCCCTGTCGCTTCTCTGAGGCTCACTTCCCTCTTCTGAGAAATGGGAGCACAGACAGACACTTTGAGGGGCTACTATAAGATGGAGGGGGGTCACGTTATAGGTGTTGCATAAGTAGTTTCTTCCTCGTGTTGTTTAGTCCAATGCCCAGCATCATGACTACTGACCACCCAAGAAAGATGCATGGATGAGACAATACTTCATTCTTTGTGCTTCTCAAAGACAACCATAGTTTCCTCCTCCCCCTACCCTTCCTCTCCCCCTTTCATCCTATCCCTTCTCCTTCCTTCCTTCCTTCCTTCCTTCTTTCCTTCCTTCTCTCCCTCTGTCCCTCTCCCACTCCCTCTTTTCTGGAAAAAAATAATTGCCCCTGACTGAGCCCACCCCAAACAAGCACACAACATATGCACGAGCCTATAACTTCCTGCCAAGTCCCCAAAGACACATCCCACCAGGAGCCTGAAGTACAGTCTCCCTTGAGTCAGAGGGAGGAGACAGAGGTGATGTTAGCCCATATTCCCACAAACACTTCCAACTCCCAAAGGTGGGCTGCACCCCACTGTCTGACCCTGAAGAACATGGCCTGAAGGCCACCTTGTCCCCTCTGGGTGATTCACAGCAACTGTCTCTTCACATCTTCCAGGGATTCAGTATCCACAGTGACTCCATGCCACCTATTCAG
Source organism: Peromyscus eremicus (assembly GCF_949786415.1). Classification (NCBI taxonomy): domain Eukaryota; kingdom Metazoa; phylum Chordata; class Mammalia; order Rodentia; family Cricetidae; genus Peromyscus; species Peromyscus eremicus. The sequence continues at coordinate 9,993,878 of NC_081438.1, read as the reverse complement.
GGGTAGCCGCAGGCTGCTGGGTGCCCACCAGGCCTCCCGTGCTCTGGGACATCTGTCCCCATTTACAAAGTGAGAAAGCCAGAGAGGACAAACACTCAGGAGGCTGAGGCAGGAGGATGGCAAGTTCTAGGCCAGCCTGGGCTACAGAGTGAGGCCTTGTATCAAAACACATAGAAACAAACAAATGTTCAGATAAACTAATCTCAGCCCCACTGCACAGGTTACCCACCATGGTTCTGGCTCCCAGAAGGGGCTGACAGAGCCTCCTTTCTTGACCCTTTGGCTCAGACAGCTTAGGGAAAAGTCATCGATTGCTCACTTGATAAGGGAACTGTGGCATGCCTGAGACACCTTACTACACAGATGTAAAGTGGGGGTGCCATGTGGAAATCAGCTGTGACTCTGCGTGTATGTGTGTGGGGGCGGGGTGTAAATGAGAGAGGATGCATGTGAGAGAGAGAGGAGGTGTGTGGGGGCTGTTTGTACGTATGTGTTATGCATGTGTAATGTGTGTGATATGTGTGTGTCTCTGTGTATATTTGCATGTATGTGTGTATGTATGTGTATATATTATGTATGTATGTGTGTGTGCATGTGTGCTACACACACACCACACACCACACACACACACACACACACACACACACACACACACACTTTGTAAAGTAGATCTGGACATTTTCCATCTTCCTCAAGAGGAGGCTGAACTTACAGACATACTAAATGAACCTCTTACTTTTTCCTGTGTGGTTTGAATCTCCTATCACTCCTATCATTTCTCTGTTACTTATTTAAATAATAATGATAATAATAATAATAATGAATGTCACTGCGCACTCCACCCCAAGGAGGAACGTGGTAAAGGAGGAGGCACTGGCAGACGCATCAGTCACACTCACCTTTCCTCTTGGTGCAGTGGTAAATTTGGCTGTGCTCCTGGGCCAGTGGGTATGGGTTGGGTGGGGGCAGAAGGTCCTGGGAGGGGCCGGAGACACCGTTCTCACACTGGTACTGGGACCCTAAATTGGATGAGGTGGAGAGAGCTCGGGTCTCACTGCTGAAGGGACTGTGGCTGGAGGTCACCTTGTGCCTCACTGTGCTCCTGGGAACCACGGGATACTCTTTACTGGAAGGAAGAAGACAGGAAATCATGTCCACCAGTGCTCTGCTGCAGATTCACCTCCTTGCCGAGCCACTGTGTCAGCGAACCCACTAGAAATGTCAACAAATGAGAAACTAGGTGGTCTTTGATGAGCAAGATGGCCCAGTAACTCCTGGCAACCCATACCAGGAACTCACTTCTCATGTCTTGTACATTTGGCAAGTAGGTCTAAAACCAGCCAGGGGTACACCTAAGAACCCTCCCCGGCATCGGGGCATTGGAACGGCTTCGGCTCATCCGCATGTCTTTGAATTGTCCAATTCAAAAGCTGGGTGTGCTGCCTAGATGTTTAGACTTCACTTCTTAGTATTTATTTGTTTGTTTGTTTGTTTGTTTATTGGTTTTTCGGGACAAGGTTTCTCTGTGTAGTTTTGGTGCCTGTCCTGGATCTCGCTCTGTAGACCAGGCTGGCCTCGAACTCACAGAGATCCGCCTGGCTCTGCCTCCTGAGTGCTGGGATTAAAGGCGTACACCAGCACTGCCCAACTTATTTATTTATTTTTTAAAAGGCCACATCTTTGCGCAAGTAGAGCAGACCACCCTGGACAGTCAGGTGCAGCCTTAGGTCTTTCTACTGTAGAGAGATCTTGTATAATATTAGTGGGACCAGCCTTAATATTATACATCCCAGGGGCTCAGGAGAGAGAACTACTGACGGCGAGGACTATTTTCAGGAAATAGAATCTCAGCACACCGAGCTCTATAGTCCACTTGCTTTAATTCCTCTGGCATAACATCCTTTATACACAGCTTCAGTTCTGTTCTTGTGCCTCGCTCCTTTCTTGCCTGATTTCTCTCTGTTTATCTACTGCTCCCTCTTAAGTTCTATCTTAATTCTCTCGTCTTAACTCTGCCTCATCTAGGTCCTTTTCACCTTGTTCTTACCCAGCTAGGACTTTCCCATCTGACTCTTCCTCATCTTCCATCTCGTTCCTCTAGTACTCTCTTCTAGCCCTTCAATCCAGTTCTTTCCCATCTCAGTTTGTTCCTCTCAAGTTCTTACCCATCTAGTTCTTTCATTCTCTTTTCTCTTCTCCATCCTCCAGTGCCCTGAAGTCCCGGTATATATACACTTACAAGCAGTATTCCCTTAGCAGTGCAAAGCCAGGCTTCCAGGGTCAAACGGAGGGGTGATAAGAATTACATAGGGAGGCAATAACCATTAATTATCATTTGCAACCCTAAAGGAAGTGACCAATGGGGAAATGAATTAACTAAAGGCTAAATTCAGGTAATATCTAAGAAGAGGGCTCTTATGTGTTCAACTATAGTCTTAAATGTGATTGGTAGAAAATGTTAAGAATCTATAAGTTGCTAGGTCAATGGGAGAAAATAAAACTGTCTCCTTTTTTCCTGTGACTCATATCTGTCCAAGCTATCTGCCATTTTTCTGTAGGGTGGGGGAAAATGTGTTCAGTTGCTAGGCAACCTGTACAGCTAGATGCCTTTGGTGATAGTTAAAGGGAGATCTGGAACTAGAGGTAAGGTTTGGGAAAGCAGGAAGTAAAGCTTAATTGGCACATCCGTCAGGCCTTCTCAAACAGGTGGCCTGGATGCTTAAGTCTGTTCTTAGAGAGTACAAGGGTATCTCTGATAAAGTACTTTCCTCCATCGGGGGATGGACCTGGCCAGATGCTGCCAATGATGATAATTACAGGGAGGCTTGAGAACTGGGGTTCTGGCTGAGCATAGCTGTCAGTGCAGAAGGTTATCCAAATATTCCTAGAAGTGGTTAGATAAGGAGTTAGAGGTCTATAAAGTTAGTAAGGCTATAAGAAAGGAGGGTCTGAGCTAAATTGTGTAAAGCTATCATTGAACATCCATCTAACCTAGGCGGTGTCTCCTTGTGGAATTTGAGTCAGGAGACTTGTAGGAGGGCTGTTATCATTGTTATCCTCGAAAGTTGGGCACCCACCTGGGTGGTGTTTCCTGAAGTCCTTGAAAGTGGCTAAGGGAGATAATCTGATTCCAGAGAAAGCCTTTCCTGAGGCTATTCTCCAAATACCTGGAATGTGTATGTCCAGAGAGTGATCAGTCCACACTGTTAGCCCTTCTTAGGGAAAAGTCAATTGGGAAAACTATGAAGGCACACATGATTTTCATAACAGAAGACAGCTGATATATATAACAAGCCAAGTAACACCAAAAACTCCTTGGGATTTGGCTTCCTCTGGAGGAACTCCCTGATTCCTCCAGGTAGTGACTTTGCTATAACCAGCTGAGTTTTTATGATATATTCCTGTGGCCTGCAGCAGAGAGATTTCCTGATTACAACTTTGAATTACTTTAAGTTGCTCTTTGCCCCACTGCTGTACCTAACTGCTCTGTGGCTTGGTTTTTCCCATCTGTAAGTTGGGGGGAGGGGTGCAATAAATGTCCCTAGTTCACAGTCAGGAAGGATGGCTCAGTGGGTAAGGAACTTGCTGCCCAAGCTTGGAGACCTGAGTTTAATCCCTGGAACCCATGTAAAGGTGAAGGGGGAGAACAAACTCCACCAAGTTGTGCTCTGACCTCCCCATGCACACTACGGCATGTGCATGTCCAAAATACATATCACATGTACATACTCATGGACACACACACTAATAATAATAATAATTAAAAGAAGAGATCCTCAGGGGCTGGAGAGATGGCTCAGTAGCTCAGTTCAGTTCTCAGCACCCATATCAGGCAACTCACAACCACCTGTAACTCCAGCTCCAGGAGAGCCAAACACCCTTTTGTGTGGTTTGCACACATCTGCACTTGTGTGTACGTAATCCCCCTCCCCCACACACATATGCATAATTAAAATTTTAAATAAATATTCATGAGACTATGAGTGGAAGTGCCCCCACTTTAAAAAATTCCCAGTTCAAAGGGTTGTTGAGAGACAGAATGAGAAGGCCGCAGGAAGTGCTGATCATGGTGGCTACTGTTTGAAGTAGAGAGAAGAGAGGCAGGGGAGAGGGGAGGAGATGAAAAAATAAAAAAGATTGAAATCACAGGATGAGATGCAGAACCAAACCAGGTCCCCTTGGCATCACCCGCACATCCTGCTGAGCCTCAGCATCCACTCTGTGGCTTCCTGCTCAGCATCCTCCCAGGTTCTCAGAATCTGGTCCCTCCCAAGCTGAGGATGGAACTCAGTTGGCAAACTGTTTGCTTAGCATGCACAAAGCTCTACATTTGGCCCTCAACACCAAATAACCCTGGCATAGTGGATTGCATTATAACCCCAACATGTGGGAGGTAGAGGCAGGAGGATCAAGAGTCCGAAACGACAACAATAACAATGATAATAATTTGATAACCATTTCAACATGATTAGTCTCCTTTCTAGAGTATGTGTTTTATGAAGTTGATCACGGTATTCTGAGATATGGATAGGTTTCAACACTCAGCGAGAGAAGCCTCACCCTAGACAGGCTAGGGACACATTCTGATACAAAGCACATATGGATCAGGAAATACCAAGCGTCAGGACTTTTTTTTTGTCATAACCTGGAATCAAATATTTCTTTAGGCATTTGTGGAGGTAATTTTTGATCCAAATAGGTTGAGTCTCGCTATGAACAATCGCATGTGGGAAAGTATGTGCTTGGGGGTACTAACTCAGTTCCTCTCATGCAACTGAAATGCATGTTTACTTGTGGAAATTAAAATGTGCATTTGGAACTGGAGGTGTAGCTCAGAGGTACAGTGCTCACCTAGCATGCATGAAGCTCTTGGTTCAATTCCCAGCACCACAATAAATAAATAAGTACATACATACATACATACATACATACATACACACACATATATACACATATACATACATATATACATACTTACACATACATGCATACATATATACATACATACAAACATACACACATACATATACACACACATACATACATATATACATACATACATAAATACATACATAGCTGGAGACACAGCTCAGTGGTAGAGTACTTGCCTAGCAAGCTTGAGGCTCTGGGTTCAATTTTCAGTGCCACGACTCGTTAATTGTTAATTAATAACAGACTAGGGATGTAGCTCAGTGGTAGAGTATTCATGTGGGATGTACAAGACCCTGAGTTTTAATAAACTCCAAAAATTTAGAAATAAAATAAAATATAAAGCGTACACTACATAATCTCAGGAGCAAGTCCCACATGCATTAAAGGTTCTGGAGAATGCCACAGGCATGAGTCCATGAAGCTGTGATGATGCTGTAATCTCTGTGCCCATTTTACAGATTGGGAAGTTGAAGCCCAGAGAGATGAGACAACTTGCCCATGGACCCAGACTGGCTAAAAGACACAACCAGAATTCTAGCCCAACCATTCCTAAACACTTCTTTCAATGTCTAAAGCAGAGACCCTGGATCAATGTTCCTTTCTACACACCAGGGATATAGCCTTCTCTACTCTCGGCTCCTGCCTCTGTCTGTTATGAGGAAACACATCACAGTGGCCAGGCAAGGGACATGAAGAGCCTGCCAACTTTCCATGACACTACACACCCACCACTCATGACACCCAGGAGTCTCTTGACTATGCTTCCTCTGGGGGCCTGTGCCATCTCGGATCCCAGCTGGGAGGCTCCACACAGCCACCAGTCAGCCAGGAAGCTGAACAGAATGGCATCAGCTTGAGAGCTCTGGCCTTGTGGTTCAAACCGTGTAATGGAAAAAACAAGAAGAATAAAAGAAAAGGCACAATAATAAAACACCACCAAAGCCATCAATTCTCACCGGTAATACTGCTTGGGTCTGCTGAGGTCAAGCGCTAGGCTGTCAGCACTCCAGGAGGAAGGGAGAAATCGTTTGGGGTTTTATATGTTTAACGGGGATGGTTATTTTTTTTAATTAAAGAAAATAAGCCTCCAAAAATATTGGCTGAGGGAATTTACAAGGGAGCGTACCAGTGTGCTCTGTGGAATTCTCCCATCCAGCCTTGCCAAACTGCAGAATTACTCACCCCGAGAAAGGCCAAACCCTGTCTTATAAACACTTCCAGAAGTGGAAAAGTGATATTATCCTCAACAACCACGTGTCCCTCACAGCTTGATTCCCTCCAAGGAGCCTCAAACATTATCCCCAGCGTGTGTCAAGAACATCCTGCTTAGTGCCTGAGATGCTGTGTCCCAAGGCCATCTGACAGTGTGGGGCTGTGGGCAAGGGAAGGCAGTGTGCCCTCTCCATCCTGTGAGGCAAGAGAGACATGGGGAAGGAAATGTCCGAAGTAAACCACAGCAGCGTGGTCCCCATGGAGCTCTTCAGCAGACCCATCAAAGGATCTGTCAGTCAGAGGAACCGTTAGTGTCTCTCTGATGGGATCACCCTGGTGCCTGGGAGAGGAATGTGAGTTGTTTCCATCGGAAGCTTAAGGACTCCCATGAAGAAGCCAGAGCATTACAGAATTAGAGGAAAGGTTGGAAAGGGGTGTGTATGTGTGTGTGTACAGCGGCCATGGAGGGCAGGTTTTCACCATAATTGCCGCCACCACCACCATCACCACCATCAGCATCACCAGCATCCCCACCATCCTCACCATCACTACCATCATTGCCATCATCACACCATCATCACCATCATCACCACCACCACCATCATCCCCACCATCCCCACCATCATCACCATCACCATCATCACTACCATCATCACCATCATCATCATCACCACTATGATTGGTACTGTTCTTTAAGTGTCTCCTCATCCATGTTCCAGCCACCGTACTGATTGTTTTCGATGTCTTCCCTCATTTGGTCCTAGGCCATCCCTTATTTCATGCAAATACTTAAGAGCTACCATAAAGATGAGAAAATTCAAGTTCAGACAGCTGAGAAGAGCCAAGAGCGGATTCGCTCGGAGTCCGTTCTATTCCTAAACTCTTGCGGACAAACTTGGACGTGGTGATGGGGAACTCTGCCTGCACACCTGCTGTGTGGCAAGCACTTTCCCACAAAGCAGGCCAAGGACGACAGAGTTGGGGACCGGCTAGAGTAGGGTCACTGTTTGTGACACTCGGCTGCCCTTGTCACAGACCAGCATCCCACCAACGGGCTCTGATCAGAGGCACCAGACACAAGCCAGATCTCAGGTCCCTCAGCTCTCCCTGGGTGCCATAACCCACAGAGCAGACCCTCCCTGACTCAGGCCCCCTGACATTCTGTTCCCTGGGAGTGGGTAGTGAATGACGCCATTGTCACTGAGTCTGGGTTGTAAAACGTTACAAGGGAATATTGAAACCGAGGGCCCAACTGCACCATCAGCCTGCCGCCAGCTAATGAACCCGTTTTCCACTGCTCCGCGGTGGATTGAATCGGCCTTTTCACGAGAGCAGGTGGCAGAGTGGGGTGGGGGCTTTTGTTCAGTTTTGTTTTCCCTAGTAGGTGCTTACCCAATTTCTGGCAGCATTTTTAAACAACCAAAGCGGGGCAAGGGCTGTAAAAGTCCCGTTCTTGTGGGGCAAATTCCTCTATGAGCTCTCCACTTTCATCTGAGACCCAAATTAAAATGGGCCGGGCAAACACAGCCCCTAGGGAGCTTTCTTGGTGTGTTCACCTTCTAATCTACTTGGGGAAGTTATTTTGATCTGACATGTGTGGGTGCCACGGGAAACCAGGAGGGCACACCTCAGGGGGTGCACACCCCAGGCAACATGTAGCTCGGCCCAGATAACAAATGGATTTGGCTCTGGGCTCATGGCAGAAAGGCAGAGAATCATCTCATTGTGGAGGATAGGCACAAATACTTTACATAAATTTCCCACTAGGGCTGTGTGGTTTGAGAGGGACCAAGACTCTCAGGGACTTCTCCTCATGATGGGGACAACCTTGCCTTGCAGCTGTGGGGTCATGTGGTTATACATCTCTAAACAGAGTAATAGCAGGAATTGGCTCCTGGTTCTGATGCTGGCCTGGCTGGGTGAATGCCCCACACTTAAGCAGAGAGATGGGGGCGGGGGGCTGACCTCAAAATCAATATATAGCCAAGGATGGTCTTCAACTTTTGTTTTCTGGTGTTTTTTAAATGTGTGTGGGTGTTTTATGTGAATGTATGTCTGTGTGCCATGTGTGTGTCTGGTCTCCATGGAGACCAGAAAAGGGCACTGGGTCCCTAGGAACTGGAGTTATATATAGTTTCAAGCCACTATGTGGGTTCTGGGAATTAAATCCAGGTCCTCTGAAAGAGCAGCAAGCACTCTTAACCACTGAGCCATCTCTCCAGACGCATTTTTTAAATTTATATTTTAAAAATTGGGTCTATTTATTTTATTTTATGTGCATGAGAGTTCTTCTAGCACGTGTGTCTGTGCACCACATGTGTTCCTGGTACCCAAGGAGTTCAGAAGAGGGCACTTGATTCTCCAAAACTAGAGTTACAGACAGTTGTGAGCCGCTATGTAGGTGCTGGGAATTGAACCTAGGTCCTCTGGAAGAGCAGCCAGTGCTCTTAGCTGCTGAACCATCTCTCTAGCCCTGACCTTCATCTTCTGATCCTCCTTCCTCTGCTTCCAAGGGCTGAGATGATAGGCATGCCCTTCAGGCCTGGCTAATGCCGTGCTGGGGATGGAACCCAGGGCTTTGCGAATGCTAGGCAAGTACTCTACCAACTGAGCTCTATCCCAGGCTCACTTTCTGAGGGACGGGGTCGTTAGAGAATCTCATTATGCAGCCAAGTTGTCTTTTAATGCCTGATCCTCCTGTCTCAGCCTTCTGAATGCTAGGAGGACAGGAATGCAAGACTCTGTCCATTCTGAAGCACCTAGCAGGGGCTCTGAACGGGCTCTGAACTGCCTCTCCATCTCAAAGATCAAGTACTTCTGGCTTGCCAATTTTCTGGAGAGAGGGGTGTGTGTCTGCACCCAGGCCCCTGAAAGGGGTCTGACATTCCAAAGGTGGTCTTAGAAAATGCTACTAAGACAACTCTGAAATTACGGGGGACCTGGACCCGCCTCCTTTTGTCCCTTTGTCTCATTTCCTCCACTTACAGGAAAGGGAAACCAAGGCCCACCCTGCAGGGCATCACAAGGGAGAAGCTCCATGGAAAGCAGGGAAGTGGAGCTTGGATGGGGCTGAGGCTGAGTGAGCTCTGAGGCTGTCCATCAAGCAGACTTCCCTCACGTCTGCCATACCACACTGCACAGAGATGACCTACAGTTCAGTCTCAAAAACCGGCAGGCTTGCAAGCTGGAGAGATGACTCTCAGCAAGGCAACCCACTTGCTCAGCAAGCCTGAGGACCAGAATTTGAATTCCCAACATCCGAATAATGCTGAGTAAGAGTGGCATCCTGTCTGTAATCCCAGGGGGAGGGAGGCAGAGACAGAGATCCCAGGAGCAAACTGGGTATCTAGAGTAGCTGAGTCAACGAGCTCTGAATTCAAGTGAGGGACCCTACGTCAACTTAGGAAGACACTTGACATTAGCCTTGAGCCTACACACACACACACATACACACACACACACACACATTCATACATACATACACATACATACATACATGCACATACGTATATATACACACATATATACACACACACTTATATATGCTAATAAATAAGGGGAACAAAGGGATTTTTCTGGTATGTTCTAGATTTTGACAGGGGTTTAGATGTTACAATTATGTACATTAGTCAAAAAGCACAAGGTGAACTTACAATGTGTACGTTTCACTCTGGAAATCTAAAATAAAAGAAAGAACTGTGAACACAAAAAATTGAATCTTAGTTAATGATGCACACGCTGAAGGGTTTGGGGTGAAATGGCTCATTCCTGTGACTTAGTTTAAATTTCTTCTGTTAAAATGAGAAGGATAGGTGGAGGGGTGGGGTGGATGCATTGGATGGATGGATGGGTTAGAGGGGTAGATGGCTGTGTGGATAGACTGGATAGATGGCCTGGAAGAATGGACAGAGAGACAGATGGATAAGTATGTGATATGAGCAGAAACTTACAGAAAACTTTTGCTCCATCTGGGAGCCACAGACTGCCAGGGAGAGGTAGAGAAGTGTTTTCTAGCAAACTTCCTTGTAAGCCTGATAAATACTGTTGAAATACAGAGGAGGGAATCAGATACATAGTGATGATGATGATGATGATGGTGATGGTGATGGTGGTGGTGGTGGTGGTGGTGATGATGATGATGATGATGATGATAAGAATGTGGGAGCCTGGGAGTGTAGCTCAGTGACAAGGCACGCACTGAGCAAGATCAAAGCACTGAGATCAACCGCCAGCACCCCAAAATAACGAGCTAAATAAAAATACAAATTGTGTGAAGGATCTAGACAGAGGTTTCTCCAATAAGGCACAGGAATGGAGGAAAGAGTCAACTCTGCCAACGCTCCACGGAAGTGCAAGGCGGTCTCTCCGGGGGGGCTGTCACCTCACACCTGCTAGCATGGCCACTATCGAAATGACATGAGATAACAGGTGTTGGCGAGAAGGTGGAGAAAAGGGAACCCTCTCCACCGCTGGTGGGGATTCGGTTTGGCACAGTCATCATGGGAAACATGACAGAGTTCCTTCAAAAGCTAAAAATAGAAGCACTCTATGATCCAGCAGGTCCCTTGCCGGGTCTGCACCCAAACAGGATGGGATTGGTGACTGGATTCCCTTGCCCATCGCTGTCCTAGTCACCAGCATCAAGACATTGAAATGTCCTATGCCTGCAAGTGAATGGCTAAAGGGAGTGAAGAGTATGTGTGCGGTAGAGTATCAATCAACCTTCAAAAAGGAAGGACTCCTCTCACTGGAGACACCATGAATGAACCTGGAGGGTGTTACGCTAAGGGAGAGAAGCCAGACACAGGAAGATAGAATGTAGGACCTCGCTCCTAGGCAGAGTCTAAAATGGTCCAACCTCTGGCAGGAGGGAGTAGAGTGGTGGCGGCCATGGGCTGGAGCGAGAGGCGTGGAGACAGGCTGGTCAGAGAAGAGGGAGCTCCAGACGTGCGGGAGGGGTGAACGCTAGGAAGACACTGAGCAGCAGAGCATAGAGTTGATGGTGCTGCTCAGGGTGAGGGAAGTGTGCAAAGGGGTGAGAACTAGGTGTTCCTAAGGGAGGAGAGGGAAAGGGGAGGGAGAAGGAGAGAGGAAGGAGAGAGGGGAGGAAAGGGAGAGGAGAAAAAAGAGGAGGAGAGAAGAGGAATAAAAGAAAACTGTAGTTAGGCGAGGTGACGTGCTGACTGTAGTATTGGGCTATTTCGTGGTCTGTAGATCAAAGCTTTGAGTTCTACACTTCCATACATAAACATTTTGTCAACCACACTGCAGTAAAAATGGCGAAAGTGTGGATGGACAAATGAGTGCCTCACAGCACCCTCTCTAGAAGGCAAGCTCCCTAAGGCAGGAGTGGCCATCCTGAAGGTAAGAAAGTAGGAAGCTATCCAAGCATTCTACACGACATCCCAGATGGAGCCTCTGCAGGCAACCTCAGCTTTACAACATCACTCATGGCTGGTTTTCCACTCACAACCTCAACCCCCCTCTTGTTCGAGATAAATGTGTTTCCACCCCCCCTCCCCACCTTGGGGGCCGGAATCCAGACAGGAGAGTGGGGAGTCTGGGCTGCTGACACAAAGAAGTCTCAAGTCACTTCTCTATAACCGGGCATTCAGTTGTCCTTTAGCCACAAGCAAGAGAAAGCAAGAGCACTAAGCCTTCCATATGAAAGCCAGACGTGTGTGGTCAGGGGCTGAAAACTGACTTACAGACAGAAGGAACAGAGGCAGGAACCAAAGAACTGTAACTTTGGAAGGGCGCCGGCCCCACAAATCCCTTGAAATTGTTGAATTTTTTTTTCTCGTGTATATACTGCATTGCAGATCTTTCTTGAGGTCATTTGATTTATTGTGTGTATGTGTGTGCATGAGTGTGTGTGTGTGTGTGTGTGAGAGAGAGAGAGAGAGAGAGAGAGAGAGAGAGGGGGGGGGACAGAGAAGAGAGAGAGAGAGAGAGAGAGAGAGAGAGAGAGAGAGAGAGAGAGAGAGAGAGAGAGAGAGAGTTGGGGTTTTTCTATGTAGCCCTGGATGTCCTGGAACTTGCTTTGTAGACCAGGCTGGCCTTGAACTCAGAGATCTGCCTGCTTCTGCCTCCCAAGCGCTGGGATTAAAGGTGTGCGCCATCACCAGCTGCTTTCATTGGGCTTTAAGAAGGGGACACTGTGGAAAGGTGATACAAGCAAGGCCAAGCAGAGGTGGAGGACAATGTTCATATATAACGTAGCCAGGCTGAGTTCCTCCAAGACTGCCACTGGCATGGGGGCAGTGGTGGGGAGGGGGGTGGTTCTGACCTGGCTACTGTGTCCTGAGATCCAAACTTCCCCATTCTGTCTGCTGAGGACAGCTCAAAATTTAGACATGTCTACCTTAGGGACCACTCCCCATTAAAAAAGCAGAGAAGCACAGGTAGCATCACTCCTGAGGGCATCACAGCCCCGAAGTGCGTCGACCTACAAAATTAGCTGGTCCCTGGTAAGATTCCATCAACACAAGCTGAGTATCCTGAACTCCCAAGCCCAAAAGGCTCCAGGGCCGGAAGCCTTTTGAGCACTGATGAGATGCCCCCTGGATGGAAAACTACACACTGGTTGCCATCAAAAATGCAGATACAGCCAGGCGGTGGTGGCGCACGTCTTTAATCCCAGCACTCGGGAGGCAGAGCCAGGTGGATCTCTGTGAGTTCGAGGCCAGCCTGGGCTACCAAGTGAGTTCCAGAAAAAGAAGCAAAGCTACACAGAGAAACCCTGTCTCGAAAAAAACAAACAAAAAAAAAATGCAGATACAAAAGCAGCAAGATGGCTCAGCAGGTAAAGGTGCTTGTCGCACATGAGTTCCATCTCCAGGACTTACATAAGGACAAAATGAAAAAAACAAAAAACAAAAAAAAAAAAACAGCATTACAAAATTGTCCTCTGACCGCCACACACAAACACGCTATGGTATGCATGCACACACACATACACATACATTAATAATAACAATAATGATAACAATTTAAATGTAGGTGTAGGGCTGGGGATGTGTCTAAATGACAGAGCACTTACTTAGCACGTGCAAAGGCCCTGGGGTCTGTCCCCAGCAAACAACCACAAACTGTAAGCAAGCCAAAGAACTGAGCAGCACTGTGAAAACTGTATATTCCCTTCAGGCTGCGTATACAAGGCCTTGAGACACAAATGAATCTTCGTGGGTGGAGTGTACATGCCATGATCCAAAATCCACAGCATTCCCAACTCAGAAAGGTTTCTGGGCTCAAACATTTTGGGTGAGGGACATTCAATCTGGACAGCCTATAGCGGAAAGGCCACCAGAGCTCATGGCCATTCTGTAGAAGAAAAGCAAGGAGCACCCAGGGGCCTCTGCAGCTGCCTCAAATTCAAACCCACCCCTCACTCTGGAGAAGGGGGTTCCTCTACCCCTCACTCTGTAGAAGGGGGTTCCTCTCTACCCCCACACTCTGTAGAGGGGGCTCCTCTCCACCTCCAGGGCATCCTTGCTCATAATAATGGCTCTGCATCTCAGTCACCTGTGACCCACCTGCCATGTGACCTCAACAAGATATGCACCACCACCCAGCACAGCCAACATGGGACATCACTGTGGCTGTGTCTTTCCGTGCATGCCAGGCAGTTTTAAACCTCAGTATGCCCCTTGTCCCTCACACAAGCGGTTCTCACGGTACCACCCTGCCCCTGCTTCTCTCCAGGTCCCTCTGAGACCCTTGGAATATATACCCTACTCTTCAAGTCCCTGCCACTGCTTCCCTGTCCCAGCCCAGAAAACCGTCCTTCTCAACACATTGAGCCCCTATCCTTCCAAAAGTGACCGTGACCCCTCCCCAAAACCTCCCTTGACCCGAGCCCCAGCTCCCCACCCTTCAATACCCAGGTGTTTTCAAGCTGTCTAAATACTCCATAGACACGGAAGTCAAGTTCAAGGCAGGAATGTCAGTGAGGAGCAGGGTGTGGGGTTGTCTCTGGCCACAGTGGAGCCCCAATCCTGCCTAGGGGCTGAGTTGGCATGCATGCGCAGGGGCATGAGGTCTGCTGCTGTCTTCCAGTTATCTCGGCAGCAGCATCTATTCTGGATGCCAACCCCACCTCAAGTGCCAATCATTGCCTTCATTCATCTGGGAGTCGGCCTTCCTGCTTGCCTGCCTGCTTGTTTCCTTCCTTCCTTCCTTCCTTCCTTCCTTCCTTCCTTCCTTTCTTCTATCCTTCTTTCCTTCTCCCTCCCTTCCTCCCTCCCTCCCTCTCTTCCTTCCTTTCCTCCTCTCCCCATCCCTCCTTCCCCTTCCCTTCCTCCCCTCCTGTCCACTTAGTCTCATTCTCTACATAGTAACATCTCTGAGACCTCAGCACCGACACACAGGTGAGTCCGTGCACCCTCTAAAGTCAGCTCCCCCGTCACTCACCTCTTGGGACTTTGAGAAACACTGACTGTGAGAAGCTGTTTTTCTTTTTTGTGGCAGTCCCCACCTTTCTAAACAACCCGGGTGCGTGCGTACTATCACAGGAAGCTGGAAATGGGCCATTTGTGTGGTTTTATTTTTTTCCCCAGCTCTCCTGTGTTTATTATAAGCAGTGATGGCTCCTGTAACTGGATACCATAAATGAATACTGGAGAATAACTAAGTCACTGCTGTGTTTGTCCAAACACAGCATCAGAAGAAAGAGAGTGTCAGAATAGGGTTCGTGTCCGGGTCTTGGCCAAGCTGGTCCAGAACCCAGCTAGCTCAGTGGAAGAGCTGCGCAGGCCTCCAGAGCAAGCCCTGCCTCTCTCTCATCCCTCCTCCTCCTCCTCCTGCTCCTCCTCCTCCAGTCAGCTGTCACCGAGTGTGTGGAGGACAGGAAACAGAATTACAAGATTAACCGTGAGCCGGCCTTTATCACAGCCGACTCCAAGAGCCACAGGCCTCTCTGTCACTACCTACTGCGACCTGGGGGCTGGGACAGCAGCCCAAAATAAATTCTGAACAAAGTTAGAACTCAGAGTCCCAGGGAGACTTCCCCCAAATCAGGGAAAGTGTCCTGAGAATGGACTAGGATCCAGGTTCCCTGGGGGCATTTCTCAAGTAAGTTTTGTTTGTTTGGTTGGTTTGGGTTTTTGAGATAGGATTTCTCTGTGTAACATCTCTGGCTGTCCTGGAACTGGGTTTGTAGACCAGGTGGGCCTCAGACTCACAGAGATACACCTGCCTCTGCCTCCCAAGTGCTGGGATTAAAGTCATGCGCCATCACCTCCCGGCCAAGTAATTCTTACAAGACCCTTAAAATGTGTAGGCTACACTTATTTGTGCCCATTTCATAAGTGGGGATATTGAGTCTCTGGAAGGTTGCACAGCGACAGACACAGAGCAAGGGGTAACCAAGGGGTAATCCCCAGCTTGGATTGACCTGGGAACTCTGTTACTTTGGCCACTTTTTTCCCTCTGTCACTGTCCCTAAGGCCACCTGCAAAGAGCTGGATGATCACACACCCTGTCTAATCCCCCAGAAGGTCTAGCCTTCTCTCAGTTTCCCCAATACGACTCCTCAGATGACCACAAAGACCTATCGTTCTTAGGCTGAGAGACGGGCTCCCACGTGACAAGCGGCCATGACTAGTCTCCTCCCCTCTTCCTTCCTCCCCCCTCCCTTTTCCTCTTTCCCATCTGACGCCTGAACAGAAAGAGACACACTCAAACCGAAGTAGGGGTGGTGGGGAGGGCAGGTTAGACCATCCACACGTCCTAGCACTCAGACACCTGCCCTTTCTCCACCTGCCTCTGTATGACATCTGTTCCTATGAGCTTCCAAACAGCAGGGTCCCCCAGCAAGGGAAAACTAGCAAAGGAAAGAAGAGAGCTGTCAGGGAAGGGGAGGAAAAGATCAGGGACAAACTGAACACAGGTCCCAGGGCTACAAACAAGAAAAATCAGCCGGGCGGTGGTGGCGCACGCCTTTAATCCCAGCACTCGGGAGGCAGAGCCAGGCAGATCTCTGTGAGTTCGAGGCCAGCCTGGGCTACCAAGTGAGTTCCAGGAAAAGGCACAAAGCTACACAGAGAA
This sequence comes from Peromyscus eremicus, assembly GCF_949786415.1. NCBI lineage: Eukaryota > Metazoa > Chordata > Mammalia > Rodentia > Cricetidae > Peromyscus > Peromyscus eremicus. The sequence continues at coordinate 9,977,687 of NC_081438.1, read as the reverse complement.
ACTCTGTCTCGAAAAACCAAAAAAAAAGAATAAAAGAAAAAAGAAAAATCAGACAGCTCCAGAGTGCCTGCTTTACCATGAGCCAAGCGAACAGAGCCAGCGGGGGTACCAGGGCCTGATGGGAAGGGTGTGGTCGGTCAGTGGTAAGAGGTCTGCTGGACCTCCTTCCACAGTGATAGGAACCTGAACGGTTCTCACGTGTACAGTGATCCTGTCCGGTTGTTTTCCAAGGCTCTCTGTGGGACTGCCTGGAAAGGACTCCAGGGGAGAAAGGGGCCGCCGTCAGTGTAAGTCAAGAGGCTGCGGCCATCAAGGAGGGTGACGGTTGGAGTTCAGTCTGGCAGGAGACGGGTGCTGAATGCTAAGATGCCTCAAGAAGAATCAGGCTGGGAGAGGACCTCAGCAGTAGAGCATGGACTTATCGTGTGTAAGAGCCTGAATTCGGTCCTCAGCACAGAAAGAGATACACTCCTCAGGACCGGTGAGGCTGGAGAAGGAGGTTGTCCCCTGACCTCTTCAATTCACCATCCCTTGTAGCAAGGATGGGAGAGGTGGGCGATGCTAAGACCCTTTGGTGGCCTGGGCTTCTACAAGATGGTCCAGGTTGGACCTTCACCTGTAGCTCTCAGACAGGGCTTCAAAGTGGCCATTGCTACCTCTGTAGCAAAGTCACCACCAGCGTGGGATGTGACTCTGAACTTGGCTGTCTGGGGGCCTCAGGTAGTTGTATCCATCTCTGCTTAGATGGGATTTTTGTTGGCACAGGCTCCTCTGACCCTAGGACTACAGCAAGTGCCAATTTAAAACTGCACTTTGGGAATATTGAATTTAAATATTCCTGGGACTGGAGAGATGGCTCAGCAGTTAAGAACACCTGCTGCTCTTCCAGAGGACCTGGATTTGATTGCCAGCACCCACATGGCGGCTCACAACCATCTGTAACTCCAGTTCCAAGGGATCTGACACCTTCTTCTGACCTCCATAGGCGCTGAATGTACATAGTACATAAACATATATGCAGGGAAAATATCCATACAAATAAAATAACATTTTTAATTAAATTAATTTCACAGCACACGGTTCTTAGCCCAATGTTTAGACTCCAAGACCATGGGGTCTCCACCCCTCTCTCTGTGTTTGGTCCTTCACCCTTCTTTGAATGACCATGTCTCGAATCTAATTGACTTTCTCTCTCCTTCTCTTCCAGAATGTCATCCATGATTTCATTTTATTCTGAATCACTAAACACACTCAGAGGGAAAGAGAGACAGAAAGAGAGTATGTGTATATCTCTGTGTGTGTGTGTGTGTGTGTGTGTGTATGCATGTGTATCTGTGTGCTTGTGCACACACACACACATTTGATCAAGGGGATCGAGATGTGATTTCTAATTCTCTTGCTCTGCGGCAGGTCGAGCTGGAAGTTGAGAGAATAATCGACAAACTGCTTTGCTAGTTCAATCACTTCAGTCAGACCCGATTCCGTCTCTCCGTTTGTTCCCACCCTTTCTATTTGTCATATCAGCAACTGCGACCACAGGATATGTAAAACTAGCAATTGATTCCTAGCACCGGCTGCCAACTCACACCCCCACCCCACCCCCTGAGGTGCCCTGGACACCACCTGGTCTCAAGTTGGTCTGTGTTTCACCCCACACACACACACACCCCCCAGGAAACGGAGTTGTTCACTTCTCTCTCATTTATGGAAAGCTGTTGCCGAAAGAACAGCCTTCATCAGCTGAGATGGATGAGAGGAGAAGGGGAAGGGTTTCATAACGGGGGAGGGACACAAGAGGAAGAGGAGGCATACAGTATTGGGTCCCTGGCCAGCTGGATTCTAGTCTCCCACCCAGACGTTCACACTGCAGGCTGCCTGAAAGCATCCATCCAGATCATAAAGGTTATCAGAAAAGGGCGGGGCAGGGAGATGGCTCATTCCATCATGTGCCTGCCTCACCAGTGTGAGGACCTGAGTTCAGATCCCCAGAACCCATGGCAAAATCCAGGCGCGGTGAGGCTGGTCTGCAATCCCAGTTGTGGGGAGGTGGACACAGGAGGACCCCTGGAGCTCCACGACCAGCCAGCTTGGCTGAATCAGGGAGCCCAGGTTCAGTGAGAGACTCTGTCTCAAAAAAAAAATAAGGTAGAGGAGGGATTGAGGAAGGTACCTGTGTTGACCTTTAACTTACAGAGAGAGACAGACAGACAGACAGACAGGGACAGAGAGAAGGGAATGAGAGATCTCTTTCTCGGTTGGATGGCAGCAATGCTGGGGGGCGGGGGTTATGGGGTGCATCTTGACCTGATTTCTTACCTTTGCATCCGAGACATCCTGTGCAGTTCCATGTCATCACTGCCCCGGAAGCCTTTGGCGAAGGGGTTGTTCTCGATTTTCAGCTGTGTGATCTGCGAGGAGGAGGAGGAGAGGGAACAAGTTGGTTCACATTTGATTACCACACAGGAGGACCTGGGGACAAGTGCGCATAGCAAACGTTGTGGAAAGGAGGCTCCGGACACAATACAGCCTGTCACAGTGACGGGATGCCCCATCAGAGTGGAGGCTTTGAAAAATGTCCTAGGTCAGACGGTTGTGAGAAGGAAGGGGAAAACCTGCCTTTGGTTTTACTCATTAATTGGAGTCATATTCTGCATCGTGTGTGTGTGTGTGTGTGTGTGTGTGTGTGTGTGTGTGTGTGTGTGCGCGCGCGCACATACATGCACATGTGTGTGTTGAGCATTTTGCACTTCAAAGGAAAAGGAAGCCTCAACATTTGGCTCTTCTTCCTTAGGAAGCCGTGAGTGTTGACGTGGTGACTGCATATCCCGCACAATGTGGTAATCTCCCGATTGCAGAAAACACATCTTGATCATTGCTTTCAAAGGTCCGGTCATGCCCCATTTCACCATTTTGCAGACAGCACTGACTAGCCCAGGTGTCAAACACTGCCCAGTACGATAAACACCAACATCTGAGCCTCCCACAGATGGTAGCCGTCCCGCGGCTCCGACCCTCTGTGGTTTTTCTAGGCAAGGAAGTGGGAACTCTGTCTTTAAAATCTGTGTCACAACCCTGAAGCAGAACTGTGTGTTTTTTCATGTTTTGGTTCAAGGCCCAACACTTTAATGTAAGCCATCAACACATATTATATTAGCGTCAATGGACTAGTGGATCCAGGTGGCAGACCTCCTCCATATGGAATTTGCTACAAGTGTTTCCTAAAAGTTGTGTGTGGGTTTAACTGTCACACAGAATCACGTGACAGACACCAGGGCATTATGACTACCATCGGCAGCTCAGGGTTCCCCTTTGGGGTCACAGCTACATTTAAGAGCGTCCGTACACTGCTTCCCTTAAATTGGGGTCTGTTTTGTTTTCTTTACATGCCTGTGTGCATGCATGCATGTTCACATGTTTAGGAGCATGCATGTGAGGGCCCAAAGTTGACACTAGGCTTCTTCCTGGGTCTTTCTCCACCTTATCTGGTGTGGCAGGGTCTCTTCCCATGAGCCCAGAACTTGCAGATTCAACTAGCCTAGTTATCCAGCTGCCCCAAGGCTCCTCCCATCTCCACCTCCAGAGTAATGTGATTATAGGCATCCTAGCCGTGACATCTCAGCATTTGTGTGGTTGCTAGTGATGTGAACTCCAGACCTCAGGTGTGTGCCGCAAGGTACTTTGTCTGCCAAGCCAGCTCCCATTTAAGATTTTTTAAAATTTGGTTTACTTTTGTTTTTCTGAAACAGGACCTCACTATGTAGCCCAGGCTGGCCTCTAGCCTAAAGTAATTCTAAATGCTAGGATTATAGGATTACAAGTATGAGCCCCCACACCTAGCTACGGTTTTTGTTTAAATCAACTCCCTTTCTATTCAAAATTATTTTACTCAGAAATATTGTCCTCACGACTCCGCATGACAAAGGAGAATCCAGGTGTGCCAGAGTTACTTGGTGTTAATAAAAAAATAACAAACTCTCTTTTGACCAGAGTTATTTGGTGTTATTAAAAAGATAACAAACTCTCTTTTGACATCCACAGGAAGTTCTGAAACCAAAGCCTGCCTTCTGGTTTTAAGGAGAAAATTGATGCCAGTAGAGACGCTATTATAAACAAACAAAATAACAATAACTAGAACATTTTAACAGGATGGAATAATTCTCAGTCAAGTCGTTCACACCCCTCCCCCCACCCCAGTTCCTAAAGCTGAGCCCTGCCAATCCCTGTAACACTGAGGACAAATAAGGCTGTGAACCCAGGGCTACATCAGAGCCCAGAACTCCACTGTCCCACTAAGAACTCAGGACCCAAAAATTGGTCAAAGGAAAAAAATGAAGAATGTGGGCTTTATTTTTGTCTAAAAAAAATTAATAATAAAAGCTTTTTGCTGGGCTGGAGAAATGGTTCAGCAGTTAAGAGTATTGGCTGATCTTCCAGAAGACCCAGGTTTGGTTCTCAGCACCCATATGGTGGCTCACAAGTGCCTGTAACTCCAGTTCCCCGGGATCTGATGCCTTATTCTGCCCCCCCCCCCCCGTGGGCACCAGGCACACACATATGCACAGACATATACATGCAGACATAATATTCAAACACTCATTTTTCAAAAAGTCAAAAACAGCTAACATACACACACACACACACACACACACACACACACACACACACACTACTTTTTTGCTCACATTGATTCTATGTCACTTCAGGTCACTCACAATTTCACTATTCCTTGATTTGTACAAAACTATGACAGCAGCCAGGCATGGTGGTTCACACCTGTGATCCCACCATGTACAAGACTGAAGCAGGAGGGTCATGAGTTCAAAGCCCCTACTGAGACTCTGTTTAAAAACAAAACAAGGCCGGGCGTTGGTGGCGCACACCTTTAATCCCAGCACTCGGGAGGCAGAGCCAGGCGGATCTCTGTGAGTTCGAGGCCAGCCTGGGCTACAGAGTGAGTTCCAGGACAGGATCCAAAGCTACACAGAGAAACCCTGTCTCAAAAACAAACAAACAAACAAACAAAAACAAAACCCATTGCATAGGATAAAAAATAGTTATAGATACACTTAAACGTATTGATTTTGAATATGTCCTTTAAGGCGGTGCTGGGAACAGAACCTAGGGCCTTGCATACACTGATCCATTGCTCAGTGCTGCTCCACACCCCAGCTGCCCTTCTTGTAGGGACTGCATAGACACCTCCAGGATATATGCATTGCTAGGGAGGATTGGGGTGATGGGTCAGGGGTAGATGACCTCTAGCACAGGATCTAGGGGTGCAGAGACAGCGGGATCCCCAAGAACTCACTGGCTAGCCAGTCTAGCTAATTGCTAAGCTTTGGACTCAGTGAGACACCCTGTCTCAGAGAGAAGGCGGGGCCAGTGAGGTGGTTTAGCTGGTAAAGGTGCTTGTCACCCAGCCTGGTAACCTGAGCTCTAGCCCTAGGACCGATAGGAGGGAAGGAGAGAATCGACCCCCTCAAGTTGTCATCTCCACTTGTGTGCATAATGCACACACACACACACACACACACATGCACACGCCACAGACAAACATCTACGTATGTACATATATGTGTGTGTGTACACACACCACACATACGTGTGCACACCCACATGCTACAGGCATATACAACACATACAGGCACATACACACACACACACACACACACACACACACACGCCACAGACAAACATCCACGTATGTACATATATGTGTGTGTGTGCACACACCACACATACGTGTACACACCCACATGCCACAGGCATATACAACACACACAGGCACATACACACTCACACACACACACACACACACACACACACACGTGCACACACACAGAATCATCCTCGAGAAATCCTTCTAGACAGACTCTGTGGTGAAACACATGTAAATTTTGCACACGGCCTCCTACACTATAAACCAGTCTATAAACTGTAGGCTGCACGTCAGCTTATGAGCCCCCAAATCCACACACCGGGAAGCCCTGCACCTACCCAAATGCTCCAGGGAAACCTACTTCTATTGACCATACAAATGCACTCCCTTCCAAAATCAGCCTAAAACCGGATATCCGGGGAAGGAGAGAGTTGGGGGGGAAGGGACAAATATAAAAGCCCGCTCCATCTGGTGAGACAGCAGTTGTAAAAATTAATGAAAATAATTGTTGCAAATTCTTGCTTTTGGGGGGAAAAAAACCAGCTCACAAGAGCCAAAAAAAATCTTAATTATGTCTCTCTATTAGAGGCTTCATTTCCTGGTCCAGACCAGAAAGCTCGTACCTCATAAATATGGACTCCATACACAAGGACTTAAGCTGGAAGAAAGTGCCTTGGAATGGAAAAGTCAGTTAATGTTGGGGGATACGCATGCTTGCATACACAGCCATTGTAGTAAGAGCCGGTAAATGAAATGCCCCAGTGACTTGTGTTTAACACCTACATATTTCTAGGCAGTGTGCTGGGGGCTGCTGACAACTGTGGAGAGAACCCAAACAAAAATGTGTTTCCCCCGGAGTGAACGTCGTGGCTGGGGAAGAGTCGAGTTTTTAAATGTCTTTTTTTTTTTTTTTTTTTTTTTTCTTTTTCAGGCTGTCAAACATCTGGGGAAATAACTCCCAAATCCAGCGTAGGATCACAGCTGGGCTGAGGAAATACAGCTCCGCATGGAGAGTCCTGTGCTGAAAGGGTGTGTAGGTGCCTTACTGCCTAAGAAAGGAGCCCTGCCACATACTCCTCCTTACCTGGCACCTGGTTGGCCTGGAGAAAGCATCCCAGGGACACTGAGATCTTGGAACCCCTCCCCAAACAGCGGCTTGCCTTCCTCAGGTATTCCTGGCTGTCTACTCACCCAGAATATCCCCCTCCCAAATTCTGTCATCCAAAACAAAACAAGTAAGTTCTGGATTGACAATGATCACAAGGACCAGCATTTGGAGTTATTTTTTTTTTTCAACCACAATAACAGACCTAATTTTAAAATGACAGTCATTCAGATTTTAATATAACCAAGGAGTGACGGTGAGCAGGCAAAGAGTTCCTCCCTCCCCCCCAAAAAAAAAATTGAAAATTTTGAGCAGAGCTGGCTGGCAAACAAACTCACCAGTGGCTAGAACCACACCATTACCTCATCATGACGCTTACGCCATCCCCAGGGATTATTTTGTGATTATCTTATGTAACCCTCCCAAGGATCTCATGAAGTGGATGCTGTTGTGATTCCCATTTTATAGATGGGACACTGAGTCAGATTCTGCCTTTGGGTCTGAGCACTCTGTCCCTCCCCCCTCCCCCCTCCCCGGGTCCACCCCTTAATCCACGTGGTGTTAACATCTCAGCTGGTTTACCCATGCCCTCAGCCTTCTCAACACCCATTCCAGCTGGGACAATAAAGCCGGAGACGCTGTCCACAAATCATAAGAAACCATGGCCCAGTTATTTCAGTCACACATCGTATATCCACCCGAGGAATGTTTTCTAGGGTCTTGAACTTGACTGGGAAGTGTATCACTTTTGGGCTCTTCACAAAGAAAATGAACAACTTTGGGACTCCACAGGTAAGAAGTAGGGAAGATCCTGTGGAAGATGGGGGGCGGGCAGAAACTTGTCTCCTGTGAAACCCCCTCTTCGGTGTGTCCAAAACCTCTCCACCTGGCTAAAAAGGCCTCCATGTGCGGTTCCACTGGAGTCCCACACCCAACTAATACAGGAAGCAATTCCTGGGGGTGGGGGAGTTTCTGTGCGGTCATCAAACACACACGCAAAAGCGTGGCTGGAGACCCACACTGGCAGATCTTTAGACTGTGCTCATACATGAGCCAGCAAAATGGCTCAGCAGGTAAGGGTGCCTGCCTCCAAGCATCAAGACCTGAGTTCAAATCCTGGGACTCAGAAAAAAAAAAAGAACAAACTCAATTGTCCTCTGACCTACACAAACAAACCATAGCACATGTATAACCACCGCCCCCCACCCCAAGCCACACACACACACACACACACACACACACACACACACACACACGCAAATATGACAGTGTTGGGGGTATATATCCACATGTCACACGTGACATAGCAATCTTCAATAGGCCAAAAATGCAGCTCAGTGGCAGGATGTACGCTTAGCAATGCTTGAAGCTGTGAGTTCAAACACCAGCATGCTCAAAAAACAAACAAACAAAAAGTGCATACTGTATGAAGTTAAAAACAGTGATGGGAGGGAAAGAAAGGGACATGAGTGTGTTCACAGATCGCACACAGTGCAGATGTCATAACATCATCATGACGGAACTCAGACCATGCCACGGATCCAGGGACCCACTTTTTTAAAGGTCATTTTATATGTACACACACACACACACACACACACACACACACACACACACACACACACCCTACCCTTCCTCTAGGAACCTAGACTTGCCTGAGTGGGAGGTGGCTGAGGTATTTGTGGCCCTTGTGGACAGTCTGGGAACCTTTATGGTCACAGAAGGATTGGGTTTTGCAGAGTCACCACCGAGGGAGGGAGCCCATCTCTGGAAGTGGGACTCAGGGTAGACTTAGTTTCCACTAAGTCACGGCAGCTGACCTCACCATTTGCCCTTGGTGGGGTCAGCCCTGTTCTTTTCCTTTTAAGAAGTAATTGTGTTGGGGAGGGGGCAGGGGTTTCTTCTGGGGCAAGGGAAGGAAGCTCTCCCTAGATCTGGAAGGGATCATCCATCACAGTGCCGGGCCACTTACAGTCTGGATTCAGAGACTACCCTCAGTGGGTTGTATAACACGATTGATTGGTTGAGGCATTATCTACCACCCCAGCCAGCACCAGAATGACCTCCACTGGATGACCCGGAACTAAACCTGCCTATGATCCTTCTATGGCCTGCCCTGCCAGACTCACAACCTATAGCTAACTTCACCCAGATTGGGTGTGGGGGTGGGGGAGGCTCCAGGAAAGGGAGTCGTCGGCTTTCACTGAGCTCACATGGAGCGACACACACACACAGACACACACACACACACAACACACACGTACGTTAGCCTTGACTACGCCACCTGCCCCATTGCCACTTGAGGGGCCTCTAAAAACCGGGACACTGGTCTCTCAAGGGAAAAGGCAATCCTCTCCAAGGGTAGCATTAGCCATGCACCTTTATCCCCACCCTTTCTGTAGGCTCGCACCAATTAAGTGCAGGACAAGTTTGGTTCTAACTAGGAAAGGGTGGGTGAGAGAGATCCTCCCCCACCATGAATATAACGCGAACAGCTTCAACTCGACCCCTGCCCAGGTCCCTGGAGGAGAATAGAAGCTGAAGCTGCGGGACTGTGGACCCACCCTCAGTCTTTAAAGGACTGCATTCCGGTGAAGACCTAGCGCATGCGTCCAGCGGCCCCCCGCCCTCCCTGCCGGCTCCCAGCTCCCAGAGACTTGGGCTTACCTTGTGATTCTGGTACGAAGTCACCGCGATAAACGCGGTCTCCGGAAAGACGTGGGTGCAGAACGCAGTATTCTTTGAACCAAATCCATTATTTTCGTCTGCTTTCACGATGTGTAATCGGGGCTGGTATTTGTGCATGGAGTTCAGGATAATCTAAAAAATAACAGAGAAAATGAGATTGTCAGAAGAAAAAAAAATCAAAACTCCCTTTGTTTCCAGCTAGATGCTTACTCCTCCCCCCTCTTCACTGCCAATTAGCTTTATTATATAGGCTCTCAGAAAGAAAAAAAAATAGTCTTTTTTTTCTCTTCTGTTTTGAAAAGGGGCCAGTGATTTCATTTAAAAGAAACATTTCAAAAATGACAATTTCCACATAAGAAAGTCAAGGTAATATTCCAGGAACCTACCCAAAGCACACAAGGCAGTAAATCAGAATTCTTAATAAAGTTTGCTTAATAAATTAACTCTGTGTATAAGGGCACTTCCCGCCCCCAACGGGAGCCTGGCAAGTCTGGAGGCGGGAACCGGTGGGGGTTGGGAAAGCCGGCCTGCCGGACATCAATGGGGCCTCGAGGGACAGGAAGAACAACGTATGTACATGCATACAAAGTCATGGCACACACCAGCTCCTCGAACTCCTAAGGAAGGCCAAGGGCTGATGAAACTCCAGCCAGATCAACCTCAAACCTAGGTCCTTTGTTTTGAAACATGAAAAGGAGGAGTCCACGAGAGAGAGAGAGAGAGAGAGAGAGAGAGAGAGAGAGAGAGAGAGAGAGAGAGAGAGAGAGAGAGAGAGACTCTGTTTATAGGTGAGAGCTGGCTTCCTAAACAGTGAGATGGGGAGAGTAAGTGCCCCCCCCGCCCCCCCTCCCCCCTGCAGTCAACCCCACTGAAGCAGCGACTGATTGACCTGGAGGCTTCCTTTCTTTTACATTTGGGACTCAAAGACAGATCTCTCTCTACCTCTGATGGGAAGGGGGTTGTGTTCTTCTCCATTCCTAGGGTACTCCGAGTGGGGCAGTCTCCTCCCGATGTGGTGGTTATTGCTACAACCATATTACTATTATTAGGAGATGGAGACGGAGGAGGGTCCCTGGTTGCACTTTCTGGCTGGAGTCAGGACATCTGCATAAGCATTCATAGTAATAAAACCAGGTTTGCCATCCAGATGACGCCCATATTTTGATGCTGAGGGGGAGGGAGACTGTTTAATAGTCACCAAAACTTCTCTAACGCAACAGGGCCACATTTACCCATTCCCTGAACCTGGCCTGCTTTTCCCACAGGGGGAAAAAAAAATCCCAGTGGTGGGATTCCATTTGGTGTCTCTGATTATTTTCATTGCTGACCCTGGCTTGCAGAACCCCTGGCCCAAGCCCTTGAGATGCAACCCCTCCGTTCCTGCCTGGGGACGGCTATCTCTAATCACACATACACACACACACACACACACACACACACACACACACACACACACACGGCCACCTCCCAGGCTTATAGTGACGCTGGCTGACCCTGGCGGTGTGGCGACAGAGAGACGCACTGGGGCCCCCGGATTGACTGGCACAGCCCCTGGGCCAGCGCTGTCGTCCTCCCGGCTTAACCAAATTGCTTTGACAGCTGGGGACATTGTGGAGACTTCAGAAAGAGGGTGATCTAATGGCCCCTAATTCCATCAGGGTGACTCTAGACTCAAAGTTGGGGTAGAGTACTTCTTTCTTTTTCCTTGGGTTGTGGAGAAGGAACTAAAAAACAAACAAACAAAAAACAAACAACAAACAAACAAAAAACCTGCTAAGTGGCCTGTATTTGTTGATAGGGCCAAGGACCTTTCCTGGATGTCTACTCCAAAGTGACCCCCAAAAGCACTGTCAGAAAAACAGAGGCTCAATTTAGAGCTGAAATAATATTGGGGGACAGACTCGGTCAGCTGAAGGCTCCATGGACGCCACCACTCAAGGGTCCCAGCCCTCATGAGGAGGCAGCCAGGGGAAGGAAACAGGCAGAGTCTCCCAGGACCTTAAGTTAATGTACCTGGTTAGTAACCACAGGAGTACCCCAAACCTTCTAACCCTGCTCCAGGAGAGCCCCAGGCCATTTAAGCACTGGAGTCACAATCCAGCCTTCTCCCCTCCCATATGTAGAACCCCTCAGTGGACCATCCTGTAACTAAGCCTGTACCCTCCCCAGGACCCAGTTGGTCTCGGCCACTGTCACCTAGAAAAAGCAGATTCAACATTTGAACTTATCCCCAAATGCATCCTACCCAGGTCCCCATTTCTCTAAACTGGAGACTACATGCTCTCCCCCGCCCCCCCCCCCCCGTAAATCTCCTGTCCCCAAACTGTATGAATTTGGGCACACTCTGCTCGTCCTGACTTCCCTTTGCAAAAGCAGCCTTGAGTATCATCTTTCCGAAGGTCGAACCATCTAGCAAAAGACTCTAAATGCAGAATTTAAAGCCAAAGCAATCGAGAGATTTTTGAACTATTTCTCCCAAAAGCTGGTGTTTTGTTGTTCTTTGGGTAAAGAAGGGTGAGGCTGGGCTGGGAACCCACTGAAAGAAGTTAATCACCAGGGAGAGGAGATGTACGCACTCGCTATACACACACACACACACACACACTCACTATACACACTCGAGATATATATATATATATATATATATATATATATATATATATATATATATATATATATATATATACACTATACACACTCACTATACCCCCATGTAGTTTGGGGGATTCACCAGGCCTCTCTCTCTGAGAACTAAAGAGACTCCGAGTTTAGGATTCTGGTCTATGTTTGTCTCCTCTAAGCATGGACAGGGGAAAGGAGACTGGAAAGCAGGAGAAAATAAAATCTATATGCCCCAAAGCATCAAGCTTAAAGGAGGCGCTAGTACCAGGGTTCACTTGCCACCTTTAAGAGAGGGGCCATTGCAGGAGACCCCGCACTCTCTATTCCCTTGGGAAAGTTCAATTATAAATCAGGGCTTGGAAATAGGGTGGCCTGAAACCTGGTCTCCAGCCACCCGAGGAAGAGGAAAGACAGATCCTAGGATAGACCACTGGGAGGGCAGAGGAGAGAGTGTCCCCCTCAGTTGGAGAGTGCTGGAGACATAAGAAAAAGGAGAAGGGGGTACGAGTGGAACTGAGAGCGTGACACCAAGAAGGGAGCTGAGAACGAAGGCGGGAAGGTGGGACGGGAATTTTCAGAACAGAAAAATAGAGGAAGGGGCTGGGCGTGGGGGCTCTTCCAGCCTTCGGGAGGGTCCTAACTAGTTAGGGGACAGCTTGGGGCTATGTAAATGGAATCCTGGAGAGAGAACTAAGGAATTTGGGAAGCAGAACCAAACGAAAGAAAGAAAGAAAGAAAGAAAGAAAGAAAGAAAGAAAGAAAGAAAGAAAGAAAGAAAGGAAGGAAGGAAGGAAGGAAGAGAAAGGAAAATAAAAGGAGGAAGGAAGAAAAGGAAAGGGAGACAGACGTTTGGAAGCCAAAAGATAGAGTTCCAGAGAGAAGTAAGGAAATGGGGGTGGGGGTTGCCCCACACATTGATGGGGGGGCAGGGTACTTACATGCCCAAATGGGTCCAGGTGGTTGTTAGTGAGCTTCAGTTTCTGGAAGGAGACAAGTTGTCGCATCCAGTGTGCTCCAGTCGCCGGGGAGTCCGGGTGCACATAAAGGCGGCCGGGCATGGCAGGTTCAGCTTTGCCTGTTACAGACCTGGGTGAAGGAGATGAGAGCTGAAGCGCTCTCTGTGGCCCAGAGGTAGCTGGCCCGAAGAGGGCTGCCATGAAGGGACTGTTCAGGGTACAGGCTGGTCTCCTTCAGATGCATACAGTCTCTGCTGCTCCAGAGTACCCCACACTGTATCCAGCCAAGCCCCTGGTCTGACTCTTTTTCTTCCTCCCCTACCTTCAGTCTCTTCCCCAGCCCAGCGCTAGGAGTGTGTGGGGCCTCCAGGCCTCTGCTGCCCACAAGTTACTGGCGAAAGCTGAAAATCTGCACGTGCAAACTTCTTGAAAACGCTTTAAGTGCTTTCAAAGGAGCCATCCTTTTCCAGCCTCCCAGCAGTTCAGGGGAGCCCAGGAATGGCCTCTCCTCTCTCTTTTCACCAGTAAAGCCATGGGCCAGTTTTGCAGTTTCATAAAAAAAAGTCATGTTCAAAGCAGGTAACTCATAAAAAATAACTGTAAATGGTTTTGTGCCCCCTAGAAATATATCCAGTACTTGGTAACAATACGCTTTTTACAAAAAAAAAAAAAAAAAAAAAAAGTAAAATAAAAATGTGGAGCCCATGTGGGTGTAGATGTACTACACAGGGTCTCCTCACTTCCTGGCAGCCTCAGTTTTCATCGCTGTGAAATGGGAGCTAGTTGCTGCAGACCCTTTCTATGTTATAGATTAGGCACACAAGTCTTGAGCCTTAGTAGGAGCTAAAATAATAGCAATAATAATAATAATAATAATAATAGTAGTAGTAGTAGTAGTAACAATAGTAATAATGCGTTTACTGGTTCAGATGCTGGGGAGTGGAATAGACATTGCTCTTCCCTCCCAGCTCTCCTGCCCTCTGGAACTCTGGAACCTACCATTTATTATCTGCAAATTTATATCTGTGGTCGTCCGCAGGAACAATATCCATGAGAAGAATGTACTTCGTTTTGGGATTAAGGCCAGTCACCTTCACTTTGTAACTAGGAAACATCCGCCTTCGAGAGAGAGGGAGAGGGAGACGGACAGAGGAACACACACAGAGAAAGAAGGGGGGCGGTTAATGCCAATACTCAGAAGAGCCGTTCCTGATCTTTCAGCAATTCCCGGAGACATGAAGAGCACTGGCCCCACTCCATCCCCGGTGAGATCCACCCCGGGTTTCTCCTGAAGTTACTAGGAGGAGAATAGAACCAAAGGGAAATCAGGCAGCTGCAGCCTTTGCAGGCACCTAGGGAGAAAATAGGACCCGGAGACCGCTGCTCATCGGCGGCTATGTTTAGAGACTCGCTTTCTGGGGAACCTGGTAACAGGGTGAGGAGGACGCTCATTCAGTACAAAGCTAGAGGCCTTCTCACTCTGGTCCTGTGGCCCGCCAACCAAGGTAGCGCCCTGGGGACACATCGCCTTCGAGACTAACTTTAGTCCTCCGGCCTTGGAGGTGCAGGTTAACTGTGACTGCCCAAGCGGTTCCCAAGTTCGCTGGATTAGTGACCAGCCCCCGCATCGCCAGCGTGCGGTTACTCATAAATGATCTGCAATCTCTCCACGGAGCTTGGCAGGTTTCCCTGGGGAGCTTAAACTCCCAGGCACGCAGGAAAGAAATTCCAAACCCTTCCAGATTCGGTTTTAGAGAGAGCCGAAGGCTGTACGAGAAAGCTGATGGCACACAACTGGTGCAGAACTCGGATTGCTAGGGCTCCCCCGTTCCACGGCCCCACTAGAAATTTTTCCTTAAGGTTTGGTGAGGACAGCGCCCCAGAAAGCAGGGGATCCGACTGGATTTGCGCATCAGGACAAATCGTTGGACCTAGGCTGTTGCAGTGTGAGAAGAGCGGTGGGGAGGCCTTTCGGTCGGTCTCGGTGGCAGGCCCAGAGCCCGGACCTCCCCGTGTTTATCTGGCCTTAGCAAGAGCGCCTGCCCCGCAGGCAAAGGCACAAGAAACTGACTTTGCAAGCCTTTTATAGTTAAATCCTCTCGGCTCCAGCGAGGGGGAAAAAGGCAGCCGGCTGGGACTTTCCTTCCTGGGCAGGATGGGAAAGGGGACCTCAGATGTCTGATATAAACAGACCCACCGCCTTCTAGTTCACCAGGGCCTTGGGCTGAGCGGGGGAGTCGACATTGTTTAATTTCAAGAAATAATAAACGTCACGGTTGTCAGTTTATTGAGGGCGGCTCGGGCTGGAGAACCCGCGGAATCTGGAAAAATCAACTCCACCCTTTGCCTTCACACACCCGGCCGCTTGGGCCTACTGGCCTGGCCTCTGTCTCTTCACACGCTGGCTCTAGCCAGACTCCGGACCCCTTAGATGCTCGGGGACCTAGGCAGCGCCAGCCGGCAGGGGAGCAAAGAGGAGGTTCCCCAGGCTGGGACACACAAACGCGTTCGGGGGGGGGGGGGGGGGAGACGACGACACTCGGAGACCCAGCGCTTACACTTCTCTGCCCCCCACCCCCTTCCCCCAGGCCAAGCCTTTCTAGCTGAAACTCCTGCCGGCCTTGTGGAGCAATTCTAGGCCGGCCCTGCGCAATGGCTGATCGGCTGTGTTTATCCGTGTCTGTGTACAGAGCTCCTAGGAACCCTCCGCTTGGTTTCAAAGGCTTCGCCCCGCGCTCTATAAACAATGGAAGAGGTAGCGAATACATTCAACAGTTTCAGGGTTTGACTATCGGCGGGCGGCGGGCGGGTGGGACCCTGGAATTATTCCAAGGTCAGAGAAGGTGGGAATAGGGGTCGGGGCAAGGGATCAAGTCCAAATCTAACCACTCAAAATCCTTCTCTCCAAGCTCTCCATTCTCTCTACGCCTTTCTTCTCTCTCTCTCTCTCTCTCTCTCTCTCTCTCTCTCTCTCTCTCTCTCTCTCTCCTTGATAACCTACCTGTTCAGATAACTCACTCAGGCCCTTGTGCATTTTAATCTTCCTATAAGACAGGGAAGGAATCTCTCACCCAGAGGTAAGTAAGCCTTCGGAGTAGGTCCCCATCCTGCCGAGGACTCGTTAGCCAGAATGGACTCTGATCGAATATTGTCTCTGTTCTATTTTTTTTCTCCTCCTTGCCTAGTCTCCCTCTTTTCTCGCCTTCAATGGCTGCCCTTCTGTGCCAGGAGCCAGCTCACCTCCCTGCCTTTGTGATGATCATCTCTGTGCCCACTTCATGGAACTTCAGCCACAATTCTCTTTCATGGAGAAACACCTTGATTCCTTCCATGCCCTGAGAGACAGAGAGAAATTTTTTGGTGAGAAGCCTTAGAGGGCAATCTTTTCCCAAACTCCCCCTGTAGGCAGAGGCCGCTTCTCTGTTACCCCCCCCCCAAGTCTGTGAGTTCAAAGAAAGGGGGTTCTGACTTCTGCGGAGTGATAGGACTCTAGGGCAACCCAAGGCATCTGCCTAGGATTCCCTAGGCAGGCTTGAGCCTGCTTCCAGCAATCTCTCAGCTCAAGGTACCTGTTGTCTCCTCCACCAGCTTGAGGCCTGGGAATCATCTCCCAACACTGTGCTCCTCTGTAGAGGACCAGGCCAGCTAATTTTGATCCGTTTTTATCTGAGATATGGTTTTTTTTTTTGGGGGGGGGTTGTCAATCTAGAAAACCCCACTAGGATATTCTTGTATAGTCACCCAGTCGCAAAATATATGCAAATACATTACTGTCAATCATCACTGGGTGTGACTATAAACATAAAAGAATTTTTCGATCTCATTCAGTATTATTATTACTTGAAACAAAGTCTCACTCTGTAGCCCTGGAAGGCCTGGAATTCACGATGCAGCACATGTACTGGTATCAAACTCTTGGCAATCCTCCTGCCTCACCCTCCCAAGTGCTGGGATTCAAGCAGATGTGAGCCACTCTGTGGAAATTTTCTCAATTTTAAAATGCCCCCCCCCCCCGCGCGCGTGCACCCGCCAAGGACCAAAATCAAAAATTAAGTCTCAGTGTCTATATTACCAATTCTTCCAGGCCCTCCCCATACCGCTGCCCAACCTTTGACTTGGGGCAGCCTGGAGCCTTTTAACATTTCCCCTTCCAACTGAAAGTTATTTTTAAAAACCGATACCAAAGCAGACAGACACAAATCTTCATTTTGAAACAAGTATTAATTGACTAAAAAGTAGACTTGTTTTTCCTTTTTAAAAAAATCTGTAAATCCCCCATAACCATTCTTAAGCCTCTCTGCTTTTATTTAACACACACACACACACACACACACACACACACACACCCCTCTTGGAAATGTGAAGCTAAGGAGAGAACCTGGGACTCCCCAGGAAGGATTTCTGCATCCAACCTATCTCCCTGGTTAAGTCTTCCCTGCTCAGTGCCTAGTGACACCTAGTTTTTAAATCCATCTGGAGCACCCACAGCGCTGGGCGTTTCAGGGTGCAGCGCACAGGGTGAGACCCCCTCCCTCCGCTCGGAACCAGCTTCCAGCCGGGCGGAGCTCAGGGCTCGGGGTGCCGATGGTGCTCTCCTCGGCGGGTCAGGGCGCTCCTCCAGGCCCCGGAGCAAAAGGCGAGCTGCGCAGAGCAGGCAGGCAGAGGCGAAGGCTACGAAAGATCTAAGGGGGGTCAAGGCATCGCTCATGCCGGCCTGAAGCGGCCGCTGACCCGACCCTTAATAAGGCATACCGGGGCAGCTGGGAGAGAATTATCTGGGCCATTGTTAGCTGACCCCAAATAGTCGGATAATTGAGAGCTCTCCAATAATGTAAATAGGTTTCTAAAATACGCAGGCCATAAAGATAAACGCCTCGATAAAGTGGTTTGGAATAGAGGGGGACTGGGGGAGATCGGATGAGACTACCCAGGAAAGAGGGGGGAGTAACTGCTAGCTGGAAGCCGGGCTTAGGCCTTGGTCTGGGCTTTGGGCCGGCTTTTCTTACCTGCTGGGTGAAAGCGGCCTGCGGGGATGATGGAGATTTGCTGGGAGCCCCCAGAGCGCTCTCGGGTTTTGAATCGCAGGACCTGTCTTTGGAGTCAGGCTCCAGAGGCGTGTGCGCAAGGCCAAAGCCCTCATCTGCATCGGCCATGGTGTGCCCGGGGTCCTGTGCCCGCGCGAGGTTCTATTCTGAGGACAAGAGACAGAGTTGGAGAGTGTCTAGAGACATCGCGGACAGCAGTTTGACCCTCCACTCCGGGCTGAAGGAGGCTGTGGAAAGTCTTTTTATTATTTCACTTTCCGACCACGCACCGCCGCTTGCGAAATACCCGCTTCAGACAGGGAGGAGGCGGCAAGGCCCCCCGCATCTCCCCTGCTCAGGCTCTGGGCGATAAGAGAGCTAGCTGTCCGTCAAATTTGTCTGAACTCCTGGAAGAGCCAATAAAGATAAGGCGCCGGTATTTTTGGAAGCCATCGGGTAGGAACCCAAAACAAAACAGAAAACAAAAACCCAGCGCCCCTTTGAGAAATGGTCTTTGTCAAATTTGGGAAGTCATGCCAGCATTTTTTTTTTTTATGAAACCTCCTAAGAGACATTATTTTCCCACAATAGGCAAAAGGCCCCAAACGACCCGCGTCTTGCAAAAATAAAAAAACACAGGGGAGATACACTCGGAGGAAAGAGAACAGTGGACCTCTCGCTTTCTCACACAGGCCTTAAGATGAAACAACCTTTAAAACTAAGTCTTCCCCTCTCCCAACTTTAAGCACAAGACCAGTTTTAAAAATTTGAAAGTAGCCACACTGAAGACAGGAGGTAGATCGGGGAGGGGCTGCGACTCTGTTGCAGACTCTCCGCGGCAAGCCGGTGGGCTGTCTCCTCCCGGCTCTTTCAGATCGCTAGCTAGCTGGGGCCGGCAGGCGTTCCCTGGAGTAGCCAGGCTAAAGGGAACTTCTTTGAGCTTCAATCAGGGCTGGCTCACTCACACTGCAGGCCTGGCTCCCGGTTGGATAGTCTAAAATCGGTCCCAGATAAATCCTGGGCTGCAAGCATTGAATGGGCTGCCAGGGACCGAGGCGGTTATTAGGGCAGCCCGGGAGTTCAATGGAGGAAGAAGAAGCCGTCCAAGTTCTTCGATCAGCCTCCTTCCTCAAGGAAGGATTTCTACCACCGCCTCCACCTCAAAACACCAGAAGACTTCATAAAAGGGATGCCCCCCACCACACACACACACACACACACACACACACACACACACACACACACAAAATTTTAGTAGCTTCTTAGGCAAAAAGACTGGATTCCAACCTGGGTTGTAGCGGCCTGAGACATAAATGAGGCCACAGACAGCTTCTGAGGCCCAGTTCTCTGACATCTTTCTTCCTCTGGCCTCAGGAGTTGGGGGAGACTGCCATGGGAGCACCATAGTCTTCTCATAACAAAGGAAAACAGGGCTGGCGCCCCGCACGCTCTCCCATTCACGGCCAGCCGTCGGGAGAAACCCACCCTAACCATTGCCGGGATCCCGGGAAGCTGGGAGGCTGGCGGAGGCGAGCAAGATGTGGTTTGACAGAACCAGGCCGTGTGCCTTGCAAGCTCAGAGGCTCCCCCAGCCTCGGCAGCCTCCTGGCTCCCTCTCGCCTTGAAAGGTCCAGGCCCGGATAAAAATCTCTGCAAGCCAGACTCTGCAGAATGTGAGACAGGGCTGGAGTCCGCCATTCTCTGCTTCCCCGGCCCGACTGTTGCAGCCCGCTCCCGCCCCCCGGCCATCTGTTTGTACCGTTACCTCGCTCTGTGCGCGGGATGCATTCACCACCACCAACCCTCTTCCTCTTAGCAGGAAAGCCGGAGGCCAGGTGGGGGTGCAGGCATGGTGACTCTGGAGTTTGTGCTAAGGACTGCTTGCTTGCCCAAGCTGGCTGCTACTGTTGCTACGAAGAAGTACCCACTGCTGGAGCCTCCCAGCGACTGCCCACCTCCAGCGCACACCTCCTCCACAGCTCGCTGGCTGTTCGCTAGCCCTAAATACTTTTAAGTTGTCAGGCTCCAGAAGGGCTCAGAACACGAAACTAAGCAGCAGGTCCCGGAGTACCCCAAAACCCATACCATACAATCGCAGTGCCCTGCTCTGCGCTTGCACCCCCAGAGAAGAAAAGTTGGGGAGTTGGGGGGACCTGAGAGAGTCTTGGGAATCGGCCAGCTGCTCTCAGAGAGACGCTTTCGGGGTTAAAGTTCCAGAATTTGAGGTATGAGAGCCTCTCTCTCTCTCTCTCTCTCTCTCTCTCTCTCTCTCTCTCTCTCTCTCTTTCTCTCTCTCTCCCTCTCTCCCTCTCCCTCTCTCTCCCTCTCTCTCTCTCTCCTAGACAATCGAACTCAGCTGGGATGCCGGGATGCTTACAAAGTATAGAAATTGCTTCTCTCTCTCTCTCTCTCTCTCTCTCTCTCTCTCTCTCTCTCTCTCCCTCCCTCCCTCCCTTCCTCCTTCCCTCCCTCCCTCCCTCCTTCCCTCCTACCTCTCTCCACTCTTTTTTTTTCCACTTTTTCACTGGATAACCGCCCCCCCCCAAACACTTGAATCACTACAGGACTGTCAGCTCTAGACCCGGTGATTCCCCACCCCCACTCCCTTCCCATGCTCCTTCCATCATCTCCGTTGGCTGTGCTGAGCCAGTAGCTGCAAGGAGGAAAGACAGAAAGAGAGAAAGGAAGAAAGGGAGGGAGGGAGGAAGGAAGGAAGGGAAAAGGAAGGAAGGAAGGAAGGAAGGAAGGAAGGAAGGAAGGAAGGGAGGGAGGAAGGAAGGAAGGAAGGAAGGAAGGAAGGAAGGAAGGAAGGCAGGCAGGCAAGCTACAGGAGTCTGGCCAGAGCTAACCAGCTTCTCTCTCGGGGAAGCCTAGTAATTTCAATAGCCTGGCCATGCAGAGAACCAAGACTGGATGCATTAGGCATGTGCACACACCCAAGGGTCTCTGTGGCCTCGCCCGATTTCTGTCTCCAGGGCTGACCTCAGACAGAGAGCAGTGTGACCCTGCCTGGCCCCATGCAGAGCCAGGACTAGCTTCCTTGACATCTCTCCTCCACCCCAGACTCATCACCCCCCCACCCCAAACTCTCTAGGACTTGGGAGAGAAGGTGCCTTGAGACTGGGGGGACCAAGATGATCAAAGATGCCAAGAAATCATTGTGTGTACACCCCCACCCACTCACCCCCACACACACTGGGGTGTACACAGGGCAGTGCCCAGTTTTATTAAAATAATCAGTCACTGAGGGCTGGCTGGGGGTTTCAGCTCTGAGTGCTCCTTGGCCTGCCCTTCGCCTCTCTGAAGGCTGCCGTTCAGAGGGTGAATGAAAGCAGTCCACAGCAGAGACACTGGTCTTGGTGGAAGCAGAATTAGCCTGGGACAACATAGAGTGGTGCTCGAAACAAATGCCAATGAGCCCATTCTGATTCCTGCTCCAGCCTCCTTCTACCCTCTCAGTACGCTTCTTTTCTGGGACTCTAATTAGAGACTACATCCTCAGAGCCAAGGGCTGGAAAGAGAGAGAGAGACTGGGGAAAATGCCCTGGACTGGACTCCAGCAACGGCATAGCCTCTGTCGCTGCACACTTGCAGGCCGCCCCTGCAAAATTTCTCCAGTAGACTTTTCAGTTTTAAATGTGGGGCGACTAGGGAGAAACCCCACCCTCTGCTTTCCAGATCTGTTTTCAAGCACACCTTGGCCAAGGCCAGCTATTTATTTGTGCAAACACCTTCGCTCTCCAAAAAGTCTGCAAGGAGGCCTTTGGGTTAGAACGGAGGCAACCTCAACCTGGGGCGGGCGGGCGGGCGGGGGACAGAAAGCCAACCTGACTTCGGGATGGGAGTCTGCGTCTCTGGTTGAAGGAAAGGGGAAATCCAGACAGACCTCTCCAATCCCTTTACATTCACAGAGATTTGAGGATAAAATTAATCCCCATAAATAATCAGCGAGCCCTTCCCGAGAGGGAAAATCTGGGCTTCCCCAAGCAACAACCCAGCCAGATACGCTTCCTTCACTGAGCTTAGATGGTGCACGGGAGCCAGCCACCACAGTGTTGTTCTGAGTATTTTTCTTAAAACCTGGCGGGAGAGAGCCACTCTTGCAAGTGATCGGAGACAAAATGCAAGGGTGTAGATGGCTTTTGATAGCAATTAAGTGGGGGTTCAGCCAAGGCTATGTAGGGTGAGAAGCTAGAGGTTCCAGGGAAAATAAAGGCTGGCCTGTAAATATCCACACCAGCCCCCACAATTCTCCCCAGCAAAACTCACCTCCCTTAATCTCACTTCTTCTTTCAGCCCAGAAGCCAAGAAATGCTCACTGAGGTAAAGCAGTTCACAGGGAGTTTTGAAAGGACATTCCCCCCCTAAAAAAGACCCCCTTTTAAAGCGAAGACTTCTTCCAGGGTCCCGTCAAGAGAAGCAAGTACCTCCCAGCTTGTCGTTGGTTTGTGGTCTCCGACAAATTAAATATTACTGTTTATTGCCAGGCATACCCCAATAAAATAAAGAGGCAACCGGGGCGATAGCGACTGTCTCACCAGCCGCTGCTCCTATAGGGCTTGGAGACGTCACAAGTCACGCAACCAGCCCGCGCCTTGTCACGCTTGACTGGGGGGCAGTGGCAGGAGGCTGAGTTCTCTCCATCTTCATCTATGGAGATCTGGCTGTAAGACACAAGTCCAGGATGCCTGAACCCTGGGGGAAATAAAGAAATAAATAAACAGACCCAGAGCCCTCTGGGGAAGTGACGGGGGTGGGGGGTGGGGGGTGGGTTGATCAACAAGAGACACAAATAGAATCAAGGTCGATTCTCTTAGAGAGGGTAAGAGAAGTGAGGTGGGAGCCCACTTCAGCCCCCATTTGTAGGGAAAACCAGAGTGTCCCAAGGTTCATAGCAAAAGGCAAAGATTTCCTACTTACACAATTTTATTTTTCGGATGTGGAGGCCGTTTTAGCTGGTTACATTTGGGGTGCCATAGCTCATGCCCAGGTCCGTTCCTTCACTGAAATAATGACTAGGGACTATCTTAACGGATATCAGGTATCTGCTAAAGTTCCTTGTGGGGAGAAAGGCCATTCGGTATGCCGCTCCTTCAGTGAGGTCCTGGGATGCAATCGGTCCCAGAGTGGCCAGACGGGGGCGGGGTGCGAGTGTGTGGTGGGGCGGGGTGGGAGCAGGGGTGGAGAGGGGTGCACTGTGAGGAGGAAAAAAAAAAATCAGCGCCGGGCCCTGCAGAGGGGCGAAGCGTTCTACTTTGTTTCGTGGAAATCGGCAATTATTTCTAGTTGGATCAATGAGTATAATTTCTAAGTGGTTGGGTGCGTCTGCGTAAGCGCCTGCGTGCATTTGGAAACCCACTCCGTTTTGAGTTGCGAAACGAACCGCGTAGACTTTCCCCCAACCCGGCGGCGCCCAGCAATAAGTTAGGCCAGCCCTACGAGGAGCCAGCGAGCCCAAGGCCTTCCCGAGGGTAAGTTCCCCACCCCACCCCGCCGCCAGCTAGCGGCCCCCAGGGGAGCCAGACTTTTAATCTGTACTGCCCCGCTCCCCCGACCCCAACCCTGACGCTTCGCGAGTCTATCCTGGGGTTTTGTGCTCCCCGAAACCCTAGGATTCCCAGAAGCATGACCCGGTTTCAGTCGCGGTCCACTGGGGACTGAAACGGCAGTGACACGGGCGGCCCAGCAGCTGCAGAGCCAAGGTCAGGCCCCAGGGGACAGCGGCTGTAAGACGCAGGACACCAGCTCATCCCTGCCCTCCTTCCCAGGAGTCCAGGCCGCCCGGCCTGCTGCTCCAGCTTCGCTTTCATTTCCCAAGCGAATGATTCTGACCCCCTAAATCTGAGTTTTTCTCCCAGATGCCAAGAATGCAATCCGGAATCCTTATTCCCCCCCCCCCCCTCCGAGTAGGGTGACCTGTAAGACCCAGGCGGGCGAGAAACCCTGACCGAGGGCGCACAGCGAGTGGGCCGATTTCCTTTCACTTTTCCCTTGGCTCGACAATTTCGGGCGCAACTACCTGGACCAACCTCCAAGGGTACCACCAGCCCAGCCTCAGAGACTCGCCCGGTGCTCCGGAGAAAGCAACCGCCACAGAAAAACACTGCAGCCTCAAACTGAACCGGTCCCCCTCACCCTCGGCGGATAGAGCCTCGAGAGGGCCGCCGCACACCTCTCTCCCTGCCTTCTTTGCAAGAGCGGAGCTTCTCTAGCCCTGCTCCCTGCGGGCTTTCCTCCCCGCCTGGACTTCCTTCTCTTGGCAAAATTTCCGCCTTGATTTTTTTAATACCTTGAAAGATAGGAAGACCCAGGATCCTATTCAAAACAAAACAAAACAAAATAGAACAAAGGGAGCCGTGGTCCTTCTTATTATTACTGCTCACATTTCCCCGGCCATTTAAAAGTAAGTCACACCCAAACCTCAGAAGAGAACACGCAGGGATACACTCCGTTCGGTGTCCCTCCCCACTGGCCGGGTCCCTGCCTCATTTGGGTCCCCGCTGGGGTCAGAAAGTGGAGAGGAGTGCACACAGGCCTGGGAAAGTCAATAAGAATTCTAAACGACAGTAGAAATGATGAGAAAACTAAACTTTGGCCAACTTAGATCGCAAAAGGAAGACTTCTGGGGAGGGTGGGAAGGGTTTTTTTCCCCCCCTCGGGGGGTCACTTTCCCTCTTGCCCTAGTGAAATCTGACTTTATTATAATTTTTTTTCCAGGACTTCGGGAGCGGTTGAGTGGTCTTTCCAGCGTTTTATTCGGCTCCCAGCTTCCCAGCTTCCCAGCGTTGGGCCTTCGGGAAAGAGCCTTGGCGGCGTTTATTATTATTCAATATTCGATAGGCCCTCCTCATATTCCTGCAGCCATGATTATCGTTCTTGATTCCCGTGTGGGGATGGGTTGTTTTGCTTTTCAAATTAAGGATTACGAGATAAGAAATGGAAATGTGTCTCTAGACAACCAGCTGTTAGGGGAGTCACTCTCTCAAAGCCGCAGGAAGGTGAGAGTTGAGATGGTTGGCCAAGGAGCTGCTGTCCTAGAAAGTCCCCTCTAATTTGGGTGGTCACCAGTCCCTAAGGGTGAGGGGTCCGAGCTGAGATGACCTGGAGACCTTGCTGAGCCTGGGGCATTCGAATCCTATCTGCAACCCAGAAGTCCATGGATGTCCTGTGGGTGTAGACACTGTGTCTACACCATCAGCAGCTCCGTAATGTGTGTGTGTGTGTGTGTGTGTGTGTGTGTGTGTGTGTGTGTGTGTGTGTGGTGACCTTGTTGTCAGAGACTTAGGCTAATAACTCTAGGTCTGGGGTCCCCTGTGAGGGGAGAGAAACCTGTCTGGGTCCCCCACCCACCCCGAACTGAAGGGTGCTGTGGAAACTTAAGAGTGTCCTGTTCTCTGGGGCTCTGGAAAAGACAAATTTTCTTTGGCAGAAAGAATGGTGTCGCGCTGTCGACACGAAAGACTATTTTTCTTGTTCCCTTTGGGTGGGTGGGGGGGACAAAGCTAGAAAGAAAGGAAAATTAAATCCACACGTGTTGAGCTTGCTCAAAGGGCCAGATTCAAAGCCAGAGATGAAGCTATACCTCCGAAGCTGGCGGCCTCCGAGGGGCCCTTTCCAGCCAGCCTGTCCCAAGAAGCGAGGAATCTCACCAGAGAGGATCCCGACCCCAGTTTCATAAAGGGTTGTGCTTAAGGGGGAGGGGGAGCGATGCCTCACCCTGGGCCCGAGAAACAAAGGAGTAATTGGGAATGGTTACTTCTGTATACCAGCTCAGTGTGATACCTCCAAACCCAGTTCACATTCACCCAGAGGCCAAAGTGGGCCAGGCCTGTGGTTTGGGAAATCTGTCTCCTTCCTCACCCGCCAGATCAGATTTTGAACTACATGGTCAAGAAGACCTAAAAGAAAAAAAAAAAATCATCTTATCCACATTGATGCAGCCACCTCAATCTCCAAGGATAATTCTTGTGGTCCTGACTTGCAAGACCCCAGTCTGGGAGTCTGCGACTGGGACCCACTGAGGAGGGAGAAAGTGAAGAGTGTGGACACTCCTGCCTGGAGCTGTGAGTGAAGACTCTGGTAATGACTTTTAGAGAGGTGAAGGGAGGTGGGGGTGCGTGCGGGTGAGGGTGAGGAGGGCAGCCAAACCCCAAAATGGAAGGATCCGTCACCAAGACGATTGCTTGGTCGAGACCTCTAATTTTTCTTCTCCATCACCCTGGGCTTCCAACCCCCACCCCCCAGGCAGTCCCTTCCAGGCTCACACAGCCCCGACAGAAGGCTCTGGAAGCAGAAGGAGGCAGAACTGGTCAGGAGTGGAGAGCTGGGTTTCATCGAGGACTCCGGGTTTCTGATTACTATGGCAACCAAGAGTCACCCACAGCACTCTCAATAACGGGAATCGAGGAACAGTCCAGCCCTGTGCCCCTCGGGTGTCCTGAGGCCCAAAGATGTTTCCACTGCTCCTGAGAACATTGATAGTATCAGCCTGGCTGGGGACTTTTTGAGTGATGATCCTTGGCAGTACCACAGGTCCGGGGTTTTAGGTGTCCCACATTCTACATCCCTTGGTCCCTTCAGTGTTGGGAATACCATGGGCGGGCACCCCAGCCATTCCTGGAGCAACCCTGGGAGGAAGAAGTCGGAAACTAGAACTTCTGACATTAATGGTAAATGGCGCCCCACTTTCTTTTAGGAACAACAACAACAGAAAGAGTTTGATTATGGATGTGACCGAGGAAATAAAGAAATATTCTGGCTGAATCGTTCCTTAAATCTTTGGTTCGAGGAGGGGAAATGATCTTCTCTGGGGATGCGAGTGGGCGATGGACAGTACAGGCTAAATGTTTTGTGTCTATATGAGAGGCAATGAACTTTGAGAAAGAATGTCACGGGGAGGGGGGCTGCTCCTGCCACTACCGACTGCCTGGATCAGCAACAACCATCTCAGAGAGACAAAAGATCGAGGGTCATGGAGAGAGAGGTCTAGGACCCGAGGTGCCCATAAAGGCCTTGGAACTGAGGAATGGTCATTTGTTTCACGCTGTTGGCTAAACCCCATCTCTCTCAGAACTGGCCAGGAAAGATGAATAATGGTTATTGTCTTTTATTCAATTTCCTGATGGGACAACTAATGTCAGCAAAACACCTAGCCACTCGGTGATTTCTTACCCACCTTTCTGGCCTCAGCCTGGTCAGGCAGGTAGGGGTAGGGGCTGCTATAGCATCCTCCACTTACTTATTTAGGTCTTACCTATTTTCTTTTAGTTCTTTGGTCATGTAGCCCAGGCTGGCTCCAGTTCCCTATGTTTGCCCAGGATGACCTTGAACCTCTGTTTCTCCTGTGCTGGGATGACAGACACATTTTTTTTGGGGGGGGTGCTGAGGACTGAACCCTAAGTAAGCACTCTACATCCCCCAACTCTCATTCCCAGTATTTTTGTATTCTTGTTTTCTCAAGAGTCCCGCTGGTGTCTACACACACACACACACACACACACACACACACACACACACACACAAATGCAGATATTTTAGGCTCATGAATCTGCCAGCACTTGAGGTCCAAGACTAATGAATTTTTTCAGCAGTCAAGAGCTGTGTTGTTGAGAGTCCCCCTGGCTCATTCAGCTCCACACAGTCCTGCCAGGAAGAGACATTCACGTGTGTCCCCAACATTGCGGAAGAGGTTTCTGGGGCCACTGACCTAGGTCACAGTCGGGCGAAATTTGATTCCATGCACTTTGACTACAGAGTTCCCCCAGATCCTTCATCATTAGCTTCTGGTGCTCCTCTAACGAACCTGGGGACAGTACCCAAAGAGATCTATTGGGCTGAGTAAGTTCAAAGGTCACCTTGTTGGCCTACAAAGCTCCTTCGTCCAGTGAGAGAAGTTCAGCCTTCTTCAGGTACCTGAATTCTCTCTACCAGTCCCATTGACACCCAGAAAACCAGTAGAGGACCCTGGTTTGCTGGCCTTTGGCAACTGGGATCCAGGATGGTAGATGCTGGAAGCCTGCTTTCCAAACCTCAGGGTTGTGTTCTCATATCCTGGCCTCTACTCATCAAAGCCTTAAGGCCAGTGCACACTGCCCTAGAAGCAGGGTGGAGGCCATATTTAGGTAGAGGGAATGTGAAGACAGCCCCAGCAGTAAAGTCACACATCCTTACCCTAGTCTCTGGCACCCCAGGTAGGACCTGAAAGGGAGCCCTCAAGGCAGGGGAAGCTCCCCACAGAATGCTAGCCAGTTGTGGCCTAGCTTGCTGAGGGAGCCTCTGGGACAGGGATGTGAAGACCACTAGGCCTCCTCCTCCTCTTCCTCCTCCTCCTGTTCTTCCTTCTCCTCCTCCTCTTCCTCCTCTTCCTCCTCTTCCTCCTTCTCTTCTTCTTTTCTCCTTCTCTCCTTCTCTTCTTCTTGTTTTGATTTCTCGAGACAGCATTTCTCTGTGTAGCCCTGGCTGTCCTGGAACTCACTCTGTAGACCAGGCTGGCCTCGAACTCAGAGATCCACCTGCCTCTGCCTCCTGAGTGCTGGGATTAAAGGCATGCGCCACCACTGCCTGGCTAGGCCCTACTGTTCTTAATCTTCCTCTTCCAGTCGCTCAATTATTTCCAGGGTGAAAAGAGGCAGGTCACTATGGGTCTCTCTGCTCTGGTGGCCTCCTGGAGCTCAAGTGGGAGTCTTGGAAGGGTCCTAGACCTGTGCTCAAGTCTGTACCCTGGCTGCTGAGTCGAGGAGAGAACTTCCTTAGAAGGGGGACTGAGAGCTTAGTGCAGCAGCAGTGGAAACTGTGGAGTCCTCATTCTCAAGTCCTTTCTGTAGGCTCCCTGCACCCGGCTGCCTTCCCACCCCATTGGGAATGCTTTCCTGGGAAGACTTCTAGATCTCCAGGACTGGGGCCTTCAAATCTTCCCACCTCTACTCCCGAGTGCTAGAATTATAGACATTGCGGCATCCCCCATTTGTGCTGTGCTGGGGATGAAACCCGGGGCCTTATGCTTTCAAGGCAAGCTTTCTACTGAGGAGTCACATCCCCAGCCTCTGCTGCTGTGGCTGACTTTTTGTTTGTTTGCTTGTTTTTGAGATAGGGCCTCACTCTGTAGACCAGGCTGGCCTCACACTCAGAGATCTGCATGCCTCTGCCTCACAAGTGCTGGGATTAAAGGCGTGCGCCACTGCCACCACCCAGCCTATCACTGAATGTTATGTATGACTGTGTGTCATTTGGCAAGGGATTTTTTGTCATTGTGCGGACTTTCTCGAGGTATTTAAATATACACATTTCAATGTGCATCAATTTGGAGTTGTGTGGGTGTATCATTGTGTGAGCTTCCTTGGAGTATTAAAACATACATCCCTCTACAATATGCATATATACGTTCAAACATATATACTTATTTTCTATGTACCTCCTTGCATGAAAACACCCACAAGATATAGTGTGCAGGGGCATGGGATAGAGTCTGTGTGAGATGATCATGCATGTGTTTGTCATTGTGGAAGGGCCATGTATGTATGTGTGTATGCATGGAAATAGGATGGGATGTGGATGTGGGTGTGTGACTGTGCATGCCTGCATATGCATGTGGGCATCAGAGGACAACTCGTGGGAGTCAGTTCTCTTCTTCCACCATGTGAGTCGTTCACAGGGATTGAACTCGGGTCGTCAGACTTGGCAGCAAGCGCCTTTAGCCCCCATCTCTCCGTTTTTATCATCTGCTTTTATGATTATTGTTTTCACCAGTAGTTTCAGGTGTGAGGCCGAAACTGGCCTCTAGCAGCCAGTTCTCTTAAGGCACAGCATTCTAGAGGCCA
Source organism: Peromyscus eremicus (assembly GCF_949786415.1). NCBI lineage: Eukaryota > Metazoa > Chordata > Mammalia > Rodentia > Cricetidae > Peromyscus > Peromyscus eremicus. The sequence goes on along the minus strand of NC_081438.1, from coordinate 9,947,817 downwards.
GAAGGGCTGTCTACAGACAGCCAGGGGCCACCCCTGTCTATATTTGGAAACAAATTCCACAGCCACTTCCTGGGAACTGGGCAAAAGGTGCCTGAGAAGGAAGGGGCAAGTGCAGCTGAGCATGCCTCTTACTGTCACCCAACATGTGGGGGAAGCCCCCCCCCACTCCTAGCAGCTGGCAGGACCAGGTGCAAGGTGCATAGGGGTGTACGGTGTGCACACTCCAGAGCACATGGTGGCTGCCATGGGAGGTGCCATGGTTGCCTCTCCAGATGGACACCCAGCACCTCAATCCTTCACAGCCCTCCAGGCTTCCTGGTCCCAGGACCAGTGCATTTCCTCTAACCCCGACCCTGGCCATTTCCTCTTGGCTGTCCCCAGTGCTCAGCTGCAGGCAGCCTTTTACCTTGTTCCCAATGAGCAGGCTTCCAGGAGCCAGTAGCTGCTTGGGGCAAACTGCTCAAGGTGTCCTTGGCCAGGCCCTCCTCTGCTCCATGGCGGGGCATTAAAAGGAAGCCGAGTTACCGGCTCCCAGGACCCCCTCTGCCACCAGCTGGTATTTCTTTAGGGAAAGAGTCAAGCAACAGAATGCCCAGGACCTGGTCATGTCCTGGTCACTTAGAGTACCCATGGCACAGGTGGTGTGGCAGTTGTCGTGAGAACGGAACACGGAACACGTGCCAGTGTAGACACAGCCGTGATCGCTCCCACCCACTCACAGACTCAAACCTGCAAGTTTGTGGTCAGAAATGATTCAGACACAGGCACATGCAGTGGGACTTCTCCTCACCCAGCATGGCGGCGTCACACCAGGACAGCACACGGCACAAACAGGACACATGCTCACTCTCTGCCACTCATACCCCCAGTGGCATTTTGCTCGTATGGTTGATTTTTTTCTTTTGAAAGAGGGTCTCAGGTAGCTCAGGCTAGCCTCAAACTCACTCTGCAGATGATGAAACCGACTTTAAACTCGAGATGTTCTTTCCTTCACCTAACTGGTGTTTGCCACCACACTCTACAACCCGACGTTCACAGTACACAAGCCCTGTGTGTGTAGTCTCTCTCTCTCTCTCTCTCTCTCTCTCTCTCTCTCTCTCTCTCTCTCTCTCTCTCACACACACACACACACACACACACACACACACACACACACTGAGAGAGTGACAAATCAGCCATCAGCCACACTGAGTGTCCACAACACCATAATGCGTGTTAATTAGCCCACCCCACACGTAAGTCCATGCACACACCCAGAGTCCCATTCATACCCATTCATTCATGATTTATATCACATCTATGGTCCGCCATGCATGGGCCTAACCTCTCCCCTCTCTCTCTCACACACACCCTCCTTTTACGGGCACAGCCAGGCCTGGTAGGTCTATCTTCAGACAATCTCTTGACTCAGTAGGTCCTATCCAGCCTGGGAGCCACCCACGGGGAGGAAGAAGGACATGTGGACCGGCAGCAGACAGAACTAATCCATCTGTATCTGCACCTCAACCCTCAGCCCACCTTTCCCTGCCCCCGCCATCCTCACAGAGGCCCCAGGGCCTTGAGGCAAATCAACCCATCCTGGTATCTGGGAAGCACGAGGGCTCAGCACCCACTAGTCAGACTCCTTAATTCTGCTCAAGGAGGAGTAGGTGTCTATAGGGTCAGGCTTTCAGAGCACAGCTGAGGCTGGGACCAGCATCTTCTACCCCCTGCACAAACCACACCAAAGTGACCCCTGACGGACAGACAACCTGACCCTGCTCCACTACCCATCACCACCTTCGCATCAGTCACCCATCCGCCCCCACCCCGAGGGACCCCTGAGCTGACTGTTTTGGAACAAACGAGAGACGCCATATGATACCCCTGCCCCCAAGTCTAGCCTTCCAAAGGGCATCTGAAGGTCTTCGACAAAAACCCCACCTCCACACATCCTGAAAGCTGTGCTGACTCTTGTCTGTAGGTCCCACCTTCCTCCCAGCTCCCTTTCTGCCTCCACACCCCTGAGCCTGCCCTCAGCTGAGCCACCCCAGGACCTTTGCACACGTGGCTCCTCTGTTCCCTCTCTCTCTCTCTCTCTCTCCCTGATGATTGTCCCATGGTTTGTTGATGTTCCCTCCACTTGGATTTTTTTTGTTTATCACACTTCTCACAGAATGGGCACTAGGTAAATACGTGTGCAATCAAGTATACCATGTTGTCTATGGTGGATGTGCTGGGACCTGAGGGTGTGAGACGGGCACAGATCATGCGTAATCAGTAAAATGTGCAGGGCACAGATCACGTGTAATCAGTAAAATGTTCAGGGTCATAGCACTCTCCCTGTTCCTTGAGATCAAAAGAACAGCAGTCGGAATGGTGGGAGGTTTGGAGGGAAAACAAAGGTCCTTGCTACACATATCTAGGGAAGAGGGAGACGTCCAAAGACCCCTCTCTCTAGCCCTGTGTCTCTCCATCTCCCTCATCAGTCCCCTTTCCATCCTTCATCCCTGGCCCCTTTCTTCTACGCTCTGTCTCTTCCCAGGGGAAGAAGGCAGCTGATAGGAGAAAGTGGTATTTTTATAGGCTGATAAGCCCCTCCTTATCTAGAAAGTTCTGTCTCATGCCCATCCCCTAAGTGTCCCTACTCAACTGTTTATTCGCCAGACCTGCCGGCATCCTGGGAAGGGTGACCCTGGCCACCTCCCTGGGTGTCCTCAGCTCACTTGGCTCAGTCAGTCAGTCAGTCCCCTCTTGCCGCCCCCCCCCCACTCCCGTGGAGGACTACCCCACCCCCAAGCCTTTGCTTCAGAGAGGTGGCAGGTGACAGGAGATGGGGAAAGAGACAGGGGCGAGGGAGGGTCTGCATGTCCCCACGAGTTCTCTGGACCATTTTTTCTTTAATGACACCAGCTATATTAAATTCTGTACTCCGAAGTCTCTTAAATCCATTTATGGCCCGTACTGGACCCTGAGCCATAATAACAATAAAATAAAACCAAGCATTTATACATCCAGGGTGTTGCCTGTAGCTGGCAGAAAAGATTGCTCTTCTTACTGCTTTCCCTGGCTTCTCACCCCACGCTCTGACCTTTCAGTCTCACTGGGTGGGGGCTTGAAGGAGTAAGGAAGGTGAGCCGGAGCCCCTGCTGAGCACGGAGATTTAAAAGCTGGGGAGCCAAGGGGGCTTTGCTGTGCTCCGCTCAAACTTCTTTCTCTATTTCTCCTTAAACAACAATGGGCCCAAGAATGGGGGAGAGACGACTGGTGTGTGGGAAATTCGTAAAGAGGAAGCCAGGCAGCTGAGCGAAGCTCTTGGACACGGGCCGGTGGGCTCAAATTTCCACCCTGCCCCACTTCTTCATTGTGCATGCCCAAGCAAATGTTTTTCATTTCTCTTGGCCTCAGTTTCTCACTCTGTGCAATGGGTCTCACTCCCCACCAACAGGTAGTTGTGAAACAAGGAAAAAAAAATAAAAAAAGATAAAGTGTGTAAGACGCGGGACCTGTGCATCAGCAGGGCTTGAGAAATGTGTTGTCAGAGACCTCAGAACCTCAGAAACAAGTAGAGGCAGGGGCAGGACTCTGCAGGCCAGTGTGTTGATGGTCCCCTGGAGAGGAAGTGAGTTACACTTACTAAAATCTGCAAGGAGAGGTTGAGGGTTCTTCGACACAGGCTTCTAATGAAGGAGGAGGCCAGAGATGCTCATGGCCCCAGACACCCTGGCCCCAGCTCCAAAGTGGGGGCAGGGAGGTGGCTGGTCCTTTACTACTTCATTATCTGGGGCCCAGCTGCCCTAGGCCGCTGCAGCCTTCGCCCATATCTCCAATCAGCACTTAGCAGCCTAAACTAACCACTGGCTCTCAGGCCCCTCATCCTATGGGAACAGCCCTTTGGAAGCAGGAACTATGGATTTGTCTCCCAGACCCCAGACTATCAAATGCTCATGGCAGACTCTCGAGGGTGTGTGTCCTCAATGTAGAGTGCTTGCCTAGCATGCTGGAGACCCTGGGTCCCAGCCTCCAGCATTGAAGAAGGGAGGGAAAGACAAGAAAAGAAGGTAGAAGACAGGATGAGAGCCAGTGGCAAGGCTGAGGCAGGAGGATTATCATGAGTTTGAGGCTAGCTCAGGCTACATAGTGAATTCTTAGCCAGCCTGGGCTAAGGTCTGAGACCTACCTCAAAGACAAATAGACAAAACACAAGCAAGCAAGCAAGATGGCCCTCAGGCCTTCAGTCCTAGGATCCAGCGTTACTGAGGTATCGGTGTCTGCCCTGCAGAGGGCCAGCTTTTGCTATTCCTTCTTTGCCTCTCACTTTCTGATTACTTCCCATCAGGAGACATAAAGGAAACCACGTGGGCTATGAGTGGACTGGATGACCCTCCCCATCACATTAAAACCCAGCTAACATCAGCAAAGCCACCTGGTCCATTGCCCCTCCCCCAAAACTCACCCTACACCCCCGGGTGAGTGCCAGTGGTCAGGCCCATCCGTCAGACCCACAGACAGACTCACAAGCAACACTAAGCCTCGGATGGTGCCCATTTGTTACGAGGCATTATTATATCAAAGATAGCTGATACAAGGCCTTGAGCTGAATCCAGCCCTCATTATCCCCACATCCCAAGTTGGGGAAAGGAGTCTGAACTTCCCATTGCAAAACTTCAGGCCTTATCTTGAAGCACTAAGGGTATCATAATCATCAAAAACAGTCAATGGCTTCATGACTAAGAGCATGGGCTGCTCTTTCCTGTGCTAGGTAGAGTAGCACATCTCTGTTACTCTCATCTCTGGGGGTGATCACCCACACCCAGCACCCTCCCCAGCCCCTATCTGTCCTTCAGGGTTGTATGGAATGAAGCTGATGTGGCTGAGTGGTTTCAATGGGAAGAATTTATCCTCCTGCCTCCACTAAAAGCAGAATCTGACATGCGATCATCCACTGGTCAGTTCTTTCTGTGTGAGGTGGAGACCTGCCCTTCCCTCCACCTGGCGGTAATGGCCACTCTTGACATTCCTTGGCTGGCAGATGCTCACAGCTATGTGGCCTATATGAACACTTGCTCTTTTATAGAAGTTCCAGTCAAACTGGGGAGGGGATGGTGTAGGGCCCATTCTAACGACTTCATTTTAGTTTAATTACCTCTATAAAGCCCTTATTCCCCCATGAGGTCACATTCCAGCAGATGAATTTGGGCAGTGATGCTATTCAATCGCTAACGAGAGGGTCCTGTCATCTGCACTGGCTCAAAGAGAGTATCCAGGCATGTGGGCCCATTTCCAAGGTCTGAATAGTTGACTTCCACCACCATTGGCTGGAAGGGACCTCACAATGGTGAGGCTGGCAGAATAAGACTTTTTTTTTTTTTTTTGAGACAGGATCTCCTGTAGCCCAGGCAGATCTTGAACTTGGTATGTAGCTAATGGTGACCTTGAGCCTCTCATCTTCCTGACTCCTCACCTGGGTGCTGGGATGGCAAGCATGCATCACCACACCATGGGCAGTGTCTCATGGTGCTGGGGATCAAGCTCAGGGCTTTGTGACAGACAAAGCTCTACTGACAGAGTTAGCCCCCAGGACAGGGTGTTTAGACTGACGACAGGCAGCTGATGCTCATCTGGCCATTCTTTTCTCTTCATGACCCTTGGATGCCGGCTTTGTCTCAGCTTCTACTGGAACAGGAGCTTGCGGGGAGAAGGAGGGGATTTCGAGAATTCAGGGTGTAGCAGGTAAAAGTGTCGTCATGTAGGTCTGTCTGATGACCTGGATTCTCTTCCTTGCTCCAATAAGGTGTGGGAGAGAACCAGCTCCCCAGAGCTTTCTCCTGACCTACACACACACACACACACACACACACACACACACACACACACTTACTCTCACATTCACATGCATGCACACATGTACTCCCTCCTTCCCTCTCTCTCTCTCTCTCTCTCACACACACACACACACACACACACACACACACACATGCACACATACTCTCTCTCACACACTCACACTCACATTCACATACATGCACATACACACACACATTCTCTCTCCCTCTCCCCCCCACCGCATGGCCACACGCATATTTTCTAACATAAAACGAAATGAAATACGAGCGCCTGGTCATGAGCAAGATAGATTGGGGAATGTCCAGAGCTCCGGGTTCAAATCCCAGCACTAACAACTGCACAGCCTGTGGTCTTGCTGGCTCCCAAGCTCCCTGGATTTCAGTTTCATGTCTAAAACCAAGATAATCACAGGCTGCCCCATCTGGTAGGGATGTGGTCTTGTGACAGGCAGGGTGCCTCTCATATGCCGAGTGTTCCATCAATAGCGCCAATGTTCCCTCTTTACTTTTCCCTTGGATATTTGTTTTGATTCTGATTGCCTGGTTTTGTGAGGCAGGGTGTCGCCATATAGCTAAGGCTGACCTTGAACTCGCCAATCCTCTTTCCTCCCAAGTGCTGACACTACAGGTATGTGCCACTGGGCTAAACTCTTCAACTCCATTTTAAAAATTATTTTATTATTTTAAACTATGTGTACGTGAGAGCATGCATGCGTGGTGTGTGTGTGTGTGCCTGTGCATGTGAGTGCAGGTGCCTTGGGAGACCAGCGGCATTGGATTTCATGGAGCTGGAGTTACAGGTAGTTGTGATCTGCCTGCTGTGAGTGCAGGAACCAACCTTGGGTAGTACAGAGGAGCAGTTGCTGCTAACCTCTGAGGCATCTCTCTAGCCCTCCATTTTATTTATTTTAGCCTCCATTTTATTTTATTTTATTTATTTATTTATTTTGGTTTTTTTGAGACAGGGTTTCTCTGTGTAGCTTTGTGCTTTTCCTGGAACTCGCTTTGTAGACCAGGCTGACCTCGAACTCACAGAGATCCGCCTGCCTCTGCCTCCCGAGTGCTGGGATTAAAGGCGTGCGCCATCACCGCCCAGCTAGCCTCCATTTTAAAGACTAACAAGGTACTGCTTTGCTAGAGTGTAGATCTTCAGAGCAGGGTCTTGATAAAGCAGGACAAAATATCGCCTGCATTTATCTCTGCCATAGATGACTCAGCCCAGGTCTGGCGGCCTGAAAATGGGAAACACTTCCTGGAGAAAGGAAATGCCCCACTCCAGTTTGTGCAGTATGGTGTTTCCAAGACCTGCCAGTGATGGAGCTGAGCATGAAGCTAGGTCTGGTCAGCTCAAATGACCTTCTCAGCTGGGTTCCTCCCATCCCACAGGTCATGAAGGAGCCCTCCACCAACATTCTGAACACCAATAGAGACATTGGCACAGCCCACGTGGACCCTAGGAACACCAGGCCCTTACCATCTCCACTCGTTTATGTCAAAGTCTTGTTTCCCCACCTACACACTTAAGAAGAAAACCCAGTCTGGCAGTGGTGGCGCATGCCTTTACTCCCAGCACTTGGGAGGCAGAGGCAGGTGGATCTCTGTGAGTTCGAGGACAGCCTGGTCTACAGAGTGAGTTCCAGGACAGCCAGAGCTGTTATACAGAGAAGTCTGTCTCAAAAAACAACAACAAAAGAAGAAGAAAGAAAGGAAGAGGAGAAGGAGGAGAAGAAGAAAGCCCAACCATGCAAAAGCACAACGTATCCAGACTTTTAAGCGATGACAGAGGCTGGTCCTACTCCAAGCTGACCTTCATCCACTTCTGCTGAGTGACAGAGGGAATTCAAAAGGCCAAAGGCTTGGACAGTCTAGGAAGGAGATGTTCATCTCTGGCCACTTGCTGGCTGAAAGTGTAGAGCTGGGTAGCTAGCTCATGTGTCACACTTAACATACCTCTGGCAGACTGTAATGGGGCTGCCGGTCCTCTTTATGTGGCCCTTGAACAAAATACGAAAACTTAACCCACAGGAGAAGAATCTTCCAGCTGAGAAGGAAAAGAGCCTGATCTGACAAGGTTGGTCTAGTCAGTGTTTGCAAATTGCACTGGAAAGCATGGAGTTGTGAACGCCCACCAAAAACAGCTTTTGCAAGGACAGGAAGGGTTTCTGACAGACTGGCATCTTGGAGGAGCCCACTTACTGGACATGGTGGATAACCACACCACAAGAGGAAAAGCCAACCAGGACCCCCCAGGACTGTATGTGCTCAGCTTAGTTCACACCATCCCCTAGCACCCTCCTCAGCACAAATGGACCATTAGCTAATACCCACTGCTGTGTGACTAAGAAAGAGAGCTAGCAGACATGGTAGGCTACGGAGATGGTTTGATCTGCCAAGTGCTTGCTTCATAAACATGAGGACCTGAGTTTAATAGCTGAGAATGTAATAGCAGCGTGGGATGTGTTTATAATTCTAGTGCTGAGGAAGTGGAGACAGGGACTTGCTGACTGGCCAGCCTTGACTGCTTGGTGAGTTCCAGGCCAGTGAAAGAGATCCTATCTCAATAAAAGAGGTGACAGCAGCACCTGAGGATGCACACACACACACACACACACACACACACACACACACACGCACGCACGCACGCACACGCACACGCACATGCACACGCAAACACACATGCACATGCACACACATGCACAAGAAATTTAGCAGAGGAGGACCTGAACTATCCATGGAATTAATTTAACGCCCCCATCTCATCTAATTACAAAGTCAGCCTCCAGGGTACCGAGCAGGGATATTACAGTTTTAATTCAATATTAACCATCCACAATGTGACTAGACCGATTGGTGCTGAAGCAAGAGCAAGGGCTGAGGCAAATGACTAACTCAACATCACAATGCCCATACTCCACGAGCCAGGCACAGCGCTTGTGTGAGTGCAGCACACTCAGCGTGTTCAAGACTCTGGGTTCAATTCTCAGCACTGACCAAAAGGAAAGGAAATTAATTAAAAAGCAGCTTATATGGTAAAATTGGAGCTGTCTGTGTGGAGTCAAAAATATACATATCCCAGTACTCAGGAGGCAGAGGCAGGTGGATCTCCTTGAGTTTGAGGCCAGCCTGGTCTACAGAGTGAGTTTCAGAACAGTCAGGGTTGCACAGAGAAACTCTGTCTCAAAAAAACAAAATAGGAGGACAAAATAATACACATATGTGTGTATATGTATATATGTACAAATGCATACTTGTCAGGGGCTCTAGCTGGCAATTTATCAAATTCTTATCTTACTTTAACTCACATTTAAAATCACTTCACCCCATCAATGCTTCCCATCCATGGGTTTATTCTGGAGGCTCAGCAAATTAAACTGGCTTCATAATTTTTTTAGGTTTAATTTTTTATTTGTGTGTACATGTCTGTGCATATAATTACAGACCAGGGGCATCAGATCTCCCTGGAGCTGGAGTTACAGGTGATTGTGAGCCACGCAACGTGGGTCCTCTGGAAAAGCAGTGTGCTCTCAGGTTGATAAAGAATTGCTTCAGAACTCCACCACAAGGCGTGTGTGAGGGTGCTTGAGTAAAAGATCATCAGGTGCACGAAACGTCTTTAGGTCAGTCCCATTCTGGAATACCGGGCATGCGCTGAGCATAAAGAGATGGGGGAAGCCTAGTATATCTGTTCTTGTGGGAAGGCTGTCTTCCTGAACACCTCCTTCCAGGTGACCCAAACCTGGAAGCCGGCTCATGGAAATACACCTTGCTTGAGAGAACTAAAGTGTTGAGCTTTAGTACGAGCTCGGGTCTCAAGACCTTGAAAATTCAGTTCCCATGAAGGTATGGCCAATGAGACCCATGGGAACATATCACGTGGGATTCCTTTCATCCAGTTTCTAGAAGCCAAGGTCTTGGAGTGGAGCCCATAGTCGGTGGCCGATGAGAAAGCTGTCCTCTCCCAGAGGATTAAATAGATTGCCCCCAAACATGATGCATAGAAAGGCAGATGTGGTAGTGCACACTTGTAAACCCAGCACAGGAGAGGTGGAGGCAGGAGGATCACGTGGATCTGAGGCCAGACTGGGGTGGCTATATAAGGTGACCCTACCTCAGCAAATAAAATGAATAAATAAATAAATAAATAAATAAATAAATAAATAAATAAATAAACAAATGAATTAATAATAAAGCTTTGCCCAGACACATCATACGAACTCAAGTCTCTGGATATTTTCCAGAATAGTTCAATTGCATTCTTCCAAATTACCAAAGCCAAGGAGACCGTCTTCCCCCCAGAATGGAAGGACTTGACAGACACAAAACCATTAAGTGGGGAAATCAATGGTAATGAAATGAAATGCAAACCATGGCTTCCATGAAAGACAGAAGATGGGAAGATGTCCAGGTGACTGGGATTCTGGAAGAGGCCATCCCAGCTCTCAGTAAATACCAACTTTCATCTTTAGAGAAGAACAGTGCCTTTAATTTACGTGGTTCATTAAAACCTGTGTACGGGACTGGAGAACTGACTCAGCCGTCAAGGGAACTTACAGAGAGCCCAGGTTAGATTCCCAGCACCCTCACAACCATCTATAACTCCAGCTCTAGATATCCAACGCCCTCTTCTGGCCTGTGCCAGCACTACAATCACGTGCATAGACTCATGCATAGAGACACACAAATAACAATAAGTTTGAAAAATTATATGCATTGTGTGCATATATGTATATATATAATTTACAAATTTTATTTGTTGTTACTATGTGTGCATATGAGGTGGGGGAGGGGAAGCAGGTGCCACAGTGTCTGTGGGTCAGATGATAGCTATTTATAGTCAATTCTTACCTTCCTTCCCCCGCCAACCCCTGCCCCTTTGGTTTTTGAGACAGGGTTTCTCTGTGCAGCCCTGGCTGTCCTGGAACTCACTCTATAGACCAGGCTGGCCTCGAATTCACAGAGATCTGCCTGCAGTGCTGGGATTAAAGGTGTGTGTCGGGCTGGAGAGATGGCTCAGAGGTTAAGAGCATTGACTGTTCTTCCAGAGATCCTGAGTTCAATTCCCAGCAACCACATGGTGGCTCACACCCATCTGTAATGAGATCTGGTGCCTTCTTCTGGCCTGCAGTCATACATGTTGTATACATAATAAATAAATCTTAAAAAAAAAAAAAGTATGTGTCATCACGTCTGGCTCTCGCCTTCCATTTTAAAGTGGGTTCTAAGGATTGAACTCCGGCTTGAGTCTTCAGACAGCAAACACCTTTACTCACTGGACCGCTGCAGCCGCCTCCGTGTTTATAATATATAAACACACAGATGGAACCAAAAGATCCAGTGGCGTTCTTAGGCTTCTGTGATTCTAAATGTGCCTGAAGCCGGCATAAGCTAAGAGTCCTCAATTTCGTGATCTGATAAAATCCTGCTCTTTGACTCATTTTTTTTCTTTCTTATTTAAAGTTTATTGCATTGGTATTATGTATATGCTGTGGCTTGTAGGCATATCCTTGCGCCTCAGTGAGTACATGGGGGTCAGTGGACAGCCCTTGGGAGTTCATTCTCTCCTTCTACCTTACTGGTTCTTGGAATTGAACTCAGGCAGTGAAGATGTGCAAAGCTATTGCTTTTACCCACTAAACCATCTTATGGTTCTCTCTCTCTCTCTCTCTCTTTCTCTCTCTCTCTCTCTCTCTCTCCTCTCTTTCTCTCTTCCTCTCCCTCCTTCTCCCCCCACTTTCTCTCCCCTTTTCTTTTATCCAAGTAAGTTTTTATGTCCTCTAGGCTGACCTTGAACTTACTAAGTAGCCAAGAATGACCTTGAACTCCTGATCCTCCTGCTTCTCTCTCCCCACCCCATGCTAAAATTACAGGCATGCCCTGCCATACCCAGCTTAAATTGTCCCTGAGGGTCCAAACCAGGGTTTTGTTCATACAAGGCAGGTGCTCTACCTACTGAACTACACGCCCAGCCCCCAGTGTGTTGACCTTTTCAAGTGTGGGTCAGTTGCAGTTGGAGTTCTAAGAGCTGCAGGAAGCAGCGGCACACTGAAAGAGTCTTGCTACACACTGCCCTGTGTGATAGCAAATGAATACCCCCTACTTCAGGAAGTGGGTATACAAAGGCCTGGTTCTCTTGATGATCCCACCAGAACAAGACAAGGCTCTCCTGCTCCGAAGTTGCCTGTCTTCCCAAACTCTCCTCCCTTGTGTGGGGGGGGGTGGCAGCTTCATGGCGTTCAAGAAAGGAAGTTTCCATGGCAACGGGTACCACTGTCCATCCCCTTACACAAAGAGCACAGAGTTACCACATCTCCTCTACACTGCCAGCGGCACCCACTGCTTTGGGGGAAGCTGTGTATAAAAACTGCTTGAAACGATCACCAAGACGTGTGCTTGGGGTTCATTAAACCTTATAAATAAACGAGGAGTGACGGGATGAAAGGTGTGGGTGGGCACTGGCTGGTGCTGCTGGGAATAATGACATTTTCCAAGAGAGAGTGGCTGAGAACAGATTCATAGATGAGCGCTTGTTTCCCATTAGAACCATCTGACAACGTTCGCCACATCTTGAGCCATGAACATGGGCCAGAAACTCTTTAGAACGCTTTTTGTTTTTATGAAAAAAAAAATGACTTCATTTGGGTTGGGGGATCGCTCAATGATGGTGGGAGGTGTGTTCCATATTCCCAGATGACAGGATTTTTGTGAATTCATCCAGATGGCCCCAGGGCTGCTTCTGCCTAGACCCTGCCATCATCTCCATGGTCTGTGTCACCATCTGAAACTTAGACCTAAGTGAACACTGACCCTTTCTGTTCGTGGGGCTGACCACCAAAAGCAGGGGGTCGGGACCTCCTTGAGATGCTCGCCCCATATGCTTCCTTATGATCCTGGGTATTTATTTACTCATTTAGTTATTTAAAGCACTGGGGATAGAGGCCTGGGCTTTGCTCACACTGAGCCATGCTCCCAGCACAGAAGCAATTTATTACCTTGTGGGCAGTGAACAGAGCTTGGCATAGCCAATCTTCTTTCAGTTCTTACAATTCCATCACGGCACTGTCACCCCACTGATTGACACTCACACAGGTTAATGAGGTTACCTGGACACAGTGATACTGTTGTTATGGAGACCAAGCTTTCAGTCTGGTCTTGGTCAGAATCAGCCCTATGTTCTTAAACCGTTACCCATGGGTGCCCATAGGATTTCAGCTATAATTAGATAAATGTTAAAAGAAAACGCTGACAACACTTAGTATATTTATTTTGTGTCTATTTTATTAGACACATATTTTACACACGAGAGAGAGAGAGAGAGAGAGAGAGAGAGAGAGAGAGAGAGAGAGAGAGAGAGAGAATAATGACCTGTCAAATGAAGCATGGCTTCAGAAGAGTCCCAAGTAGATGTTCAGCTTCAGGAAAAAAAAAATGAATAAAAAAAAATAAGACAGAGCCAGGTGTAGGTGTCAGGACACACACCTGTAACACCAGCGCTTCAGCACTTAGGAAGTGGAGGCGAGAGTTCAGTGTTGACCTAGGCTGCATAGAAAGCTCTGAGTTAGCCTGGGCTAAGGGAGTCTCTGTCTCAAAAAACAATGAAAAGATTAAGGTGTGCACAAACATGGCAAAAATCATGCCTAGAGTTCACCACTAATTGGGTTCTGAAAAACAATGGATTCCCTGACGTATAAATGTACATGAATGCTCAAGAAGGCTGTCACACAGTCACCTTGACACCCGCACGTCTCACACTGTATGTGTGTCTCACCTTGTGCATGCAGGTGCCTTTGAAAGCCCGAGAAGGGCATCAGATCTCCTGCAACTGGAGTTATGGGAAGACATGAGCCATCCCATGCCGGGGCTGGGAAACGAACCCAGGTCCTCTGCAAGAGTGGCAAGTGCTCTTAACCACTGAGTCATCTCTCCAGCCCCTCTCACTTTAGTTAGTCTCCACCCAACATCAGTAATGGAGTCAGTAACAGGTGTGGTGGTGTCTGTCCCTCTGCGGTTCCAGCACTCAGGAGGCTGAGGCAGGAAGATCTCAAATCTGAGGGCAGCCTTGACTACATTGTGAGATTCTGTCCCCCGCAAAACCAAACAAAGGAAAATAAAAGAGACAACGGAAGCAGCAATGAAGTCACACTTCTGCCCAATGTGTGTACTTCTATCATTTATAGTGGAAAATAGGCCCCTCCCCTTGCCTTTATCATTCCCCTTAGTTGGTCATCCGTCTCCCACACACCCCCTTATCATCTCCACCCTACAGCTTTGGAAATGCAAACCAGCCATTACACCCTTAGGACTTGTCTGGAAGCAAGTTTGAAACACGGGCCTGGTGGAACGAGTCTCACTCCCCTCCTCTCCCGTGGTCCCTCAGTATATGTTGTATTGTTCCTTTGCCACCGAAAGCAGCCAGCATCTTTCATCAGGTCTTCAGCAAGGATTCTGGGGGCTTTATTAGCCCAGGAAAATGGCCCGACTCCAGCTGACATCAATGGGGTCCCATCGAGGAGTAAGGCCAAGCATTTCCTGTGCAGTCCTGGCCTCAGACACACCAGTTTGAAGAGAAGCCAGTTGGCTTGACTGGAGCTACCAGCAAGCTATTTTTGACATAAAAAGGAGCTGAATGTAGCTGATAACTGATTAAAGAAAATTGAAACACAGCTAGTTGGGGTTTTACTATCTTGGCAGTAGTGGTCAATGGGCAAGAAAAAGGACACTGGAAGCCGATCGAGCAAATTATTCAGAAAACAACTAATTGCATTGGAGGTTGGCGCCAGATGTTTGTGAACCAACTGTCTGTGTTGTGTTTCTTTTCTTCATTCCTGTCTTTCTACGACCCGCATCCGTTTATAGACGACAACAAAGCCTTCCAATTTTCAGGGCTTCGCACCCCTAGAAGTTGGCACAGCAAGGAATAAAATCCCATTAACACTAGTCAAGTCTGTCCCCTGCCCCCAATCTGAAATAAACTGGTTTCAAAGGTTAAGATAAAGGCCTCTGAGCTGTTTTGAATATATCCGCAACAGAAAAATAGCGGCTACATGTCTGGCGAAATTTAATAGACAGAAAACAATGCCTTGAAAATTGATTTTCATTTTACTTGTTTATTTTATTTTATTTTATTTTTTGTACTAAGGATGGAATCCAGGCCTGTGTGCACAGAGGGCATGTGCTTGACCACTGAGACACACCACCAGCCGTTGATCCCATGATCCTTCCCCTCTAGCAATTCAGGAGGAATTGATTCCCCCAGACTTTTGCCTCCATCCACATATGTGCATGTTCCTTCCTAACAGACTGCTTTTGCAAGGCAAGAAACTATCAAAACCTTTTCTTTGAGACCTTCTTGAGAGCTTCAGAAATTCTGAGGCCCTTGTCTATAGCCAGTCATCATGTTACCCCAGAACAGGCCAGCCCTACGGTTAAGTCCTTGCTCCTTTTCACTTCCTCTGAGCTGACCAGGGTGCGCTGATAGGAAAACCACTACCACCAAAGAGGCTGCTGCTTACTTGTGGTCTGTGAAATAGACATTAGCCAAGAATCGCTCATTTCAGGACAAAAGATTGGGGTGTTTTGTTTTGCCTTCCGTGTTGGGTGTTTTACTCTTGACAAAGGCCAGCTCACACTATCCCCAGCAGAAATGATCTCTCCTCTCTTGGTGCTCCACAGAACAGCTCAGGGTAAAGCCTCCTCCCTCTCTGCCTCAGCCCTTATCAGCTTTAATCCATACACTCCCATTCTGCAGGGGACAACACCTAGACCCTGCAAGGTGGGGGCTGCCTGAAGGAACACAGGCAGCACGTCCTGGCATTGAAAATACAGCAAAGGAGCCTGGGAGGAGGCTCAGTCAGCAACTTGGTGCTTGCCACTAAGCCTGACAACCAGAGTTCCATCCCGGGGACTCATGTGGTAGGAAGAGAGAACAGATTTCTGCCAGTTGTCCTTTGACCTCCATACACATGCTGTCACACACACACACACACACACACACACACACACACACACACCCATAAATATAATTTCTAAAACAAGGAAAAAATGCTCTGTGAAAATACAGCCAAGTCTGAAATACCCCACAGCACAGCAATGCTATTTTGAGGTATACTCAAATGCAAATCCTTGCATACAGAATAACCATGGGCTGACGAAGTGCAACAATGTCAGTCTCTGTATCAGTCCTGGCTTTAAAAACCATCTAAGAATCTATCAGCAGAGAAAGAGACCCGGGGCTGCCTACTTCTGCTTAATAATATTTTTATTACTAAAAAAAAAAAAATAGATTTACAACTAGAGCAATAAAGGTGCTTGCCTTGATGTCAAGGCTGATGACCTGAGTTCAAATCCTCAGGACCCCCATGGGAGAAGGAGAGAACAGACTTCCAGGAGCCGCTGTCCTCCGACCTCCACATGTGCACTGTTTCACACAACAAACAAACAAATAAACAAATAGATAAATAAATAGAACACATTTGAACATAATTGTGGTTTTTTTTTCCTTTCTCTCTCTCTCTCTCTCTCTCTCTCTCTCTCTCTCTCTCTCTCTCTCTCTCTTGGTGTGAGAATGTAGGTACGTGATGTGTGAATCTGTGTACTTCCCCATATTTAAATACCTTTTAGGCATAAATAAAAGAATCTGCAGAGTTTATATTGACATTGCTGCGAGAGGCATATTTGTGATCTCCCCCCCCCTTTTCTTTTTTTTACTTCTTTCCCAAAAGGAAGGGGGGAGTGATTTTAGTTGCTAATGGCCACGTACAAAAGAGCTTTGTGTACTATCCAACTGGGGTGGTGATTTGCAAAGAACGACTAAGTCTTTTGCTCAGTCCACCAGGAGGGAAGAGCCACACCCCACCCTGCAGACCCAGGGGGTCATCGAGGAGAACACAGCCACCAAACCACAGAAGAATTTGGAGGGGGCTCATCTTCCAGTGTTCTCACCTTCCTTTTACACAATGTCAGGAAGCAAGTTAAGTACATAAAGCTAGGAAAGGGGATGCACTTTATTTATTTATTATTTTTATTTTATGTACATTGGGGGTTTGCCTGCATATATGTCTGTGTGAGGGTTTAAGATCCCCTGGAACTAAAGTTAAAGACAATTGTGAGCCTCCATGTGGGTGCTGGGAACTGAACCCCAGGTTCTCTGGAAGAGCAGCCAGTGCTCTTAACCACATAGCCATCTCTCTAGCTCCCTCCCTGCAACCTCCCCACCCCACACACCCTAGGAATGCACTTTTATGTCCATGCACTCATTTCAAAAGTCTACAGATTATAGTTCATGGGGAAACATTCCATTTGGAGATGAATAGCATTATCAACCTTTGTTTTGTTTTTTGAGACAGGATTTCTCTGTGTAGCTCTGGCTGTCCAGGAATGCACTCTGTAGACTAGGCTGGCCTTGAACTCACAGAGATCTCTGCCTCTGCCTCCAGAATGCTAGGATTAAAGGCATGCACCACCAGCACCCAGATAGCATCAACTTTTTAAATGTGACCACACACAATCTCAAGCTTATTATAAACTTCTCTGTTTTAAAAAAAATGTAAAATATTTTTTTATATTTTTGTTTTTTTATGTATGAGTGCTTTGTGCCCAGAGGAGCCAGAAGGAGGTGTTGGATCCCCTAGAACTAGAATCACAGGCAGCTGTGATCTGTCATGTGGGTGCTGGGAAAAGAACACTAGTCCTCTGCAAGAGCAACCGGTGCCCTCCACCACTGAGCCAAGTTCAGGTACTTGTTCTAGCCACTCAGCTGACACAGACAGACAGGCTCAGCATGGAGTACTAGCGGGAATTTGGGGGCTACAGCACAGCACAGCACAGCCCCACCCTGACCTCTCCGTTTGCAAGGAAGCAGGATGAGAGAACAGCATCCTAATACTACACGTTCAGAGATATCTCTGGTGATTCAGGAAGCCTGCTCTTCTGGTTAGTTGCCAATAACACAGGTACCCACATCATATCGGGGAGGCTGAAAAAGCAACAGGCAGAGACTAGAAGGTCCCTCCTTAAAATTAGAACAGCTAAGGGTGTCTTCTCTGGGCTAGATAAAACCCTCACTGCTTGGCACACCTTTTGCTAAATTTAATCTTCAAAAGAAACCTTTAAGGCAGGTACCACACACACACACACACACACACACACACACACACACAAATCCCATTTTACAGATAAGAAAAGCAATGTTAAAGCCCTCAGCCAAGACCACAGAACTATCGACTAGGGGTGACGGTGGTGGGGTGCAGACCCTTGGTACTTATACAGTAGGCCACGGTCACACGGTGAATCTGAAGGCTCAGGATTCAAAGAAGATGAGGCCACCCCTGAGTAGATCTGGAAAATGCACCCCAAAGGAGTTATCAAGGAAATGACCTTGGAACTGGGAGTAAGGAGCTGGGGTAGAGATGGGCTCGTCAAGAAGAGCTTTATAAAGTAGCATTTAATTTTGTGATGTAGAAATACATAAGAAACTAACGCACACCGGGAACCCTGGATGCCCAATCCCTTGGGCTACTTGCTCACTTAGCTTCCCTGGAAGCGGGGGTGGAGACTAGGACTGCTAGCGTCTTCTTAGGGTGTTGCTGAAGCAGCAAAGGAATGCATTTGAAGTTTGAAGGCATCACCTGCTGGAGCGAAATCCTTAGATAAGAGGAAACTCGGTGAGAAAGGCAAGACTGTGCTTTTGGGCTCCCTGCAGGAATCTTGGCCCCACATCCGGATCTTAAGCAAGAAGTTTTCCAAGGCCAAACTCTCTCACCCCATCAGGGTTTAGCGCCGGCTCCGGGACGGAAGACCTGCCAGGATTTATGGGAACTGCTGGAGGAGCCGGAGAAAAGGACGGGATTGGGGACCTGTGGAGTCCACAGGAGGGCTTCCTGTGAGCAGCTGAGAGACGGACTTGTCTGACTTAGCGGGCTTCATCAAGCCCACCTTTCAATCCACAGTGTCTCTGGGCACCTTTTGCCTTTGGCTTTTTAGGGGAGCCGTTGGCCCACATCGGTCTGGGCTCGGCTGTTCTCGTTCCAGAATCTTATTTTCATTCGTTCAGTTGTGAGTGGTGGGAGATAGGGTGAAGATTAATAACTGGCTGAGGGGTTGGAGAAGTCGAGGGGAAAGGCGCAAAGGGAAGCTTGCTGCTGTAGAGGGGGACTTTGCTTGCAATTGTTTGGTTTAAACAGATCATTTGAGCTTAAAAATATCTTTATTGAGTATGTAAACATAGTCGGGAGACTGCCCCTCAAAGGGCCTCCGGGTGCACACCTGTAAAATGGGGCTAAGGACATCTCTCTTGCAGATATCCACATGGGGATGGATGAGTTGTCTTTAAAGAGATTGACACAGCCCAGGCACGTGATGAGTGTTCCAGAGTGTGAGAGCGTTATTTTGAAAGGGAGAGGAAAAAGGACAGGAGGTGGAGATATGGGGAGGCTGAGGACAGGCCACGAGGACAGCTGCCATTTCCTATTATTTAAAAAAAAAAAATCGCGGGCACTGGTGGTGCACGCCTTTAATCCCAGCACTCGGGAGGCAGAGCCAGGCAGATCTCCGTGAGTTCAAGGCCAGCCTGGTCTACAGAGTGAGTTCCAGGAAAGGCGCAAAGCTACACAGAGAAACCCTGTCTCGAAAAACAAAAACAAACAAACAAACAAAAAACCACAAAAATTTACAATTATTTACAATGTAGGGAAGACAAGCATGAAATAAAGAAAACAATCCTCCAAAAATGAAATTCTCTCCTAGACCGTTTAGAGGTGATCATGGTGGTGACTGTGTGTCTTGAACACCTTCACCTTCTTGGAGGTCTCCATCACACACATACACACACACACACACACACACACACACACACACACACACCCCTCACTCACTGTTTCATGCTATCCAAAACCTTTCTTTCACTCTTCTAAACTGCATCCTTGGCTAGAAGACGTTCCTAGATGTTGTTCCATCTGCATAATAATCTGACACCGCCTACTTTACATAATTAGCTTAGCCTTCTATTAATTGCCAGCAAGACATTTCCAAACTTTCTGGATCACAAAAGTGGAACAAACAGTCTCCTGCAGGAGTCATTTGCAAACGAGGGGCCACAGCAGGATAAACACCTTGGATCAGGAGTGTGACTCCGAAGGCTCCTGCCTGCCTCCTCTGGATGGCTGGACCCTACTGGGCCCCCAAAATGGCAGTAGCCATCACCTAGAACCGTGTGCCCTCTACACCCTCAACAGTGCTGAGTGTGAATTTCAAATATCCTATAAGCCAATAATAGTCTTAGCGGGTCCTTACTTTAAAAGAGGTGACCCGTGGGCCGAAGAAGGGATCAGCAGCTTGTGGTTATGGGCCTTTCCAGGAAGCCTGAAAACCAGCTGTGGGGCTGCTACCCAGAACTCTCTCCTTAAATCACCCCTGGATGGTCACATATAGGAGCACCAGGTGCCACCTTTCTCTGGAAGTAAAGTGCCCTGTGGGTCCCCAGGAAGCGTTTGCACTTCAAGTGGGATTGTTGGGGAGGGGGGTCACTCTGGCTCAGATATGCCTACATTTTTCTACTACTACGGTCACCTGAATTGCTGGCTGTGACTAGAGCCCAGGGAAGAAGCGGTCTCTGGCTAAAAAGAAGGTTGGGAACGGTACATGGGGCGGAGGCTACTCCTGGGGGGTACAGTGGTCAAATGTTAATATTCTCATCACTTAGGGGAAAGGCCAGTAGTTATGGCATTCCCACATTCTTTGTCAAAATTTAAGGGAATGAGGCTCTTGGAAGATGAATGTCGGCGACGCCGAGGAGCGCAATACGGATCACGGAGCTTTTCATTCATGGGTATTTATGGGTTTGTATTTGCCTAATAAATATGACAATAGATGAACGGCTGTTGAGAAGGGGAGACCTTGGGCTCAAAGGCGAAAAAATTATAGAGAGGGAAATCTGTCATCCCGAAAGGGAACTAGGTGGTCTCAGAAGGAGCTGAGTCCTGAGTGGTTTGTTGGCCTTGAAACTTCTGCTCACTCGAATATGGGACTCAAGCAGATAGCTGGTATCGGAGGATGCTGGTATGCACACGGATGATAATGCATGGGGTGGACCGAAGCTGATAACGGGCTGTTTCTCCGGCCCCCAAATGGGCAACCATGTTGACTGTGAAAAGCATTGCCGCCCGCTTCTCCCCTATACATCCTGTCCTGGGGAGGATGGCAGCGACCCAGAGCAAGAAGAGCCCTTGACAGAGTTACCAAAGGCTTCTTCTCCCTTTCAGTTTTCGCCAGGCCGACGAAATCTAGAAAGTCCAATTGGCCACAGTCAAGGAAGATTAAGCTCAGCTTCAGCCAATTCTGGGCCGGAACAGAAAAGGGAAAGGGGAGGTATGGTTGAAGGCAAAGGGGTGTAAAGTATTCTACGGGAGGTAAGAAAAGATACTGCAGAGGAAGTGCGTTTGAAACCAACAGGGAAAGAAAGAAGAAAAGAAAAAATAAGAAAACCAGCTAGGAGGCAGGCTCAGTAGTGTACAGAAATGCCTAGCATTTGTGAGTCTCGGGGTCAATGTCCAGTACTAGACAAATTTAAATGAAGTTTTAAATTAAATGAGGAAGAAGTAAAAAAATGAGCATAAACCGGAAAGGGAAAGAGCAGGATGGGAAGAAGTGTGGGATGGGGAAAGGGAGGCGGTAAGAAAGAAAACGGAAGTGGGGGGCGGCCGGGGAACGGAGAAGGAAAAGAAAAAGGAAGAAAGATCTGGAAGCAAGAAGAAAACCAGGGCCTCACAAAAGGCTAAAGAGAAATGAATTCAGAAAAGCATTCGGACCAGCTTTCTTCGCAAGGAACCCCCGCATCGGAGGCGCGCACACCCGACCTCTTAAACACCGTTTTGCTCCCGGCTATCCTTATAAACAATATTTCGATTAAACTTAATTAGCCAGCCGGAGCTAAAAGGCCGGCTGCAGGCTGGAGGCCAAGGGTCGATGTTCGTCCTAGGCCGACGTGCTCGGCTTGATTTTCTTTTTGTCTGATCGCCAAGCCCACCGGGGTAGGTACTGGGCCCCGGGCCTGTCTTTCCCAGTGCTGGAGCTCGGAGGCTTCCCCGGCACAGGGAACTAGCAGCACACCGTCCGACCTTTGGCGGAATCAGACCAAAACACCACCACCTACCCACCCCCAACACACACACACACACACACACACACACACACACACACACCCGTCATTTCTCTAGCCGCCGGACTTAGGGTTAGCTTTTTTATAAGGCAAATCTATAATTTACACATTTTTTTTATTCTGCTTGTGATTCGGCCTTCCGAGGTCCGAGGCCATAAAACCCGTGGGGCCTGGCAGAGGGACCCCCCACCTCATCCCCCGAGGCCCCGGGTCTCCCGAAGTTCCCTATCTGCTGCAAATAACTGTGTGGAAAGCCGCCAAGCCTAAGAAACCGAACACAGCTCTCCGGCCCTCTCAGTCCTCCCAGTGCCTCAGAGAACCAACTGGCTCGTGAGCCCAGGGAACCCGGGATGCTGTGCTGCCGCCGCAGCCGCCGCGGAAAATCCGCGCGCTGTGCTCTGAGCACACCCAGGGCTCAAAGCACCGTGGTCTCCTAGCCTTGGGCCCTGCTAGTTTTTCTAGCAAGAAAAACTCTCGTGTGTGTGTGTGTGTGTGTGTGTGTGTGTGTGTGTGTGTGTGTGAGAGAGAGAGAGAGAGAGAGAGAGAGAGAGAGAGAGAGAGAGATTCCAAACCCTAATAACAGAAAAAAGCATAAGCGAACAAAATTTTTTTTCTTCTAAATTAGAGAACGCTCCCGGGTAGAGATGCACGCTTTCCACATCTTAGGTCCGCACGAGTGGGTGTGTGCAGGAGCAATAACCACATTGCGCCTTTACCGCCCTTCCCGTAGGAAAGCCATGAGACCCGTGCGAATCCCTGTGCGCGCGCAAACAAGAATCTGCCCGTAGACAATCACGTGTGAATTATCCACGGTTCGAAAAGTGCAAACAACACGCGCCAGCAGTGATCGGCGGCGTTCGAATGATCCTGTGCCCACGTGCCTCCGATTCCGGGTTTGCAAGTCCTACAGTGTGCACGACTTTCTGGGTAACTTGCCTGCGGTGTGCAATGGACTTGGTGCGGCGCGCGTCTCCCTGGGCTGCTATCAATCGGGTAGAGGTGTTTTAAAAATGCTACCGGAGCCATTTATCCGTGGCCTGTTGCTGCGCGTCTCGGCAGCGCTGCCTCAGCCTGTGCAAGCCAGTGCAAACAAAGCCTCCGTGCGCTTTCGAAGCGCGGGCGGGAGGCATCCCTGTTCCTCCATGTGGAACCGAAAGCGAAGGATGGAAGAGTTCCTTTTCGGTCCCCACCTTCTGTCGCCAGCCGCTTCTTCTTGGGTAAGATCAGCCCTCACTTCTGGTTTCCATCTATTCTCACAAGACGCACGTTCTCACGTGTGTCCTGTGGGCTGTTAGCAGTGGCTCCAAAGTCGCGGGGCCCTGTGGGCATCTCCAGTTCTCGGAGCCTCCAAATACCTCCCCTCAGATGGCTTTAACAGAACCCGGAACAGAGTCACCGCCTCCCGGAGAAAGAGAAAGTTCGGCCCGCTGGGGAGCTCCAGCTGAGAAACTCCAGTCCGCCAGGGCTGGGGAAGAGAAGGATCGCAAGACCGCGTGTCCCTCCAAGGGCACTACAGTGGCGAAACATGTCCTAGCTACCGCAGGTCTCTCTCGGCGCGCGCACGTGTGCCCAGAATTATAATACAATATAACACGTCGTAATATCGGGTATTATACGCACCGCGTTTACCTTCCTTTAGGATTTGTGTGTTGTGTTAGGGTGTGCTTATGTGTTTGTTACGACGTGCTGGGAAGATATAGCATTCCCTGGCCCATGTGCCCCACATTTACTCGTTTACTCGACCTCAACCCTCACAACAAAAAAACAAGCGACAGTTTCTTCCACTGCGCACAGAGAGCATAGGCATTTGCCTAAAGTCACCCAGCTAGAAGGGTAGGAGGGGGTAGGGGTAGAGCTTGGATTGGAACTCAGAGCCTGGAGACTAGCCTAGGAATAAAAAGGCAGGCATCCACCCACACAGCCCAGAGAGAAAGATATCCTATACCACACACCGCAGTTTCTGGAATAGCCTTGCAATATATATTTATTTTATTACATTCTCACCATCTGGCTGAGGGGAGAGAGCCAGCCTGCATTCTACAACTCTCTGGCTGGGAACTCAGCCTGGACAGGTCTCCAGCTCTAAGGAAAAAGACTCAACCAGTTCCTAGCCTTCCTTTCCTCCTGTCCCACCCCACCCACCCCCCAGCTCCTCCTAAAAGCCTTGTCATTTTCACTGGTTAGGAACCAAGTTCAGAGTGGTTAAATTGTTTGTCCAAAATCACTCAGAAAGTGCAAGATTCAGATCCGACATTCATACTCTTGACTAGTTAGGAAGTCTAAGGGAGGGAGGGGGTCCATGCCTGGGCAACAGGTTCTGGCTAGGTACAGACTCAGCTTTGGGAAGATAGGAGCATCCTTGGGATGCAATAAAGCCCTGCATCTCCTTTCCCAAGGGGAGGGGGCTCATAAACACAACTGCAGCCCTCGAAACTGGGACTGTGGTCCAGGTACCCAGCCTTAACTGGCTTGGAGAGTCACAAGCTTCCTGGTGGATAGCAGGGCCCAGGCTGGGACCTTCATCTCTCCTGACCTGCTGTCTTTGTGTACTCTTAGAGGGACCAGAGGGTGGTGCACTCAGAGCAACCACCAGGACACCATTTGGAGTCTCCTCTCCAGCTCTCCCACTTCTAAGCAGAGGTCTACACTGGCAAGTAGTGAGCCCAGGAAGAACCAGGAAGGGACCTGTAGGTTTATTTTCATTCTCTTCTATCCAGGATGCTTGGAGATTTTTCTTGCCATGTATCCAAATTGTGGGGCAAACTCCCCAAACAAATTCACTTTGTGTCTGCATCGCCAGCCTGTCATAGGTTCAAAGGTCCAAAGTAAAGCACTGATACATAATTACTCCCCCCCCCAAAAAAAAATAAAGAGGTTACAAATTCCGTTGCTGGAGGTGAGAGCATGCAGTCTTATCCTAAACTGGAAGAGGTAACAAAATTATCCCAACTCCCTACTGTGCCTTGTTCAGTTCCTGTTAAGCGTCTTGATTTTGGTTTGAGTGACCTACAATGGCTAAGTTCGAGGGGAAGGACTTAGACTTTCTTCCTAATTTTTCTTTTTAATCTTTTTTTTTTTTTTTTTTTGCCTTTCCAGATAAAAAACATGCGTTAGATTTGCCATTAGCGGATGGCAAGAGCAGAACCTAAGAAGGTTCTTCACTCCCTCATCCATCTACTCCTGGAGTAGTTGGAGGAACTAACTTGGTTTACTGATCAGCTCCTGAGAAGTTTCAACACTAGCCTATGAGTATCATGGGGGTCTCCGTGGGCGATTCCATTTGGGAAACTCCCAGCAGGTGACCTTGGAATCTCCCCCATAGGCCGCCAAGACACCCTGAGTCCTACAGAATTCTGAGAAGAGGCCAAGGTTACCACCTTCACGCCATCATCGTCCTACCTCTCTTTCCCCATCCCATCCCAGCCCCAGGGTCAGGATGGAAATTTAGAGGGGGCGAGGAACCAAAAGTAACTGGAAATTTCAAGACAGAGCGGGTCTTGTGGGGTCTTGAAGGAAGGAAACACTGAACGGAAGACCCGGGTCTGCATGAGAGCAGATTTTGACTTCAGGGCAAATCCAGAATATTTAGACTATTCTTCGTTACTTCTAGATAACTGGCTGAATTATCTAGACAAGGATTTCAAGGGAGTTCAACACCTAAGGGAGGAGTGTTCCGTTCTTGAGGCCAGTTCCCGCCGCCATTCTAAAGGAGTTGATGTCTGCTGAATTTTTCCTTTTGTTTTAATTCAAACTGCGGCAGATTTTGGGTGGATTTTCCACCGGGCACTGGGCACGGTCCACCGTGGTAGTCCCTTGACTCAGCCAAGTTCCCAGAAGCAAATCCCTAGGGACTCAGCGGGGTCCCCACGGCAGAGCGGAGAGTTTGGGGGAGCGCAAACGGGGCGGTGCGCACCCTGTAAGGTGACGTAAGTGGCGCTGATGAACGCTGCCTACTCCATCAAGGGGTCCGCCCGCAGCGTGGGCCGCGGGGATTGCCTCACACTCCGGAGTCAGGCCCAGACACGTTCAGAAATGTTTTACTGAGCTCCCTCCCAGCGACGGCGACAGCAGCCTTGGCGAAGCGGAGAGACTCGCCACAGAGCTCCCCGCCCCCATCACGAGGCTTGGGCTTGTTTTTGCTTTTCTTCCCAACACAGTTTGTGTGACTCCTGGGGACAAGAGCCGGCCTGCAGCTGCCACTACAGACCCGTTAAGGAACTGCGCGGGCAGGAATCAAGAATCTGGCACGGAAGAGGGTCTCCCCCAACAATCCCGGGGTCTCCTAGTAGCAGAGAACTATCCCAGTCACCATTGGGTTTGCAGGGCCATGGCAGGACCTGAAACTATACAACCAAACTTTGAGTCTTGAAATGAGGCTTCAATCTTAACCGTATCATATATAATCCCTTGTCTACCAGGCCAGTCTTTGGGTACCTGCCAGGATGTCCCAACTCAGTCCTAAATGATAACGGCAAGACATCTGACATCTCCAAAACCTTTAGGGTCCTGAGCTTGTCTTTGAACCTGCGTTTTTACAGAGATGGCATTGGGAACTGCATTTCTCAGTGCATGCTGGGACTGGATGAATCGTGACTGCCTGGCTGGAGTTGCTAGGGGGCAGGATGCATGCTGCCTGTGAGGTCCCAATGTCATCAGACTCCATCCCTGCAAATGTCCTCCCAATCATTGGGAGAGGCCACCTTATCTCTCCCACCTCTCCGCTTGTCAGGCGTCTGAAGCCAGACAGTCCAGCTAGAGCAATAGGGACATCTGCACCTAGGCTGAGGGTAGGTACCCACTGGGCCATCCGTGCCCATGGCAGCTTACTCTAGGAGCTGGGGAGAAACGGACTTGCCTGTAATCCTCCTCGAAAACGCAGTGTAAAGACTGGAATTCCTAGTGCCACTAAGAACCTAGGTGAGAGATTTTTTTTTTTTTTAAGAAAGAAAGAAAAGGAGGAGAAGAAGAAGAAGAAGAAGAAGAAGAAGAAGAAGAAGAAGAAAGAGAGAGAGAGAGGGAAGAAAAGAAAGAAGTGATTGAAGTGATGTCAGATGAGTCATTATACCTTGGTGTCATTACACAAGAGACAATTGCCCTTAGTGAGGAGGCTGCAAACTTGGATCTTAGAGGACTGATATCTGGTTCCCAACAGCCTTTGGCTACTACGCCACTAGTCATCATAACAAATAGAGAGAGAAAAGAGGGAGAGTGCAGGGGAAAAACTTGGGGTGAGGGTAAAATATCTTCGAAATAATACACCAGGAGGAGGAAACAGGGACAGTTTATCTACACCCCCCACCCCTCACTGCCTGCCTGTTTAAAACCCCTAAGTAATTTTAGATCCTGTCTTCAGTTAATACATCTCTCTCCCTTTCCCGAAGGCTGACAGGGAAGCGCCGGGGCTGCAAGAGCCCGTGGAAAAGGGTCTTTAAGAGTTTCCACATTGTTTAGCGACCCAAAAGTGTTTGCGGTTCCCTGGTCCCTCCCCCTCCCCCACCCCTTCCCAAACTCATTTCACTTCTGGACTGCAATTGTTTGAGGGTGCCTGAGCCACATAAATCCTGCTCCCAGATTAATCTCCCCGCTCGCTTGCACTAGGTGCAGTGGTCCCCCCCCGGGGGGGGGTCTTTAAAAGAGGGCACCTCGCAGAGATTTATTATCAAGGAAAAAAATAGTTTATTTTTATAGCTGACCTTGGAAACGTGGGGGTGGGAGCAAGCCGCAGAAAGGGACAAAACTGGTGGTTCTGAGGGCTGGGTTTGGGGGGGGGGGTGCTGTTAAAGACTCCTTTTGCCAGGGCTTGAACTTTTCTCCTGGCCACACTTGGTTGGGCCAAGAGTCAAGGCTAAGGCTGAGGGACTAAGTCAAGATTTGCTAGGTGTGCCCCTTGTGGAGTTACGGATGCTTCTGTGTGTGTGTGTGTGTGTGTGTGTGTGTGTGTGTGTGTGTGTGTGTGTGTGCCAATGGAAGAGCCTCTTCAAAGACACAAAGGGGCTTGATCCCCCAAACTGACTATGATCTTTGAGCCAAGCGGAGGTTATAGACACACTATGTGCGTGGTCTGTCACAAGAACCTTCACTAATTTCAAAATTGTTTGTGTTGGTTTGTTCCTGCAGACAAAAGTCCACCGTTTCCATGAAACCCACTAATGAAACAAAACATTAAACTGGCCTTTTTGCTGGCCGAAGCCCGCATGTGGCCTGCACACTGACTCAAGCTTTTCAACTTCCAGCTGGGTCTGGCACTTCAGTCCAGGACCCTAAGGCGGTCTGTAAACCTGTTCAGGCTACATGTTAGACTCCCAAGAGGGTTATCAGGAATATCAGCTGAAGAAGCAAAGGGTCCTGACAGACTTTGAGTCTCTGCCTGACCTTCTGACCTGGAACCCTGGGTAGAACCTCTTGGGGACTCAGTTTCCCTTTGGAGACTGTGTCTCATCTTGGAGTCCAGGCCGGTCTCTAACTTGAGATTCTTGTGCGTTAGCCTTAGATGTGTTTGGATTACAGGAGGTAATGTCAGGATGTTTGCAAACTTTTGGAAAATACTTTTTTTTTTTGAGGCACACACACGGGTAATCTGTCACGGGTGACTGCCTTGGCAGAGCCCAGGGAACAGTCCATAATGATCCCCGTTGCATCAGGTGGATGTTGTTGTTTTTAACGAGCTTTCTTGAAATAAATTTAAAAAAATTCTAAGCACTTAGGTAATTTTTGCAACAACCTGGGCGTCCTGGGCAAGCGAAAGCCTCCTGTTTAATTACTTAAACTCTAAGCACTGCTTGCCTGGGAAAAGGACCCCAGCAAGCCGGAGGCTAGCCTAGTCATACTGGTCAGAATTGCCCGGGGCTTCCCCGTGAGCAGAGCAGGGTGAGAGGGCGAGAGAGGCGAGTTCCCTTTGATTGCGCAGACTGTCCGGCTCCGCGGCGTCTGTCTGTCTGCGCATCTGCTCCCAGGTCCCTCTGCCCCTAGTGAACTCTGTGCGGGGGCCCAACGCGTCCAGCAGAAAGCAGAACCATGGCTAAGGCTGAGAATGAAACGGCAGCGACCACTCCGGCGGGGTCTGGCAGAGGTCTTGGTCCATTCCAGCCACACAGTTAGGGTGCGGCGACTAAAGATCTCACTTGAGCTTTTGGTGACTTCTGCAAACCCTGGCGGATCACACGCTCTGGCCTCCCGAATGACATTCTCCCAATGTCAGTCAGGACACCTGCTCGGAGCAGGAGCCGCTACATGTCCTCACTGGTTGGAACCTACCTGGAACTCTTCAAGGGAAACACGCACTGTGTTTGGTCCCTCCTTAAACACTATCAAAGTTTCCTAAAACACGCTTTATCATCCGAAATAAGGCTCTATTTAATAGTGATTGCTCAAATTCCTCAGCGCATTAAACTCACAACAATCTATTTTTCTCTCAAAATTCCTCTCTTCTCAGAGGAAGCTAGGACCAGAGACGTTAGGCAATCCACCCAGGAGTGCACAGTAGTAAGGAGGGGAAATCGTGAGCTCGAATCCACTGGAGTAAAAAAAATCAAAACTCTTACGTACTGCTACGCCACAGGCAGTCCTTACAATAGCACCCCTTTCGACAGGAGACACCCCAATAAACGCCGATAAATGCGTTAGTTTCACGGTGGGACGCGAGCGCACATCACTTCAGCGCAGAAGGCTGAGATATGTGAGCGCGTGTGACAGGTGAGGTGCGGGCTTCGCATACCCTTTCTCACAAGACAGGGTGCACAGACCAGCACCCCCTTCTCTGGACCAGTGAGAGCCTCCTCCCACACTAAGGGGGTCCAGGTGAGATGGTGCTCAGTCTCTGCAACCCTGGTGTTGCTCACTCCCACCTCCCTACCTTAGAGTCCCCCTAAAATACCAGGCTGTTGTTTGTCGGAGTAGGTAAGAAAGGAACACTTTGACCCAGGCTCCCTAAGGCTCCCCACCCACCTGACGACTTACGTGGT
Source organism: Peromyscus eremicus (assembly GCF_949786415.1). Classification (NCBI taxonomy): domain Eukaryota; kingdom Metazoa; phylum Chordata; class Mammalia; order Rodentia; family Cricetidae; genus Peromyscus; species Peromyscus eremicus. Next base: position 9,917,881 of record NC_081438.1, on the reverse strand, counting down.
AGTGGCCGGAGGAACTGTGGAGGAACACTGGCCTTCCGCTCAGAGCCTAAGCCTTGTCGAGCGCGCACCGGGGCGGCACCCACCGGGGCTCGAACCCCTCCATCAGGCAGGCAGCCGATAAGCGGGAGGGGAGGGCAGTGACCTGCCTGGGGCAGTTGGGGCCGGTCCTGGCTCTCCGGCCGGCTGCTTGCCAGCGGCGCTCAGGACAGCGACGACGACGAGATGCCTGACCGGGCCGTTCTGGTTACAATCAGCTCACACACCGTGGCATTCCGCCCCCACCCCATCCTTACCCGGAGTCTGAAGTCACACCTTCTTAGGCCGCGGAGCTTCGCTGGCGTGGGGGCGATGAGTGAAGGCGAGGTTGTTAATCCGCAGCTCTCAGGCAGGTCCCTACAAAGGAATATTTTTGGTGGCCAGCGGGGAGGGGGGGGGGGGAACAACCACCAATATTGAGTAGGTACACCGCCCCCTCCCTTATCGACCAGGAATTAATTTTTCTACTCAATTAACCGGGACTCTTGTGTTTCTCATTATTTTCTACAAGAGCTTTTTCTCTCTTAGATGTCGTTAAGGGGAAGAAAAAAAGCTAATTCTGTCTGTTAGGGAAAATTTACCCATTGTATTGAGAGCTTATGTGTTTTAATCACACACACACACACACACACACACACACACACACACACACACAAAGTCCTTGGAGGTGGAGGCTTATTTGGCAGATGAATAGTTACAGATTTGAACCCCTTCTTGGTCCACAGTTGTAGGGACATTCGTCTTACGTGAGACTCATTGTTTCACCCAGGTTTTGGGGTGAGTCTGTGATAAAGGCTGGTGGAAATCTAACCACGACCACAGAGGCAGGGAAGCCTCTGCCTCCTTGTCTTCAAAAGTCTGTCACATTAGACCCTCTGATGGCACCATTTCTTCCCTGTTTGTGGCCTGCTTTGTGCCAGGCAAGATCTGCACCCCCAGAAAGGTATTTTCTTGCCTGGCCCTGGAGGGAGACGCTAGCTAAAATGGTTTTGCCTTAACTGTAGCGAAACTGTATTTCCCTGCCAGTCTGGAGACCCAGAGGTAAACGCTCAGGGGCCCCAGGCATCACCTTGTTCTTCCTTTGCCTCTGTGTGTGTGAGTCCTATTTCCCTCTCAAGAGTCCTGGCTGGAGCCAGGCTCCGGGGTCATGAAGGCTTTTGTGTGGGTCCTCCCTCCATCTGGAGAGCAGGGCCCAGGATCCTCAGAGCAATTAACCTCACCCACCCTCTCCTTACCAGTTTCCTTAAATAAATGTGACAGGCGTGAGCCTAATGATCCGTGGGGGGAAGATCTATATGCTCCAGGGCCCAAACACATGGCTGCCCCCTCCCCAGGTCGCCAGGCAGACGGACTTCAAAGTGCAGAGGGTTGGTGCCATTCATTCAGGGCTTCCTGGCTGGCAGGAAACAAACAAGCAATCAGCCAGCTTATTTAGATGATAACGGCCATAGACAATTGTACTAATGATGATGATGATGATGGTGTTGGTGATGCTGGTGATGGTGATGCTGCTGCTGGAGGTGGTGACTATGGTGACTGTGGTGATGGTGATGATGATGATGATGGTGGTGATGGTGGTGATAATGATGACGCTGATGATGATGGTGATGGTGATGATGATGGTGGTGCTGATAGGTATTTTTTTTAACCCCAGCTGTCAGGTTCTGAGCTGGGGGCTTTACATGGACAAATTCATCCCTCCTTTGCAACATGGGGGGGGATGGGGAGGCAGACAATAGATAGCCCCAGTTTAAGATCAAGGACTGCTAAGGTCATATGTGTACCTTTGGATGTGGTTGTGGTAAAGTGAGTTTTGATCCAGAGCCCACCGGGTTTTTAAAACAATACTACAGTCAGATTAAAAACAAATTTTTAATGCACGTGATAGAAAAACAAACAAGAACCAGAAAGCCAGGCATGGGGGCATAGGCCTATAACCCCAGAGGAGGGCTAGTTCAAGGCTATAAGCAGAAGCCTTGTCTCAAAAACCAGGAGAAATGAGGCAGGCAAAAGAGTATGCCGTGACCCCTGATCTCTGCTGCGCCAAGTCCTCTGTCTCACAGCCCCCATACTCAACTCTGTGCTTTGTGGCCTTTTCATTCACAAATGAACGTAGAAAGGGCTCAGTACTTTGCATTTTGATTTCCATTGTCATTTGCTTTTAGCTACTGTTCAGAGAGACAAAGTAGTTGGTTGGTGGGGCTGGTCTGATGGGGCCAGTGCAAGTTTTGCTCAGGGTCATAGTAGGGGCTTAGAAACAGAAGGTGGGAATGACAGGGAAGGAGGGAGGAAAGGAGGGAGGGAGAGGGAGAGGGAGAGGGAGGGGGTGGGGGAGAGGGAGAGAGAGAGAGAGAGAGAGAGAGAGAGAGAGAGAGAGAGAGAGAGAGAGAGAGAGAAAGAGAGAGAGAGAGAGAGAAGAGAGGGGGCAGAGATATCAGAAAACCCAGACGTCTGTCGCATTCCTATGGGAGATAGCGGATGTTCCAGGGACAGAGCGGCTCATCTTCTCTTGGCACGAGTGACACCAGCTTGTATTTCAGGGCACATTTTTAAAGCCTTAAATGGTCTCCCTCAGCGAGGGGCAGAGCCACATTCATTGTGAGTTTTGCACAGGGCAAGGAAGCCTTTGGTCCCTGCACAGCCGGGGCAGGACGCAGGGAGCCTTGCCTATTTTGGTCCTTGCTACCCTTGTGGTCTCCTTTGCCAGGATGCACTGGGGTGTCGGGGAGTGTGTCCGTTCCTTCCCCTCCTGGCCCCCAACACCTCGTGGCTTCATAGTTTTGAAAAGTTCCCTTTGATGGGTTTTTACTTCAAGTAATTGCAAGAGACTCTCCCGCAAATGCTAAGCAGGATGTTTTCTTAAACCCGTGATGCTCCAGGTAGAAGCTTCCAGGCTATCACGGTGGAGAAATGAACAGAGCGGAACACAATGGCAGGGGCGATGGATTCAAGAAGGAAGGATCCTCCATGACGTTCAGAACGCTAAGGGGCTTCAGAGAAGCCCTCACCCCCCACCCCTGCCATCTCCCACAGTTCAGAGTCTGGCAAAAGGAACAACCCCTCCCCCAATTTTCTTGGTCTCTCTTTCATTGCCCATTTTCCATCATCCATATCACCTGTGTTTCTTTCTGCCTCCTCCTGTCCCCCTCTCCTCCTCCCTTCCATTCTCCCCTCCCCCTCTCTTCTCTCTCTCATTTCCCACTTATCCCTCAGCCCTCTATAGCCTCCCTCCCCCTTTCCCATTCCCTCTTTTTCCCCCCCTCTTTCTTTAGATCTCTGTTATTTTGGGGAGGGAAAATTATAATGAGAAATGCATGCCAACTCTCTGGGGCCTCCCAATTCAAAGGATTTTGGGAAAGGGCCCTTAACAGAGACAGCAAGTTCCGTTGACAACAGGAGGGGGGGCAGAGTGCAAATTGAAGCCATCCCACCCCAGGCACTTTGCAGTTTATTTTAGAGGTCCATGCATGCCTGTTTCATGTCTAGAAAAGTTTTCTGAAGAAATAATCAGAACCACAGGCAAATATTTTATCTACAAGAATGTTCACACCACCACAGCATCTAATAACAGAGAAACTAGGATCTTAGAGGCCTCAAAATAAGAGGTAGTGCAATTATACTCTACGTGGAGGTGGAATACTATGCAGCCACTAAAAGTCCAGCCTTGTGTGAGAAAAAAAAAAAATCAATGGAAGAGAGAACATAGTTTTTGGATTCCTTTTTCAAAAGTGTGTGTGTGTGTGTGTGTGTGTGTGTGTGTGTGTGTGTGTGTGTGTGTACGTGTACATGGGTTTGTGGCATGCACATTGAAGAGATAGTGGCTATGTCTAGATGCCAAGATATGCAGGATGCCAATGTTGAGAAACAGAATGGCAGAGAGTTTTGGAGGCGTTGGGCCAGAGCTGAGACAGAGAGAGATAGAGATAGATAGATAGATAGATAGATAGATAGATAGATAGATAGATAGATAGATAGATAGATAGACAGATAGACAGATAGACAGACAGGCAGACAGACAGACAGACAGACAGATAGATAGACAGACAGACAGACAGACAGGCAGGCAGAGACATCACAGAGAGAGAGACAGAGAGGAGGCCGATGTAACCACCAAAGCCCAGGCCCCACCTCTGAAAGGCTCCACAGCCTTTCAAACCAGGGCCCCTAGCTAAGGGACAAGCTACCCACAGGAGCCTCTGGGGACACACTACATGCAAACCACAGCAACAAGCAGACAGTTTTCTAGATGTTGTTGTTTGTTTGTTTGTTTTAAGTAAATGTGGCACATGATAAAGACAAGACCTCGCTTGTTCACCCCTTGGGGCGGCATCAGAGTACCATTAACCTGGCAGGAGCCCTGGGGGAGAAGCAGGGTACTGCCTGCTCAGCTCCCACTTTCGAGCTTTGGCAGCAAGAAGCCATCCGAGAGGCCAGGAGTTAACACAGACATGCTTGTCGCCCTTTAGAAAGGGTCTTTGGGCCTGGGGGACATTTGTTTGCTATTACAAAAGAACACATCCAGCTCAAACGGGAAAATGGCCAAGTTGGGTGTTTCAGTGGAGAAAGGCCCAAGGTCGTCCCACTTACCCCCCACCCCCCCAGCTAAGTAATTACAGAAGCCTGGAAGCTTCCCACAGGGAAGCTGAGTCCTGAGGTGGAGGAGAAGAAGGCCCAGAGGCTGAGGCTTGTAGGGGAGGGGATGGCTGCCTGCTCCTGCCAGAAGTCTCAGAGGCACCACCAAGCTGGTGCATTTATTTATTTCAGGCTATTGTATGTCAAATCATCAAACAAATTATGCATATAATATCTCATTTGACCAAGGAAGCAATGCCGTGGGGCAGTGAGCTTAGCCCCTCCATGGGAGTGGGATGGATAAGACAGCAAGGACTGCCGGGCGGTGGTGGCGCACGCCATTAATCCCAGCACTCGGGAGGCAGAGCCAGGCGGATCTCTGTGAGTTTCAGGCCAGCCTGGGCTACAGAGAGAGTTCCAGGAAAAGGCACAAAGCTACACAGGGAAACCCTGTCTCGAAAAAAAACAAAAACAAAAACAAAAAACCAAAAAAACAAAAACAAAAAAAAACCCATCAAGGACCGTTAGGTTTTACTGAGAGCATCCTGGGGTCTGTCTGTGTGCTGTCTGCTGAGCATGGATCTTTCAACTTTGTATTTAATCCCTATGTATTGGTTACATTTCTCCAGGCCGAGGCACTGAAGGGAGGGAGGGTTTGGGCTCACAGTTTCCGACTATCCTGTCCACTGTTGCTTGGCTCTCATCTGTTAGGGTAGAACATCATGGTGGTAGGGATGCTCTGTATTGGTGGATGAAAAAGGAGAAGTGTGGGAGATAGGAAGGGCTCAAGATGAGATGTAGCCTCAAGGATGCTCCCCCAGTGGCTTACCTCTGCCAGCTAGACTCCACCTCCCACTTTCCTTGGACTCACAATAACGCCATCAGATTAGCAATCTGTCAAGGAGGTTTTTTTTGTGACTCAGATGCTCATATATGTGTGAGTGTGTGTGTGTGTGTGTGTGTGTTTGTGTGTGTGTGAGCATGTGTGCACTCACAGGTGTATGAATGTGTATGAATGTGTATGAATGCTCTCAGGTGAGTGCTCATGTATGTGTGAGGGTTTCAGGTGGAGCAGGAGCCATCCATCCCGTTATTTTATTTTATCATTATCATCATCATCATCATCATCATCATCATCATTATTTTGGATTTTTCGAGACAGGGTTTCTCTGTGTTGTTTTGGAGCCTGTCCTGGAACTAACTCACTCTGTAGACCAGGCTGGCCTCGAACTCACAGAGATCCGCCTGGCTCTACCTCCCGAGTGCTGGGATTAAAGGCGTGCGTCGCCGCCGCCGCCGCCGCCGCCGCCGCCGCCGCCTGGCTATTTTATTTTATTATTTTTTTAAGATCATATTTGATGTGTGCGGGGTCTTTTGCCTGCATGTGTGTCTGTGCACCACATGCATACCTGGTACCCGAGGAGGCCAGAAGAGGGTGTTGGATCCCCTGGAACTGGAGCTACAAATGACTGAGAGCCGCCTTGTGGGTGCTGGGAATCAAACATGGATCCTCTGGAAGAGCAGCCAGTGCTCTTAACTATGAGTCATCTCTGAAGTCCCCAAATCTTCATTGGAAAAAAAAAAAAATCCTCTTAAAGGGGCCTGGAGAGATGGCTCAGAGGTCAGAAGCACTGGTTGCTCTTCCAGAGAACCCAAGTTTGATTCCCAGCACCTACATGGCGGCTCACAACCTGCTACAAACCCAGTTCCAGGAGATCTGACGCCCTCTTCTGGCCTCCGTGGGCTCTGCACACACATGATGCACATACAAACCACTCATACACAAAAATAAACATATAAAGCTCTTTTTTTTTTTTAAATGAAGATTTTGGAGGGTCACCTGCTGCTAAGTGTCAATGGAGTGGAAAAATCTCCACAGATTATGGAGGGAGGGGACAGCGGTCGTCCAGAGGAAGCGAACTGTACCGTCGCTGTAGTACGGGTTCTCCACTGAGACAGGTAACTTCAGAGCTGACGAGCCGAACAGGCACTTCAGTCTCTCCCGGTGCCTTTCATCTGAGTGCAACACTAACACTGTTGGACACAGGAGCTTAGGCAGCGGGTGTGGAGGGGAACAGAGCCCAGGGAGTGAGCCGCCCTCCCCCACTCTGCTTTCCCTCCCCAGGCTAATCAATGGCCGGGCTTACCGGACTAATACGTCTGGACTCTTGCACTTTTGACCCAGCTGTTAGATAACAATTCCTTCAGCTCTATCTTGGAGGGTTTTAGGCTCCGAGAGTCCATTTGATAAATAGATGACATTTTATTTATCTAAATTTCTGGAGGAGTGGTGTTTAGTTTAAAGCGGAGGAATGCAATTTTTAAGCCATTTATTTGCCCATGATGAGTTCAGACACCGACTCTGTGGGTGCAAAGAACAACTCCACAGGGAAAAGTTAAAAGAGGACTCTTCAGGCCTGGGTTTCTTCCCATCTTGCTCTGTTCTTCTGGGCTTAAGCGGGTGCTGTTTTTAACTGACATTGTAATATTTCACAACCGATCCTGTGGTTTTTCCCGAGTCAGTTTCTTGTCTTGTTGCTGTGGTCGAGCACCTGACCTAAGCCATTTAAGGGGGGGGGGAGGCTTATTCCGGCTCACAGCTGGAGGGTGCTGTCCATCATGGTGGGGGAGGCGTGGCGTAGCGCGCGAGGTCACGTGACATGCGCAGTCAGGAAGCAGAGAAAGGTGAATGCTGGTGCCCGGCTCGCTTCCTCCTTCTATTCAGTCCATTCCACATCTGAGCCTGGGGCAGGATGTCACCCACATTTAAGGTGGGTTGTCCTACATCAACTAACCTAATCCTGGAATCTCTCAGGCCTAGGCTTGTTTCTATGGTGATTCTGAATCTCCTCAAGTGGACTGTCAAGATTAATTATGGCAGTTGCATTTCTTCCAAATACCCAAGCAGGGCCGGCAAGATGGCTCAGTGGGTAAAAGGTGTTTGTTGCCAAACCTGATGGTCTAAGTTCAATCCCTGGGACCCACCTGGTGGAAGGAGAGAACAGACTCTTAAAACGTGGTCTCCTGACTTCTATACACATACTGCATTATGCACACACGCACTTACAAACATTCAATAAACACAGGTAAAAAAATTAAGAAAAAAAAAATAATCCCAGGTAGGCCATCCAAATAGCAAGAACACTTACTTGTCCTGTAGCTCGGCAGCCCCATTTCTAAATGCATAACCACACAGAATTGCATGACAGATTATCTGCATGTTAATTATTATTGTAGCATTTGGAATAGGGCAAGACTGGAAATTTTTAAAGAGCCTAGCCATAGGAATCTAGTTCAAGAAATCATGGTTCAACCTCCGCAGACGAATACTACACCACATTAACAGGAAGAAAAGGGTCATGTGACCCACAAACATCGCTAAGGAAAAAACAAAGACCCATAGCTATGGGTCTGGCATGTGTCAAGACTTGTGTGTCCAGACTTGCAAAAAAAGGGACTCCGGTGTGTGTCCCAAGGATGAGATGATAGTGGCTGCCCTGGGCTGGGGAGCTGAGCTGTTGAGACCAAGGGTGGGAGGCAGGGTGCTCACTCTCCCTGTGTACTTTCATGGCTTCGGGAACCTGACTTAAAAAGCCCTGAGATTATCAATGCACAGCGGGAGAGCCAGGCTCTTCCTGAGAAAAGAATGTTTAAAGAGCCTGGCTGCATAGGCTCAGCTGTCTACGGGATGGCATCCGGAGTGCTTTATGTATTTCCTCTTTTGCTGCTGCACTTTCTGCTGTTTCAGAAATGAACATAAAAGGATTCTTTTATAGACGTTTAAACAGAAGGAAGTCCATGGCTTTCTCATCCACAGCCTCAGTGGCACCTATTTCTTGGTAAGCGTTCCCCATCTTTAGAGATGGAAATGGGGGTAGGGAGAGCAGGGAGGACACTAATAAAATAGTGGTTTATGGGCATCTGAAAATCAGGAAGGTATTTCCAGATGCATGAAGGCCCAGACAGAGAGCAGGGAGAGGCTCCTGGTCCAGGATGTAGAGAGATGCTCCTATGAGGTTTACCACCGCTGTCTCGGGGGCCTCCCTGCAGACAGACCCCAAGCCCCTGGCAATGTCAAGATCACAAAACTTGAGGTCCTCTTCCCAGGATAGGCACATCCAGACATTGAGTGGAACCCCTCCAGAGTTACCTCGACTCTTCCTTTGTGACAAGATGACAAGGCACCCCGTGTCTGTGATCTTGTTTAAACTTGCAGGTTTTTCTGAGGGTTGAACCAGAGCAATCCCCTGGAGCGTGGACAGAAAAAACAAACAAAAACAAAACAAAACAAAACAAAAAAACATGGCTGCACTCTTGCACTGACTTGTCAGTAGGTTCGATGATCATGGTATATCCATGGTGGTCTGTTCTAGAAGTGAGGTCCTGTGTCTCCATATCTGTTCACATCTCCTTTTTCAGCAGGTTGGTCAAACTTCTAGTTCTCCACCTGGGAACTTTACCTAGGCACTGGTAAAATTTCTATTTGGACATACTGAGGGGTGAATGTGCCCTCCTAACCCCCAGCCAAGGGCAGGCCTGGGGTAATGGCCAGTGAGTGGGACATGGTATATAAATCCCACAGTTTTTATATCAATGGGGCAGGTCACTGTGAGTTCTTCCAGGTCCGTGGTCCTCTAGTCCCTGGGTGACTGAGCTACAGAAGCCCACAGATGTCAATGCTCTGCTCTCCCTGACCCTGCTCTCCTCCTGCCTGCCTCTCTTCCTCAGCCCCTCCTGTAATTCCTGCCATGGCCATCCAGTTAAAAATGTTCATCTTGGAGCCTGGTCTCAGGATCTGATTCAGGGGGCCCAGCCTGTAGCATCCATTGTGTCTGCCTCTTGAGTTCTCCTTAAAAACCCACTCCCCTTGGGGTTGGAGTGACGGTTCTGCAGCTAAGAGCACTCCCTGGCTGTTCTTCCAGAGGAATGGGGTTTGGTTCTCAGTGTGGGTGCTTGCACATATGTCTGTAAACCATGTGTGCACAGAGCCCAGGGAGGACAGAAAAGTGTGTCAGATCCCCTGGAACTGGAGTTATATATGATTATGAGCTGCTGGGTGGGTGCCTATCCCTTCTTTTTATAAAAATGTCTTCTATTTACATAGCAGTTTGTATCCTGTCTGGGTAATACCTCAGGATGATCTGGCTAGCAGAAGTCTTATAGATTATGTGACCCCAGGCTCTTCTCTTTCTTCTTAAGTCCTACAGGAGTCCCTATACACACAGGTGAGCTTCATGCATGTCCAGGAACTGAATACATTCATAACCAGGGCAGTCCTTGACATGGAGGTGGTTCATGCTGTATAAAGGACAAGTTGAACTTACAAAAAGAAAATCCAAAAAAACCTTTGTTTCAGACATGGTATATTACAATCAAGGATTAATAACCCTATAAAAGTCTCAGCTCTTGGGTCTCTAGATGGTTTGGGGGAAAGAATGTGGTTTTGGACGTTGGAGGTTGAGAGAATGTGAGAATCCACAATGGGGAATTCACAGCTGTGTGTGGAAGCTGGGGCAGGTCTGCCCTGCAGGAGTATCTCAGGGCTGTGATGTCGACCCTCATGGTGATTTGTCTCCATTGTGATGGTCAGTTACGCTCACCTACTTCCTTCATCAGAGAGGGATCCTGAGATCTAGTGATGGATTTTAGCCAATCAGGTGCAAGGAGATGTTTTCCAAACAGATGGCTCCTGGCAGCTGGCATCCTAAGATTCCCCTCTACCAGGCAGCCCGGGGCTCACCATGAGCCCATGGAACACAAGGATAGCAATGTTATGTGTCTTCCAGGGCCTCCTCAGAACTCCAAAGCACCTCATCCTTTGCCTTGTTTGCTGCAAGAGAAGACAGCATGAAAGGAAAAATCCTACTGGTATCAACAGCGCCATGAAGAAGCCTAGCAACCGTGGGGAGAGACTGCAGAGGTAGCAAGACATTGTGCACGCCCAGCTTCCCGTCACCCCAGCTGAAGCAGGAGGTGAGACGCCATCTTGGATGCTGAGTCCATCTGATTACCGCCCTCCCAGTGTTCCCCAGATACCAGTGCCCCAAAGACCCTAAAACCAGGAGAAAGTTCTAGAAAAGGGTTCTTTGTTTCTAAGATAGAGCTAGAGAGACAGATAATCCCTTCATATGTGTTTTTCTTTAATCAGGCCAGGTCTGGGGAAGGGGAAGGGGGGAGTGAGGAGAGGGAAGGGAGAAGGAGGAGAAGGGAAGAAGAAATAGAGCTTCAGGCATGGCTGGGTTAAAGATGTCTGATATATGGGCCAATGCCTGAGATTAATAACCATCAAATGCTATGAGAGCATATTCTAATTGCTGTCACTACCGAAAGCTTCTAGTGTGAGAGGAGACGTGTGTGAGTCAGCTTGATCGAGCCTTCCCGTAGTGTATGCACTTTTCAAAAAAAAATTTATTATTATTATTTTTAGAGTATGCCTATTTTAAATCACATTGTGCATGACAAGCAATTTTTTGTTTGTTTGTTTTGTTTTGGGAGAAGGGGTTTCTCTGTGTGTAGATCTGGCTGTCCTGGAACTCACTCTGTAGACCAGGCTGGCCTTGAACTCAGAGAGATCCACCTGCCTCTGCCTCCCAAGTGCTGGGATTAAAGGCGTGCGCCACTACAACCCGGCTGACAAATGATTTTTATAAAACAAAACAAAATACAACCCTGTGGAGTCTTGAGCTTGGCTCAGGGATCTAGAGAATTCTGAACCTGTGAGGTGGGGACAGTGTCCTCCACAGACGGCCCTGCTTTCCCATCGCTGTGACGGAGGACCAGACACAGACAGTTAAGGGAGGAGAGATCTATATTGAAGCATGGCTCCAGAGGGTTTTGTCCACCACGTAAGGGAAGGTGTGGGGAGGAAGATCAGTTCACACTCTGACAGCAAGAAAACAGAGGGCTCAACAGGAAACAGGGATAATAAGCCCCGGAGAATCCACACCTCAGTGACCTTCTTCCAGCTCAACTTTGCCTCCTAAATTTCCAGAACCTTCCAAGATAGCGCCAATTAACTGGGAGTCAAGTGTTCAAGTCATGGGGCACGTTATTTTTTATTTTTTAATTTTTTTTTCTTTCGAGACAGGGTTTCTCTGTGTAGCTTTGCACCTTTCCTGGGACTCACTTGGTAGTCCAGGCTGGCCTCGAACTCACAGAAATCCGCCTGGCTCTGCCTCCCGAGTGCTGGGATTAAAGGCGTGTGCCACCACCGCCCAGCCCATGGGGCACGTTATATACAAATGATAATAGTGTTTGTTTCTCAAAGGAGGTTGACCCAGGTGTTTGTTCTGTAGGGAGGGGTGGTGTGTGTGTGTGTGTGTGTGTGTGTGTGTGTGTGTGTGTGTGTGTTGCAGATGGTTGTGAGCTGCCACATGGGTACTGGGAATCAAACCCAGGTCCTCTGAAAATGCAGTCAGTGCTCTTAACCACTGAGCCGTCTCTCCATCCCCTTAGATGGCATGGAAGGTCACAGGTCATGTTGCATCAACTTTGACTTTGTGAAAGCATAGCATTGAGATGCTGCCTCGGTGGCTTGCAACATTCTGTTTTAGAAGCCCGTACCTCACTGGCGTCTCCATCACCCTCTTGCGGCATCTAAGCCAAGTTGTCTTGACCTTGGGGTGGCCAGGCTGGCCACGGCTTTCCAGGTGACAACCCACAGTAGGTTTCACCACTGTCCACGCCCAGCATGCCACACATTTCACACCCTCTTTCGGTCTCCATAGAGTCCATTGGAAGTCATAGCCCAAATTTAGGACGTGGTGGCTTGTGGTCAATTAGGAGCCTGGCCAAGGGGAGCCGGCTGTTTACAGTCCCTGCCTTGATTGGCAGGTCCACCCTCCCAGGCTGCCTTGAATCTTTCTTGTGTTTTGAAAGCAGCTTGGAAACACCCGAAGCCCTGCCAAATGCAGCTTCCGCTGTTTACTGTTTCAAGTTCTGCCTTCGTTGGCTTCCAAAGGGACGGAAGCCACTTTCTGTCATTGCCACTACTGTCTCCACATGGTGGCCTCATGGATTCTCTGAGAGGGGACAGAAACCAGATTTGAGGTCCTTTCCTTACTGAACACATACCCTAAGAAAGAGTTTGTATTTGGATGCATAAATCTATCTTAAAATTTTTTATTACATTTATTTGTTGCGTGTGTGTGTGTGTGTGTGTGTGTGTGTGTGTGTGTGTGTGTGTGCGCACATGCATGAATGCATGGATGCCCACCTGCCGAAGGCACTCATATGGCGGCCAGAGGGCCTGCAGGAGTCAGTTATCTCCTTCCTCCATGTGAATTCCAAGGATCAAACTCAAGTTGTCAGCCTTGGCAGCAAGCTCTTGCTCAGCCATCTCGCTAGCCCTTGTTTTTTCTTAACTTCTGCAAACCTCATTAGGTCATCTATAAACTGCCACAAGTGACAACACTCAGGCTGAAGAGGTGTCAAATCTGTCACCGAATGGCTGGTAGAAGAGCCCTAAGCTTTGGAGGGCTCCCAGTGGCACATGGGGAGTTTGAGGCAGGGAGGAGGCAGACATGGAGAGCCATCTGGGCACGGGGAGACACCCAGAATTTTGCCTGTCCTTTGTCCCCTCCAGGCTGGCAGCATTCCCCTCCCCAGGTGTGACAACTATAGATATATCCAGACATGATCCAGTGCTCCCGCTCCCCAGCTACACTGAGAACTGTTGCCTTTGCCCAATGTCTGGGACACCGTAAGGACTCAATCAACCCTCCTTCATGTTAATATTGCCTTTATAACAGAGTCACACATTTACTGGACATAAAATGTTCAATTGCTCAATTAACGTAACTCTTCTGGCATTTTAATTGTCTGCGGAGGGGTCCGGTTTCTTGGTCCTACCCACGGGCCCTGTGGGTCACATGCTCCATTTAACCTCAGATGCAAACTTCGCCATATTAAGAGCTTTTGAATTTGTCGAATATCAAAACGCTGATGAAATTTGGCCATCTTTATTGCCCTGTAAGTCCTCACTTTCTCCTCTTTCTCCTCATTACAGCTTCACACTGAATGAGCAGCAGATCTCTCTTTCTCTCTCTCTCTTTTTTAAGCCCTCATTTTGCACCAAGGTGTTTTTGCACGGAGCTCCAGGAAGACGGACTAATGTGCAACCATTCATTGGTGGGCACATTTAGGCTTTAACCCCAGGGGAATCACTTGGAAAATGATGCAATTATCTGAGCAGCATCCATCCCGCATTGTCTAATGTAGGTACAATGCACACACTGTCCCCTGCTTTCTGTATTGAGTCCCTGCAAGCAGCCCCAGGAAATCTGAGAGCCCCGTGCACCTGGCTAAATGCTCTCTCAGTCTCTCTCTAAATAATCCGAGCCTCCAGGTTTTTGAGGATCAACCCGAAATGACTTACAGTCTCCAGAACATTTTTAAGTAGGGAAATAAATTAGAGTGGTAATAATCATGACAATTACACAATAAATGTCCACCATTGTAAGTTTCCCCGTGGACTCAATAACTTTATTTTGGTGGTGGAGGGGTTGGGATATGGAAATTCCACACACAGAGCAGCTGGTGACATCATCAACCCAAATGAGAGGCCGGTTTCTAAACACCGGACGACACCGAGGTACGGGGTGGAGTGGTTCTTGGGTTTCTTGGTTGTGTTTGCTAGGTTTGAATAATTCAAATCGGCATTTGTGAAATAAATCTGGGACCTCGTGAATGTTCTGGATTGGCAATGCTTCTTTCTCCTCCCCTCCTCTTCCTCCTCCTCTTTCTCTTCCCTCATCCTCATCTCCTCTCTCCCCCCCCCCTCCTCTCACTCAACCCAAGGCGACCACAGCTGGCCAAACCATCTCCAAGTCCCCACTCCTAATAATCCCAGCTGCAGACTGAAGAAAAATAGGTCTGAACACAGGGATGACAGCCGGTCCCCAAACAAGACCTTTCCAGGAAGGCTCGAGGCTAGAAAGCACATTAACATTCCCAAAGTGGGTACTCGGATGAAGGCTTGGCTCTGGAATTCTCGCATCCACGCTGTGTGAGGGGAAATGAGGCCGCTCCCAACCATCCAGGCACAGTTTCCAGTAAGGATGCCACTGGTGATTTGTGCCACATGGTGGGGAACCCAGCAGGTATTCCACCTGTGCGGCTCCATTCTTCCTCTGTCAGGGACAATTATTGTACCCACTTTACAGATATGGAAGCTGAGGCTCAGAGGGCACAGGCATGTGCTTGAGGCCACAACAGCTCCAATCAAGAGAGGTAAGAAGGCTCACCCAGATCAGGGTGACAGCAGAACTCACACCCTTTAACCATGATGCTGTTACCAAGACAACACAGACAGAGTGGGGATGCTGTCCAGCCCTACAAGGCATCTGAAGCTCTACCCAGATCTGCAATGGTGAATGCCATTCTGCAGCCCGGTGGTGCAGACCTCTAACTGTGGCTGCTCAGTTATATATATAGGATTGAAATTTTAAGACATGGCTGGGCATAGTGACCCATGCTTTTAATCTCAGCACTTGGGAGGCAGAGGCAGGTGGATCTCTGTGAGTTCAAGACCAGCCAGAGGGAGTTCCAGGATGGCCAGGGATACATAGTGAGACCCTGTCAAAATAAAATAAATTAAAATAAAATAAAATAAAATAATAAAATTAAAATAAAGGGTTGGAGAGATGGCTCACCGGTTAAGAGCACTGGGTGTTCTTTCAGAAGTTTTGAGTTCAATTCTCAGCAACCACAGGGTGGCTCATAACCATCTGTAATGAACTCTGGCGCTCTCTTCTGGCCTGCAGGCATACATGCAGACAGAATGCTGTATACATAATAAATAAATCAATCATAAAGTCCAAGATCTCTCTGAGCTATAGAATGAGTTCAAGGCCAGCCTGGGCAACCTGGTTGCCTCAAAACAGAAAAGTGAAAAAATCCCCAGGGAGGGGCTGGGGGTGTGGCACAGCAGGCCCAAGTCCTGAATTCCACCTGCTTGCTCCATACTGAAAAGCCAAACCAAACCAAACAAACAAAGCAAATGCTCACAGGCAACCAGCACGTGGCTGCACTCAGAATCTCTCCCAAACAGACTCGTAAGCATATTTTCTGGTGTGGTTTTCTCCTCAACATCAGGTAAGGTCTCTCTTCCTTTCTAGACGTGACTGGGAGACCCTTGCGTGAATGAATCCCCGGTGTCCATTCCACGGTGGACCCAACTCTTCCCCAGTCTCTATACCAGACCACAGAGAGACAGACAGTCCTCAGTTTGAAAAGTGAACCGACCAGATACCCAGCAAAGCGGTCCTGAGCCGGGTCCCACTTCCCACAGACTCAGGGGTCCCTCTGTGAATGAGAGGAACGTTCATAGCCAGGGGAGCAACCTTCTTTCTCCACCTTCATCAGCAGTCCACACGCCTTCCCGAGCAGGAATAGATGCCAATTTCATTAAAAACAAGACCCTTGACTGCCACCTTCTGGAAGATGGTTGTAATAAACAGACTTAAATGTGCAAAAGCCATCAAGGCTGTGAGTGGCACCCGCTTTGTGCAAGGCACTAACTGGGCCACTGTTAGTCGTTGTCACCCTGATAATCCTTCATTGGATTATTGGGGGAGATGATTTGGTCTTTTCCAAGAGGACATCCTTCAAACTTCACAGGGCACAGCACACACCATACAAGATCTTCAGCAACACTCTGGTTCAAACACAACGGAAGCCATTGTCTGTTGTGGCTGAGCAACAGTTACTGAGAAACGTCACAGGATTCAGCCCAGGCCCATCTCAGTCAACTGCAGGCCATCTCTTAGTGCTCAGCTCCTTCTCCCTCCATGCTTCTGAGCCGCTATCCTGGTCCCTCAACTCCTTTTTCTTGTCCCCTGGCCAGGAGAAGGGACAGAGTTCCTTCTGAGCCAGCTCCCAAAACTCTCTTAGTATTTCTTAGATACTTTGTGTTTCTGAGACTCTTCCGACAGCCTTATAAAATGTTTAGTGTGCTTGGTAAGCCTTGTTCCCTGCCAGGAAGTTCTGGAACAGGTAAGGGACAGGATGTCTCGTGTCCAACCAAAACCTGGTTAGACTCTTATTTTGCCCTGTTATTAACTGTGTGCCTTGGATAAATGACTTAACTATGCTGTGCTTTAATTTCTTCACAGGTGAAAGGTGCCTTTTTCTTTTCTTTTTTTACGGATCATTCATTTCTAGCTGTCCATTTATTGACTGTCCCCTTCCCTTTTGAATGTTGCTAGGAATGCACAGTCTATCACTGAGCTCTATCTCCTGCCCAGGAGGACCCTAAATCTCATAAACTTATTTAAGCCTCCTGTTTCTTACATGGTGTCTCACTGTGTAGCCCGGGTTGGCCTCAAACATACAATGCTTCTGCCTCAGTCTCCCAAGTGCTGGGGTTCCAAGTGTGTACCCTGTATCCAGTGCGGTGGAGGGAGGGAGGGAGGGAATGATGCACGTGAGTTTATACACATGTATCTGCCTGTGAGCATGGCAGGCTCACGGTCAACCTTTGGTGTCGTTTCTCAGGATGTTCTGAGACCTTGTGTTTTGAGACAGGTTCTCTCATTGGGCCCCGGAGCTCTCTGATGAGGCAAGGATGTCCACCGAGACCCAGGGGTCATCTATTTCCACCTCCCAGGGCTGAGTGAGAATTACAAGCCCAAGCTTCCATACCCAACTTTTCCCACGGATTCGGAGGCTGGAGCTCAGGCCCTTCCTTTTGCATAACAAGCAAGGCTACTGATGGCATCACTTCCCCAGCCCTTCCGATCCACTTACAATAAAATGTCCATTTATAGCAACAGCTGGGGCCGGGTCCTGTTTACTTCTGCATGGTAGGCATCACCCCATGTCACATGCATCCTGGCTTCTGTGGGACACAGTTGCTGCACTTGAGAAATGTTTTGAGCTCCACAGCTGTTGCATCTCCAAAAACAAATGCCTCTAAGATGAGACGAGATCCAAAGGGCAGCTTAGGGTGTAGGGGGCGGGGCACTGGCAGGCTGACTTCCCTCTGAGGGTGCTCCTGTCAATCACAGGATTTTCTCAAACCACCATGTCTCCCTTGTCTTTAGAATTTGAGGAACCATCAGGGCATGCCATTTCCTAGTTTCCCCTCTGAGGGTTCCTTGCCTCCCGACTCTGCCCCTGGCTCAGGACCTCTGGAGCCATCTCTGTCCTTGGGAGATCTGTGGCTCATTGATGGGGCCTGGAACACAGAGTCCAGGACTGGGTTGTTACTGGCTAGCAAACAGCTGTTTTTGGAGCAGTCTGTGCTGGAGGATGGCGGGGCAGGGAGTCAGTTACCAATGCCAGTCTGAGGGTCGGCAATGTGGAGGTGTTTCTAGGGCAGGGTTTTCAGCCTGCAAAAAACCTGCTACTTTGACGAGGGGGCTTCACTGTCTCCAGATCTGCCCATACCTCCCTCCATTCAAACATCTTTAATGTGAACAAGGCAGAACATGTCTTGGAATATGAAGTCTGTGTAGCAAATCTGAATCGCTGAGCTTGGAAACCCACCATTCAGCTGCAGGGCACGAGGGCCTTCCCACTTGGGGGCATCAGTTTCTGTATTTGTAGAGTGAGAAGAGAAGCTAGCTCCAGGGCCTGGGGAGAGGGCCCGGTCAGCAAAGTAGTTGTCAGGAGACATGGGGACTTGAGGGAGGGAGGAAGGAAGGGAGGGAGGAAGGGAGGGAGGGAGGGAGGAAGGAAGGGAGGGAGGGAGGGAGGAAGAGAGAAAGAAAGGGAGGAAGAAAAAGAGAGAGAGAAAGTCCAAGAGCAGCGGGCATGCCTTTGTAACCCCAGGATCCTGTTGCTGGGAGACAGGGATCCCAGGGCTAACTAGCCAGCTAGCCTAGCCAAATCAGTGTGCTCCAGGTTGGAGAGAGACCTTGTCTCAAAACACAAAAAAGAGCAAGTAGGAAGGCACCTGAAATTGACCTCTGGCTTCCACACACATTGCACACACATGCACGCACACTCCCACGTGTACGCACACTCTCACATGTGTGCGCAGACATAAGCACACTCTTACACACATGCATGCACTCCAGCACATGTACACACACCTGCACGTACACACAGTCTCACATAGTGAACCATGTGTGTGCATACTCTCACACATGTGAACTTGCCACATATACCACACACACACACACACACCACCACCACCACCACCACCACCACCACCACCACCACCACCAAAAATGCCTAAGCTGAGTGTGGTGGCTCACATCTTTAATTCCAGCATTTAGAACACTTTCATAGGAAGCTTCTGAATTCAAGTCTAGCCTGGGCTGCCTGATGAAATCCTGGATTGAAAGACCAGACTCCAGATACACAAAAGACAGGGCCTCTCTTCCGAGCTGGCCGTGAGGATTCAAGGAGATGGTGCTCGGAGAAAGCCTGGCTGTGTGTCTGGCCTGTGGAGGGCATGCTGTAAATCTGAATCATGACTGTAAAGACTGCCAGTGAGAAGGAGGCTTTGGGGCAGAGGGGACCCATTCATAAACCAAGAAAGCTGCGTTCTTCCTGACTCTAGAGCAGTGGTTCTCAACCTTCCTAACACTGCGACCCTTTAATACAGTTCCTCATGTTGTGGTGACCCCCCCCACCAACCATAAAATTATTTTCATTGCGACTTCATAATTGTAATTTTGTTACTGTTATGAATCATCATGCAAATATCTGATATGTGACCCCAGGGGGTCACGACCCACTGGTTGAGAACCACTGCTCTAAGGTATCCTGGTAGGTCTCTTCCATTAGAAACCATAATGCGAACTTCTGTCCTCCGGGGTTCTCCCGTTGTGCTGTAAGCCTGTATTTAAGACCTCCTCCCTCCTTCAATAAACGGCATTCGGCAAAAAATTAAAAAAAAAAAAATATCCCAATCACACCAGAAAAAAAAAAAAAAGAAAAGAAAAGAAACCATTCTCCATGGAAGGCACAGGCCCAGACACAGCCATCCCAGGCCACACAGCAAGGACATCAGGACCTTGACCCTCTTCATATGGCTGAGCCTCTCTGCTCTGTCACAACCAACGATGCCCACAGGGAGCCATGTCACATCCCCAGGGAGGAAAATGAGGCTTCTGTCTGGTCTGCCTCTGACCTAGGCCTCTAGTTCGAGACCACTGTGGCACCCTTAAAACCCTCCCCTACAGTTCTCAAGTGCCTGTACCTCCAGCCAATAGCCCAGCACCCAAGTCTGCTGATTTAGATTTGGCCTTGAAGGCTCCTCTGGCTGGTGTGTGTGTGTGTGTGTGTGTGTGTGTGTGTGTGTGTGTGTGTGTGTGTGTATACCAACCGGTGACTTCAGGTGCAACATTGAAATGGCACTAAGATAACTCAATTATCAGGACAAATAATATTTGGGGTGTGTTTATAGATGAATACGAGCATGCACGTGGATGTCACAGGGGTCTGCCGCAGTCACTCTCCACCTTATGTTTTGAGGAAGGGCCTCTCACTGAACCCAGAGCTCACAGTGAGCCTCAAGGGTGAGCTTGTCTCTGCCTCCTCAGTGCTGGGATTACAGGTGCATACTACCGTGCCGGGAGTTTTTAGCCGGGTGTCACAGGAGGAAGTTCCAACTCAGGTCCTTACACTTGCATGGCGCACAATCTAAGCTGTCTCCCCAGCCCTAGGACAAATAATATTTTAATGTAATATATTTAATAAATCAAAACTGATGTAAGAGGAAAGGAAACCCAGGGTGAAGGAATAGCTGTCCGTCCCTCCCTCCTCGCCTATTCTATCTTCCCTCTTTCCTTTCTTCCCTTGGGAGCCAGGGAGCTCAGGAAATTGAACTCAGGGCCTTATACACATACCAAATGCTCTACCACGGAGCCATGCCCCTCAGCCCCAGATACAAACATTTTAAACCATCAATATGATCACTGTCCAGGCAGCCCCTCTACTCTGCAGTGAAATCAGGAGGTGTGTCACCAAAAGCTGTGTCCGGCCTCTGAACTCCACGCCCATGAAAATTCTTGAAGGACCACAGCCACAGAGGTGCCCTTGCCTCAGCAGGCCATCCTTTCTCCGAGGTGAGCTGGGGTGAGCCTTACCGCTGAGGTCCGTGGAAGAAGGCTCGGGTGGGCCCTTCCAACTTCCCATCCTGGCTCCAAGCTCCACCTACCTTCAGCCTTAATCAATAAAACAGAACTGGAGTATTAGCTTTTTGGCCCAAGGCCTCATTTTTGCCTTCTAGTTTATGACCTTGGCTACCTCACAACCTTTTAAAGTTGACCAACAGGCTTCCTTAAATACCTGAGGTTGCAGGACCAGGTTAGTAAACAGCTTGGGCTGGGTGGGAGGGGCAAGTTCAAGGCCACCATCCCCACCGCCCCAGGTTCAGGACTCTGAGCTCACCAAGAACTCCAAGGTTTTCTTTATTTCCTTCTCTTTTTAAAGGGGGGTGGGGTATAGTGGGAAATGGGGTGCTGAATGCCTGCTGCCTCTGGCTGCAGCTCACTCTTCCGAAAATGAGAGAACAGAAAGGCAGACCTGGAATTCCCTTTATTTCCCTCTTTCTATTAAAAAGTGATCGATGCTATCTAGGAGCTTCAAATCGAAACCAGGAGAGAGGCTTTGAAATGTCAAAGAAACGTTACAAAAGACAAAAAATAAATAAATAAATAAATAAAAATCAAACAGGTTGAGGAGGATGGAAAAGGGGGAGGCTATAAAAATAAAGTGATCAGGGGGCTACCCTTCTTTTGCAAGGCCCCTCCACTTCTCAGTTTCCAAGGTGCTGGGGGATCCCTGTACTTTTTTGAAAATAGAAACCCAGGACCTGTCTTTAGAGACCAGCAAGCCTTTACATTGGGTTTCAGCAAGCCTCAGGAACAGGGAATCGGACAGGGCTCTTTGCACAACTGGGTAAAGGTTTCGAAAACTCTGCTGGGTCGTTTACACTGGGATTGAGTCATTCACAGTGTAAAAAAAAAAAAAAAAAGTTTTTGTCATTTAAAAAAAATTTGTGTTTATGGATGTTTTGCCTGCGTGTATGTGTGTGTGCATCGTGTGCATGCCTGGTGCCAGTGGAGGCCAGAATAGAGCAGAGGATTCCTGGAACTGGAGTTGCAGATGGTTGTAAGCAACCATTGGGTGCTGAGAACTGAACCCAGATCCTCTGCAAGAACAGCTAATGCCCTTAACCACTGAGCCATCTCTCCAACCCCCATAATGTACGTTTTTGATGAGTTATTTTCCCAGAATTATCTGGTTTAATTTTTTAAAAAATTTAGAGTTGAAAGAGAGGGAAGAGGCAGGAGGATTGCTATGAGTTGGAGACCAACCTGGGCTTTGCCACGAGTTCAAGGCCAACCTGAGCTACCTAGCAAAACCTTGTCTCAACACAAAGCATGATCTAGACAAGATCCCTTGCAAGGTTGCTGTCTGGGAACTGAAGCTCTTCCAGGGCCACCTCATCCAGACATGACAAAGCCTGGTCCCCTGCCCTGTCCTCTGGTTTACAAGGCCTTCAGGATAATGCTCTGATTGAGTGACAGAACTCATCATGCATGAAGGCGTAAAGATGTCTTGTAGCAGCGGGGTAAACAGCCAGGAAGTGGAAGTGGGCTGGCTGCAGGGAACTTTCCTCCATCTGTCCGTCCACTGGGAACCAAGGTTTCCTTGGTGACAAGGAGCCCTGGGGCTTGCTGGGAGGAGCAGGAACCAAGTCCCTGCAAGGCTGAGCTCAGGCTTCTTCCTCCACTCCAGCAGCCACTGCGGAGAGGAAAGGACCTGTACTGGGGTCTTTGGTGACAGGGTCCAGGAGGCCCATGGACTTCTTGTGGCCATGATGCCATGTGGTGGCCTGGTGGCCTGTGGCAGCTCACACGGCTTCAGTCATTGTGCTGAGGCCAGGGCCCTCAATTTTGAAAGGGGTTTCCAAGGGTTTCTTGCTTCTTGGATCTGAGTGGCCAAAAAACCCTTAGAAGCTTGCCAGTGGCTTCACAGATGACCCAAAACATGAAGGCATTGCCACCTGTCTATCCCCTGGGATATCTGCTCCGGGGTGGGGCAGGGGTGGGGTGGGGGGAGAGCTCTGATGTCTCCAGAGAAGTGGAGCTCTCTCCCAAGCACCTGCCACTCTCTCAGTCAGCTGAGAGGCCTCCTCTCCTCCAATGAGGGCTAGCAAGGGTCCCATGAGAGATGTTAAGGGACAATGGTGGGTACGAGGAGTTTCTAGGAACAAGAGAAGAAGGCCAGTCGGGCACCGGGAAGATGGGGGATATCTATGGGACAGTGTGGTGATATTGTGTTCCCCAAAATATTGTGAACCCTAATAAACTTATCTGGGGTCAGAGAACAGAACAGCCACTAGATACAGAGGCCAGAAAATGTTGGCACACACACCTTTAATCCTAGCATTCCGAAGGCAGAGATCCATCCGGATCTCTCTGAGTTCAAAGCCACACTGGAAACAGCCAGGCATGGTGACTCACGCCTTTAATCCTAGGAAGTGATGGCAGAAAGCAGAAAGGTATACAAGGCGTGAAAACCGGAAACTAAGCTGGTTAAGCTTTTAGGCTTTTGAGCAACAGTTCAGCTGAGATCCATTTGGATAAGAACTCAGAGGCTTTCAGTCTGAGGAAACAGGATCAGCTGAGGAATTGGCAAGGTGAGGTGGCTGTGGCTTGTTCTGCTTCTCTGATCTTCCAGCTTTAACCCAATACCTGGCTCTGGGTTTGTTTTTAATAATAAGACCTTTTAAGATTCGTGCTACAGGACAGGGCTCGGTTGTTATGACAACCTTGAACCCTTTCATCCTCAGGAGAGCAATGAGGTTCTCAGATGGTCAAGTCCCCTGGCAGCCACCACTCATAGGGGAAGCCAGAATGTGTGACCTGCAGCCTGCACTTGAAGCTCCTGGCTGTGACCTTGCCTGGACACACACTCCTGTGGGAAATTCTGTTGTCTACAAAGCCCCCCCTCCCCCAGCATTGGGTGACAGTCCCAGCAGAGGGGACAGCCTGGCTCGGAGCTCTCCACACGCACTTTCTGTGCAGGCTTCAGGGTCCTGAAAGCCACACCATGTTTCTTGACGCCCTCTGACTTCTGCCTCCATTTCCCCATACCGTCCCTTTCTTGGTCCAGGTTGTCAACACTAAAATAACAGAGTTACTGTTTAGTGAAAAAACTTCTTGGCTATGAAAAAGATGTTCAACCCACTCATCAGTGCTGTAAGGTCTGACTATGCCTGCTTTGCAGAGGAAAAAACAAAACAAAACAGAGATTCAGAGAAGTGAGAGATCTTTCTGACATCCCTGGCTTACAAAGATGGGAAAGCCAGCCAGCTCACACCTTTAATCCCAGCACTCGGGAGGCAGAGCCAGGCAGATCTCTGAATTTGAGGCCCGCCTGGTCTATAGAGCAAGATCCAGGACAGCCAAGGCTACACAGAGAAACCCTGTCTCAAAAAAAACCCAAACAACAAAGACAAAAACAAAAACAAAAAAACAAAAAAACAAAACCAAAGAAGAAGAAGAAGAAGAAGAAGAAGAAGAAGAAGAAGAAGAAGAAGAAGAAGAAGAAGAAGAAGAAGAAAAAGATGGGTAACTGAGATCTGGTTGTACGTCTGTCCATTTCAGATCCTTGCTGTTTCCCCAGTGAGGAAAAGAAAAGGATTCTCAGAGCCACCCCTACCCACATACAGAAGAAGAAACATGGTCACTCTGCAGATCTTTTATGTGAACATGGGTGTATGTGAGGAGGAGGGTGCGGAGGCCAGAGGTCAACCTTGAATGTTGTTTTCAGGATCCATTCATCTTGTTTTCTTGAGATACGGTCTCCCTGACCTGGAATTCAACAGTTAGGCTATCCTGGCTGTCCGTGGGACCCCAGGGATGCTCCTGTCTCTGGCTCCCCAGCTCCTGAATTACAAATGCACACCACCCAGTTCTTTAAGTTGGGTGCTGAGAATCGAACTCAGGTCTCCATGCTTGCATGCGAAAAGCTTTACCCACGGCACCATTTCCCCAGCCCAATAAATCTTCATGGAGTCTTTTTCTCTCACTGGTACTTCTTAGCTGAGGTCTCCGCTTCGCTGGAACTCATGGTCGAGCACAGGTGGGAATTACTGCATAGATTACTCCACAGATCACCCCCAAAGCATGCAGTGCCCGGGGCGGGGGATCAGGTACTGGGGAAACATGGGGAGCTAGGAGAGGTTCAAGTGTGAGGTCAGCCGTTGTTTAGGAGGTGAGGTAAAGGACTCTAGTGGACTTCTTGCCCAAAGGGCCTCTGAAGAATTTACCACTGGGCTCAGGGCTTTTCTTTAGGACCTCAATGAGCTGTCAAAGGAATGTCTATTCTTATTCCCCAGGGAAAAGCCCTTGGCTAACAGGGGCCCCCTCATGTAAGCAATGGCGTGGCCCCCCGACAGCATCCCCTCCAGATGCCTATGGAAGACAGAGTGACAAGCTGTTCCCCAGGCAGGACAGTTCTGTGATGTACCCACTCCATCACGGACCAAGTCGAGACAGGCCTACCTACCCTGCAGCTCTCCTGAGCCTCCTCCATCATGCGCAGCTCTTTCTGGGTGGGTTTCCCCACACTTCAAGTAATGGGTGCATACAAATCTGTGTGCCTGAGAGGGTGGCCAAGAAGGGGAACAGGACTGGCTTGGTCCTCTGTCGCTCTCAGTGTCGAGACACGTGAAAGCTGCATCCCCATTCTATATCCTGGGTTTCAGGAAGCGAGTTTGACAGACAGGGCAAGACGGTCTTCTGCCTCCAGGCTCCTGCTCCCAGATTGCCAATGTCTGGCTCTCACCTGAACCTCTTAAAGAAGGACAAAAGATGGGGGCTGGAGAGGTGGCTCAGAGGTTAAGAGCACTGGCTGCTCTTCCAGAGGTCCTGAGCTCAATTCCCAGCAAACACATGGTGGCTCACAACCATCCATAATGAGATCTGATGCCCTTTTCTGGTGTGTAGGCAGAACACTGTATACATAATAAGTAAATCTTAAAAAAAAAAAAAAAAAAAAAAGGACAAAAGAATGTGTCAGATTGTCTCAGGCCCATCCTGAATACTGGGACCCATGGATCAAGAGCACAAACTGACACCCCACCCCCACCCCTCGCACAAAGTCTGGGTTCTTCAGTGGAATTCTAGTTGGCAAAGTGTCAGATGAACACACGAGCATCCGACATTGGTAACTGGAACCTCCCTGTTGCTGTAGACAGGGGCAGATTTGGGATTCTCAATTCCTGAGAATCTGGGCCTGTAGTGATGTCAGGGGCAGTAGGGATGGAGACAGCTCTCCATGCTATGACCCTCACCAATCGGATGAATTCCTTTCATCTTTTAGGGACCTCACTCAGGTAAAGGTAGATCCTTGGGTGGGCAGCAGAAAAGAATTTCAGGGTGAGGCAAACAGAGCAGAGCTAGGGCTTGATGGGAAGATATTATGAATAGAGATTAAAAGCAGCCTGGTTATGAGCACCCATGGAGCAAGAGTGTGAGCGTCCCAAAGAAGTCTTGTAATTATTGGAACGTTTAGTTGGCCCTCAAGTTACAGGTCTTTAAATTGTTGCAACATTTTGTTGGCTCTCAAGTTACATATCAAAGGGCTGCTAAGAAACTTTTCCTTTCTCTCTCTGATTTATTTTGATTACTTTTTTTTTTTTTTTGGTTTGTTTTGTTTTTCGAGACAAGGTTTCTCTGTGCAGCTTTGCACCTTTCCTGGAACTCACTTGGTAGCCCAGGCTGGCCTCGAACTCACAGAGTACTGCCTGGCTCTGCCTCCCAAGTGCTGGGACTAAAGGCGTGCGCCACCACCGCCCGGCTATTTTGATTACTTTTAATTACGTGTGTGTGTGTGTGTGTGTGTGTGTGTGTGTGTGTGTGTGTGTGTGTGTGTGTACTGCATGTGTGAGTGCAGTACCTCCAAAGATCAGAAGAGGGCAACGAATATCTCTGGAGCTGGAGTTACAGGTGGTTTTGAATCATCCCATGTGGGTGCTGGGGTCTTCTGCAAGAGCAGGGGGCTTCCTTAGCCATTGAGTCACCTCTCCAACTCCTTCTCCCTCTAAATGAGATTATGTGGTGTCTCTGGAGGTGCTTTCAATGGGATTGCAATCTTGAAAGGTAAACCTGGGAGCCACTAGAGTTCCTCATGGGGTTTAGGACATGTCTTAGACTGTACATGGGGCTTCTGGTGAGATTCTTAGAAAACTAAATTTACAGCTGGGAAGAAGAAAAGGCTTCAGTAGTGACCACCTCAAGATGAGCCTAAGGGTAGGTGTTTTACCCATCAGAGCCTCACCCAGAAAATAGCTGATCAGGGCCCATGTGCAGACTCCAGCCCATTTGGGTAGAAGTCTCTTGATAGCTGGAACATGCCTTTCCAGGAGAGTTAGAATAGAGTCCTCCTGTGTAGGACCAGGAGTGGCCCAGCTCCAGCATGGCTGGACCTGCAGCGGGTCCTCACAGCTCCACAGTGTGCATATCCTGTCCTTAGAGCTCCCTGACCTAGTTAGCTTCTCCAACGATATTCCATTTTTCTGCCAGATTCCTCTGGGAACAAATTCTGCAAGCCACACAGGCCCCTGTGTACAGAGCATTGACCCCAAAGTTGCAACTGCTCCAGTAAACTAGTAACGCCTCCCTGCTCCCTCCCCAGCCAGGCAACTTGAAGTGGTCCTGAGCTTGCTCCTTCAGACTCTGGAAAGAAGCATGCAATTATGTGTGCATCCATACCTCTGCCTCCCCTTGTCAGTGCATGTTGGCTGCTCTTGCTGTCTGTTTCAGTTTTTAAAATTATTATTAAAATTGAGTGTGTGCTTGATGTGTGTCTGTTGAGGTCGAGGACAACTTTGTGGAGTCAGTTCTCTCTGGCCACCTTTACACAGGATCGGGGTTTGAACTTGGGTCACCAGGCTTGCAGAATGAGCACCTTTACCCCCTGAATCATCTCATCAGCCTCTCGGCTTCTTTTTTGATAAGAAGCCCAACTTTCATCAGCTTACCTAAGATGTCTATTCCTCAAATGGGCTTTGAATGCCTGGTCTCGGGGCTTGATAATTCCCAAGGTCTTATCTTTCGAAGGCCGGGTGATGTGTGTACGTCCACCTCCACCAGGTCTGTCAGTCAAGGGATGAATCACAAAATGTGGTAGACACAGGATGGAATAGTCTTTATCCACACCAACAAATGAAGCTATATTGTTTGCGGAGATTGGATGCAACCCGAGATAATCACATTAAGTGAATTAAATCAGTGCCACGTTTGCACTTATAGACCCTAGATTTTATATAGATAGGTGAAATCCTGTATGTGAGCATGACAGGCAGGTCAAACAAACCTGTCTAGGGAAACAAAGGCATCTAATGAGGGGAGCACACGAGAGGAGGGAAACCATACCTAACGTAGACTATGTTCTTACATGAACCCTGTTTATGAATCCTAGTACTAATCAGCTAGTACTAATACATACACACACACTTTTTTTAAAAGATTTATTTATTTATTATGTATACAGCACATGTGACTGCAGGCCAGAAGAGGGCACCAGATCCCACTATAGATGGTTGTGAGCCACCATGTGGTTGCTGGGAATTGAAACCTGGTCCTCTGGAAGAGCAGTCAGTGCTCTTAACCTCTGAGCCATCTCTCCAGCCCCAGCATGCACACTTTAAAAAGACTTTTGGAAAAAAAATTGTGGATGAATCCCACAAGCCTAAATTTCAGCCAAAGGAGGCAGCAACAGACAGTAGGGTCTGCTTGCTAAATTATCCATCATCACTCCTTTTAAAGATGAATGTTAAACAACTGAATGTTAAACCCCTTAAATTATGTCTTAGGCTGGGCATGGTGGCCCATACCTCTAATCCCAGCACTCAGGAGGCAGAAGCAGGTGGATCTCTATGAGTCAAAGGCCAGCCTGGTCTACAGAGTGAGTTCTAGGTCAGGCAGGGCTACGTAGTGAGATCCTGTTAAAAAAAAATCTTCCTCCCCAAACCCACAACTGTGTGGCTAGCAGAGATCTTAGAATGGTCCCCACAAGTTTCAAGGGGCGGGTGGTGGGCGACTGGCTTTCTCTTATAGCTGGAGCAGGCGGGTGAGTGGGGCACACGGAACACAATTTGATGGGACCTAATGAGGCTGGGGACAGCACAGGCAGAGGGGGAGAACAACCCCGGAGCTTGGAAAATCATTATTTCCCAGCCTGTGTTATTGTCCCTTGGAGCACATAAAGATTGAAACTTAATTCCGACCATTCCAAGAAGGGCATTTAAGGGTCTGACTTCAACATTATTATTCTCTTCCTTTTAAAACTCATTAAAAAAATAAAAACAAAAACAAAAACAAAAATCTTACAATTCCCCACCGACCTCCAACCCCTTAAAAAAAAAAAAAAAAAAAAAAAAACCTTCAATATGAAGATCCAAGCAACATTCCCAATCACGGTTGGCCCAGGGAGGTCGCCCTCCAGGCCTTTGAAGTCTACATTTTTTTTCCAACCTTTTCAAATATCCCAAATAGCTGTGTACAGTTCCCTCTGGTTTGCCTCTCGTTAAATTCCTCAGATGCGGGAGCCAGAGGAAGCCTCATACGGGACCAAATTATCTGTGTTCCACATGTCTGAGTTTTTTAATAATAAAAATACAATGAAACAAACCCCAAGGCCACAGTCTTCCTGGCCAGGCTTTTATTGCCTGATGGGAGCACATGTCTTAGCCAAGCTTGGAGGGAGTGAGACCCACAGCCAGGGCTTTTGCTCAGATCCGGCCAGTCCACTGACCCCAGGCTGCTCCCCAGTCCTCCTCATCCGCAGTTAGAATGGTGGGAAAGGCTGCCAAAGGGTGGGTCCATTTCATGTTTCTGCCTCAACTTGCCCAAGAGCCTCAGATCTCTCATCAATTAAGCCAACAAATATATGGTGTTTTGTTTTGCTCATTGCTGTGTGTGTGTGTTTGCAGAGGCCAGAGGAGGACATCAGGTGTCCTGTGCTAACACTCTCTGCCTTCTTCCCTTGAGACAGGGTCTCTCATTGATTCTGGAGCTAGGCTGATGGCCAACAAGCACCAATGAGCCTTTATTGCCATCTCCTGTAGCATTGAAACCTCACTTGGCTTTTTAAGTGAGGGCTGGAGATTCAAATAAGAATAAGTAAACAAAATTTTATTTTTTTTAAAACTTTATTCTTAGCCGGGCGGTGGTGGCGCACGCCTTTAATCCCAGCACTCGGGAGGCAGAGCCAGGTGGATCTCTGTGAGTTCGAGGCCAGCCTGGGCTACCAAGTGAGTTCCAGGAAAGGCGCAAAGCTACACAGAGAAACCCTGTCTCGAAAAACAAAAAACAAACAAACAAACAAAAAACACTTTATTCTTATTTATGTGTACATGCGCACGTCTATGTGTAGCTATACGCACTTGAGGGCAGTGACTGAGGAGGCCAGCAGAGGGTGTCAGATTCACCTGGAGCTAAAGTTACAGGCAGTTGGGAGGTGTCCAGTGCGTGTGTGCCTGGAACCAAATTCTGGTCTTCTGCAAGAGCAATACATACTCTTAACCACCAAGTCATCTCTCCAGCCCTGGTAAATAGTTGTACAATATTATTTTAAGATGTGTTAAGGGGGCTGGAGAGATGGCTCAGAGGTTAAGAGCACTGACTGCTCTTCCAGAGGTCCTGAGTTCAATTCCCAGCAACCACATGGTGGCTCACAACCATCTGTAATGAGATCTGGTGCCCTCTTCTGGCCTGCAGTCATACATGCTGTATACCTAATAAATAAATAAATCTTTAAAAAAAAAAAAAAAGATGTGTTAAATTTGTTTATGCTGTGGGACACTTGTTTAATGATGCAAAGATGTGTTGCATTCTTTTATGTTGCATTTGTTTAGCTCTGTAAAGCTGTGTTACTTTGACTGTCTAAAACACCTGATTGGTCTGATAAAGAGCTGACCAGCCAATAGCAAGGCAGGAGAAAGGATAGGTGAAGCTGGCAGGCAGAGAATAAGTAGAAGGAGAAATCTGAGAAGAAAAGATCAGGGACCAGGATAAGGAGGAGGACTCAAGGGGCCAACCACCCATCTATACAGTAAGCCATGAAGTAAGAAGTAAAGAAAGGTATACAGAACTAGAGAAAGGTAAAGGCCCAGAGGCAAAAGATAGATGGGATAATTTAAGAAAAATTGGCTAGAAACAAGCCAAGCTAAGGCCAGGCATTTATAAGAAAGAATAAGCCTCTGTGCATGTGATTTACTTGGGAGCTGGGTGGCAGGGGCCCCCAAAAGACCAAAGAGCAAAGAGTAAAGAGTAAAATATAATCAACTATAGATAGTTTTTTAAATTTAAAAAAGTTTTTTTTTAAATCAGCACTCAAGGTATTAGATATTGTTACATTTTTTAATATAATATGTCTCCATAGATTCTCCCCTCCCCCACCTCCACTGCTGTCCCTGATGACCCTGACCTCTCCACCAATCTCTTTTCCTTTTACCTGTCCCATTATCTTCCCCCCCTCCTTCATCAGTACCTCTTTTCACCCTCTTTTAGTCTCCTTTCTACCTTTTAGCTATTACCCACACTTTCCCCCAGACATATATATATATATATATATATATATACATTACAGGCTAGGATCCACATATAAGAGAGAACATTTGGTTTCTGAATTTCTGAGTTTGGGTCACCTTGTTTTTCACATTATACTTTCCAGATCCATCCATCTTCCTATAAATTTCAGGATTTCATTTTTCTTTACAGATGAATAAACTTCCCTTGTGTATATGTACCACATTTTCATTTTTGATTCGTCTGCTGGTGAACATGTAGACTGGTTCCATTTCCTGGCTATTGTGAACAGAGCAACAATGAACATGGATGTGCAAGTGTGTCTCTTGGGGGGATATAGTGACCTTTCGGTGTATGTCCAGGAATGGTGATACTGTAATTCTTTTTTAGCTTCTTAAGAACCCTCCATACTGATTTCCACAGTGGCTTTGCTAGTTTGCAAATCCACCAGCCGTGAACAAAGGTTCCTCTCTGTCTGCATCCTCAGCAGGTTCTGGTGACAGGTTCCTTGATGATAGGTATTCTATGGTAAGATAGTATTTCAATGTTATTTCAATTTGCATTTGCCTGAGGACTAAGGATGTCAAACACCTTAAAAATTATTTAATCAATCTTTTGTGTTGCTTCTATAGAGAACTGTCTGTTCATGTCGAGTTTATTTGCTGAGTGGCAGGTTTTGTTGTTGTGTCTTTATTTGTGGGTTTTTTCTTTTGATGCTTAAATTTTTATGATTCTTTGTAAATTTTGGATGAGTCCTGTGTCTGAAGATGTGGTGGTTTACATGAGAATGGCCCCCATAAGCTCATATCCTTGAATACTTGGTCTACAGTTGGTGCAACTGTTTGGGAAGGTTTAGGAGGTGTGGCCTTGTTGGAGTAGGTATGTCACTGGGGGCGGGCTCTTGAGGTTTCAAAAGACTTATGGAATTCCAGCTGTCCCTTTTCTCTGCCTGTTGGTTGTGGAGGAAGATGTGAGTTCTTGGCTGTTCCTTCACTCTGCCATCATGGACTCTAACCCTCTGAAACTGAAAGCCAAATTAAGCACTTTTATAAGTTGCCTTGGTCATGTTGCTTTACCATAGCTACAGAAAAAGAGCTAAGACAGAAAGAGGAGCAGGAAAGGTCTTTCTCCCATTCTGCAAACTGTCTGTTTGCTCTGCAAAGACTTTCCCTGGCTATGCAGAATTACTTTAACTTCATGTAGCTACATTTGTTGATTCTTGGGTCTTCTGTCCATGCTGTTGGAGTTTTATTTGGAAAGTTGTTTGTCTAAGCCTATGTGAATATATATCTTTTAATGTTTTGTTTTATTTTTTAATTATGTCTATGTGTGTATATGTGCACCTGAGGGTGGGTGCCCTTTGGAGGACAGAGGTTTCTGATATCCTGGAGCTGGAGTTACAGGTAGTTGTAGCCATCCAAGGTGAGTGCTGGGAACTGAGTTCAGGTCCTCTGTGAGAGGCTGCACTTCTTCTAACCACTGAGATATTTCTTTCTTTTTTTCTTTTAAAGATTTATTTATTATGTATACAATATTCCTCCTGCATGTTGCCTGCAGACCAGAAGAGGGCATCAGATCTCATTATCAATGGCTGTGAGCCACCATGTGGTTGCTGGGAATTGAACTCAGGACCTCTGGAAGAGCAGCCACTGCTCTTAACTTCTGAGCCACCTCACCAGCCCCCAACTGAGATATTTCTACAGCCCCTAAATATGCATCCTGACGTGCATTCTCTGGCAATTTTCCCCTTGTGATTCCAGCATCTTGAGTTTGAAATCAAGGTCTTTCATACACTTCAGGTTGATTTTTTCGGTGCAGGTAAAAGATATGAATCTAATGTCATTCTTTTGTACCACCATCTCTTAAATAGGGTATCTTTTTTCCTACTGTGTATTTTTGCCAACTTTGTTCAAAATTAGGTGACCATAGCATTTTTGGTTTATTTCTAGATCCTCTGTTCTGATCCATTGCAAACTTGAGGAATTCCAAAGGCAAATGGAGGAGATGGAATGTATAGATCAAAAGCATACTTCTCCTGCATGCATCACAATAGGTAGAAGGACCCCAGGAAATAATTCATATTGCCTGAGAGGTGGATGGGGGCTTGTGCCATGTGCATGAGTTTGCCAGTTGGGTAGGGGTGGAAAGAGTGCTGGGAAGAAGGGTATGTCAATGGGGTTCAGAGAGAAGAGGAGACAGGACAGAAGTCTGGGGAGGTGAGAGGTGTCTGGGGAGTGGGTGGGGTCTGGGAGGTCGGTGGAGTCTGGGGAGTGGGCAGGATCTTGGAGGTGGGTAGAGTCTGGGGAGGTGGGCTGAGTTGAGTTTAACTCTATGTGGGACCGTTGGGATGCAGAGCAATGGATGGATTCACATCTGACAATAGATGTTCATGCAGCAGCATCAAAGGTGGCTAGGATAGGACTGACGTGTTTCAGGAGTGGGTACCTCAGGACTTTCCCAGAGTGGGAGGAAGTCAGGAGAAGGATGGCATCGACCTCTTGGATTCTCAGTCCTGTGTATCGTGAGGGATGTTTTAGCAGCTGGAGATGCTCCACTTGCATCCTAAACCAGCTGAAGCAGAACCTGGCGCTCGGGCACCAGAGGTAGGGGTTTTTGACATTTTCTTGCCATGAGGTTGGAGACCACAAGCAGAAGGCTGCATCCAGAAAGCTCCTGTGAAAGCTGCTTTGGGCACAGTGAGGAAAGAGGAAGAAGACTTTGATTTGAGGCACATGGGGCTCCTGATAGCAAAGATTCGAGCCTTTCCCTGTGAGACATGTCTTCATAAGAGCTCTTCAATCCAATGAGAGAGGTTACAAAGGATGTTTATGCATTGTTCCAGGAAGGTTACAGAAGCGCTGTACTAGATGCTAGCCATCTAGGTATAGGGCAAGGCTTTTTATTTTATCTTACAATGATGGGGATTGAACCCAGCACTTAGGCAAGTGCTTATCCCTGAGCCACACTCTAGCCCTTGTTTTTTTGTTGTTGTTGTTTTGTTTTGTTTATTGTTTTTGTTTTGTTTTGTTTTTTTTCCTGAGAGCAGGATCTCTCTCTCTGTAACCCAGGTGGCTTTGAACTGGCAACACTCCTGCCTCAGCCTCCTGACTATTGGCATTCTAGGTGCGAGCATCAAGCCCAGTGCTACGGCTTTGTATCAACCCCAGCCACCGCCCTCAAAGATGGGCAGTTAGAATATGCTCTTTTAAAAAGATTTATTTGGAGTTGGAGAGATGACTTGGGGGTTAAAAGAATGGGCTGCTCTTCCAAAGGACCCAGGTTTAATTTCCAGCACCCACATGATGGTTCACAACCATCTGTAACTCCAGTGCCAGGGGATTGGACGCCCCCATCTGGCCTTGGCTGGCACCAGACACAGCGTGGTTACCTCCCAAGGGATCAGGTGCTTAATGTTTAATTCCTCAAAGCCCCTACATTCATTGGTGACTTTTCTAAGCACACATGCATATACATTCATGCAGGCAAAACACTGAACACATAAAAAGAAATAAATAGAAGTATTATTATTATTATTATTATTATTATTATTATTATTATTATTTACTGTATCTGTGTGCCCAATGGAGGCCAAAGACATCAGATCCCTCTGGAGCTAACATTGGTTGTGAACTGCCTGACGTGGGTTTGGGGAACTGAACTCAGTCAGACCCTCTGGAAAAACAGCAAGCGCTCTCAACAGCAGATCTGTCTTATGCCTACCATGTCAAGAGGCTCCTGTCACCACATGTCTCAGAATCTTCTCACTCCATGCTAAGGCACACTTCATGTAACTTCCCAGACTGGATCCACCTAACCTGCCCATTTTCCAGAGGAGATAATTGAGCCTCGGAGACCAAGGAGCAGCCACAGTGTCCACAGGGAGGAAGTGTGTGGCAGAGACAAGATTGAAACCCAAGTGGCATGATGGGTGGCTGAACGGAGATGTCACAGCTAGCCTCTTGTCCTTCATATTCCTCCGTGTTTGCATAAAATGGATTGATACGGTGATCAACGCTGTGTTATTAGCATTGTTAAAATTAGTGCCTGCGTTAAACCCAGCCCTGTTGTTCCAGCTGCTCATCTCACAAGGAACTGACCACACTCGCTCCTTATCCTCACCACTCCCACCACAAACCCTCATAAACCATCGCCTGGCCTTTCATTTACACGGTCCTCCAGGCCCGATGGCCCCTGAGAATTTAACAGATCCTCCACAGCATATCATAAAACAAAACCAAATGCTCGCGTCGTCCCCTTACCACCACACCCCCCCGCCCTTTCCCTGAGTATCTGTCAAAGCCAGTGGAGAAATAAAATCCAGAATCTCCAAACAATATACTTTCCCACAGATAATAAATAAAATCTCCAAAGCGGGTGGGGGGGTTTTTGGGGGGAGGAGAGCAAGGCTTCAGGGCTTCAGGGCACCAAGCTGCAGCTACCAGCAGACTCTGGGTAAGGAAGTAATTGAGATAAAAAAAAAAATTAGATGTCTGTGTTGCACACGCCGTGGGCACATGAATGTGGGCGCCAGCAGGATGTGTGTCCTCAGCAGCACCCTCTCCTGTTGTACATGAAAGAAAAAACTCAGATTGCTTCTCCAGGAGCAGGCGCTTAATAAATTCTTGGTTATTCAAAGTTCCAACAACCGTGGGTGAGTGTTCTAAGTATACATCTTTATGGACAATTCTTTCTCTCCTCTGACAAGTATGGAGCTAGCGGGGATTTGTTCAAAATGTAGAGGTTTTTTTTGCATGCCTGGAGTTAAGCTGTCTGTGCACCTGCGCATGAGGAAATAGAAAGTCGTGACCCAAAGTGGTGACCAGGTAAGTGGGGTGGGGGCAGGGTGGAATGAGCATCGAGTGTCCTTTTCCCTCCCTCCCTCCTCCTTTCTTCATCCCTTCCTTCCTTTCTCTCTTCCTTTTCTCTAACTCCAGCCCTGTTTTTAGTTTTTATCTTCCCACAACATCTTGCTTAAGTTGCCGAGGCTGGCCTTCACAGAAGCAATGAACTTGTAGTTTCCTGCCTCGACCTCCTGGGTGGCAGGGACTCCAGTGCCACGAGGCAGGCCTCCCATCTCTATTTCTTCAGTGTTCATGTTGATAAGGGTAGTAGGCAGGTTTTGACTCTTTTCATTGTAAGAAATTGGGTGTTTTCTCATATTACCATGAGCTCCATGATGGCCTCGGGCCATTAGGAGCTGATGGATGCTCACACCAGCATCCTGATGTGTCGTTCAGCTGCTAGCCTGGAGTAAAAGGGTCCTGCCTGGAATGCCAGCACCCAAACATTGGGAGTCCCTTTCCCCACATCCTGAGCCGCAGGGAGGATTTAAAAAGATGGGCCAGGACAAAAGGAAGGAAGAAAAAAAGCTTACTTTCTCATTCCACAATATTGCCTGGTACTTCAAGGGCACAATGAATGCAGGAAAATCTTTCAATTTGCAACTTGAAATATTTTGTGCATACAAAGGGAAAGGGGGAGGGGCTGGAGAGATGGCTCAGCGGTTAAGAGCACTGGCTGTTCTTCCAGAGGTCCTGAGTTCAATTCCCAGCAACCACATGGTGGCTCACAACCATCTGTAATGAGATCTGGTGCCCTCTTCTGGCCTGCAAGCATACATGTAGGCAGAACACTGTATACATAATAAATAAATTTAAAAAAAAAAAAAAAAACAAAGAGAAAGAAAATACTAGAATCCATGTGACCATTAGTGAGTTTCAGAAAGAAGTTTCTAACATGGGGAGCGGCTAAGCTGTACTTCTGACGGCATTCCTTCCTCCCAGGACCACTCCCAGCACGATGGAAGCTCCCAACCATGTGAGTAGTTTTACCTTCTATCAAGTATGCGTGCATTCATCCTTAAGTCATACACAGCCCATGTCTCCAAAGGGACAGGTGGCTCAGTGGTTAAGAGCACTGGCTGCTGTTCCAGTGCGAGCCCAGAATCCACAAGGTGGCTTACAACCACCTGTAACTCCAGTTCCAGGTAATCTGACGCCCTCTTCTGGCCTCCTCAGGCGCCAGGCATGTGGTGCACAGTCATACATGCAGGCAAAATACCCATATACATAAAAAAATAAATAAAAGATGTTTAAAATAAAGAAAAAATGAAAGGACCAGATGCTAAGGGAAATCCATCCATCTATCCATCCACCCATCATTCATTCATTCATTCAACTAAAGCTGAATGGTATGGCTGTTTCATGTTGGGTCCATGGTCTCCATCTTTTGGAAATCTACGAGGTATGAACTTGTAATGTGGTAGATTCCCTGCAAAGGACAAGCATGGAAAAGAGATTGTGGCCCCTGTGGAGGCAGAGAGATGTAATCTTCCTTGAAGGGCTGATGGGTCCCCAGGGTCTCCCACTTTGGGGTTCGGCTGCCATCACTTGCCACTTCCTGGAGACTCCGGGTCCATCGTTTAAACTGCCTAGGAGGCCAAATTCAGTGACTTGGTCCAGGTCACCTTTACCTCCAGTTTCTCCCAGATCTAAAGCCAGTCGAGATGTGAGCTGAAGGCCCGCAAGTCTGGTCCAGGATGCGGGCAAGGAATCTCACTTCTTTTCCTTGGCTGCAACTCAAGGAAGCAAAGATGTGGGGAAGAAAGGAGGGTGGGTGTTCAGCTGACGTTGACAGGGGCTGGGTGCAGAGCGGGAGGACATGTCCTGGGAGATACCAAAGCAGGATCTGTGACCAAAGCAGGATCTGTCCTGGGGTTCGGATGCTGAACTCGGCATCTTAGAAACCGACACCGAGGGGCCTGCCAGGAAGGTCTGCAAACACACCTCTTGTAGCAGGCACAGCCATAAACCGGTCAGCCGGCACTCACTGGCTTCACTGTGATGGGCCTGATGTAGTCACTCGGAGAAGTGAAGGGAGACTGGAGGCGTATGCAGTAAATACATCAATGCACGCAGGTGATGTAACCCAAGCCCCCACTGCACACAGGACGGCTTACAAAACCACCACACCAGGGGACGGCCCCTGGGCAGATGGAGCCTAGAACATCCCATCCATCTGGATGAATTCATTTAGGCCTTTCCCAATGTATGTGTGTGGTAGGCGTGCAAGGGTGTATGTACCTTCATATATGTACACGTGTGTGCATGTGTGTGGAAGCCAGAGGTTGGTGTAGCTTCCTCCCTTGACCACCTACCACTTTATATGTTTGAGGCAGAGTATCTCTCTTGAACCCAGAGCTTGCTGGTTCCAATAATCTACCTAGCTAGCTTGTCCCAGGGATGCCACAACCGCCTAGCATTTATTCGGGTGCTGGGGACCGGAACTCCAGTCCTCACACTTTACCCTCTGAGCCCTCTTCCCCAGCCCCTCCCTTTCCTGTTTGCGGTGGGGAGAGGTTAGAGAAACCAATTGAGGGAAGGGCAGTTACTGTCTCATCGGAGGAGACAGTAGCCACTTCCTCATTTGGGGGCAATGGCTTCATACCAGGGCAGGTGCCACTGGGAGGGTGGACTCCATTCTCCACAGACCTTAAAGATCCAGTGTGAAGGTCTGCCTATTTTACTCTTGAGCCTGAACCACTGTGCATTCAGCAGTGACTGCCTGACCCACTGTGTGCATTCAGCAGTGACTGCCTGACCCATTGTGTGCATTCAGCAGTGACTGCCTGGCCCACTGTGTGCATTCAGCAGTGATTGCCTGACCCACTCACTGTGTGCATTCAGCAGTGACTGCCTGACCCACTGTGTGCATTCAGCAGTGACTGCCTGGGTGAGCCACCTCAAGCCCAGGCTGGAGATTTTGCTAGCCCTAACTGCTGTGATGTTTTAGATTTCAAAGGTCCCCAGGGGCTTCATGCCTTGACTGCTTGGTTCCCTAGCTGGTGGCTCTCTCTATTTTGGAAGGCTGAGGTTCCTTGTGGAGGAAGGGCCTAGCTAGTGGAGGGGGGGCATTGGGGGTGTTGTCCTTTACGGTGACCTAACCCTGCTTCCCCGTGCTGTCCGCTTCCTGGACCTCTGTGGTACGAGGAACTTTCGTCAAACGCTCCCACTGCCCATGCCTTCACCGATTCTGTCCTGCTTTCCCAGCCATGGTGGCCTGTTGTCTCCAGAGACCATCAGCCCAAACAGAGCTCTCCACCTTCGTTTTTACTCAAAGCAACGCCAGAACCAGGGCAACGGATAACTAAAGATGTCAGCCAACTGTGGTTCGCTGGCTGTGCAAGACCTAAGAGAAGGAATTGCTGCCATTTAAAATTTTTACTTACATGTCTGTGTGAGTGATGTGCACCTGTGTGTATAGGTTTCCCGCCTGCATGCTTGCACACCGAGGCCAGAGGAGAGTGGAACACACCCCCCAGACTGCAGCACAGCCGACGCCATGATGGACATTATCATTCAGACCATGGAACCCAGCACACAGACAGCTCCACCCACCAAAAACAGAACAAAGACCTAATCCATCAAAGTCTGTAGTTCTGGGAAAGTCCCTACATGTACGACCCTTGCTCTTCTGCTTCTGTAGCTCTGCTTCTGGCTAACTGTTCTTGCTAACTGAGCTGTGTCAACCCAGGATGTGGTTTTTGTGCTTAAAAGCTCACCCTGAGAAAGAATCAGGACTGCATTGGGGTCCTGAACACCCACTGTAGTCTCCGGCCGGCTAATAAAGACTTACTATTGGCTTGGACCCATGTCCGAGCAGTCTTCTCTGGTGGATACCTCACAAGAGTGCAGAGCCTGCAGAGGTCAGGGGAGGGCGTTGGATCCCCTGGAGCTGGAGTTACAGACGGTGTGAGCTACCTGATGTGGATGCTGGGAGCCAAACTCTAGGTCCTCTGGAAAAGTAGGATGTGCTGGCCACTGAGCCACAGGGATCCTCCTGTCTCTGCTCCTGAGTGCTGTGATGACAAACATGGGCTACTGCACTCGATTTTTCCACGGGAACTGGGGATTTGAACTCAGGGCCTCACATTTGAAAAACAAACCCTTTGCTGGACAGAGTCAATCCTAAGTTCCAGTCTGATATTGATGTATGTGTGTATGCATGTATGCATGTATGTGTGTATATGTATGTACATGTATGTATGTATATTTGTGTGCATGTATATGCATATAATATATATGCATATATGTATGAATGCATGTATGTGTGTATATTGTGTGTATGTTATATGTGTGTGTGTATATGTGTGTGTGTATATTGTGTGTATGTATGTATATGTATATGTCATAATATATATATGAACATTGTCTGAGGGTTTTGTTTTGTTTTTTGTTGTTTTTGTTTTGAGACAGACTTTCATTATGGAGCCTAGGATATCCTGGGATTCAAAATCCTCCTGGCTCCATCTCTCTAGGGCTGAGTGTGTGGGAATGAGGGGTGGAGAGGTGTGTGCGCGCATGCGCGCAAGCATGTGGAAGAACCAAAAGTCAACTTCAGCTGTTCTTCCTCAGGTGTCACACACCTTGTGAGTTTGTCGTTGTTTTGAAACTGAGTCTCCAACTGGGACCTGGGGCCTTGATTCAGCCAGGTGGACCA
The DNA here is from genome assembly GCF_949786415.1 of Peromyscus eremicus. Classification (NCBI taxonomy): domain Eukaryota; kingdom Metazoa; phylum Chordata; class Mammalia; order Rodentia; family Cricetidae; genus Peromyscus; species Peromyscus eremicus. The sequence goes on along the minus strand of NC_081438.1, from coordinate 9,877,274 downwards.
ACCAGTGAGCCCCAAATATCCTCCTGCCTCCGCCTCGACAGCGTATTTGCCAAGAATAATACAGCTTCCCAAGCCTGTGCATCCAGAACTAGGCAGAAAGTGGAGGGGAAGGATCAGGAGTTTGAAGCCAGATTGGAATACATGACTGTGCAGCCGTAAGCCGGTGTCTCAGCCTCTCTGAGCCCCAGCTGTGTCCAAGGAGGATAAACATGTCATGGAGTCACTTGAGCATTAACAAGACTGGCTACAGAAGCTACACGCGTAAAAGCTATTGACTAGCCCAAAGCGAAGGCCCTGTACACACCTGCCTCGACTCACTGCTCTGCAGTCACTGCCGGGGTCCTCCACGTCCAGCGTGGGCGGCTGCTTGTACTCAAACCCACACACCGCAGGCAGCAACTGCCTAATTCTGGGAAGCGGCTCTCAGGCGGCAAAAGCGGGTTCCAGTCCACTGAGGAGAAGGGCACAGGGACTTGGGCGCACGCGCACCCGGGAGCCACAGGCCGCCTCCCCCGCCCACCCCGAGGCCCACCCATCCCCCTCCCAGCACATTCCAAACCCCAGAGGCTGACCCTGTCTCTCTGGGTGATTTAAGTCTTAGAGAAAGGCCGGGAAGGATTTGTTTTGACATTTAAAGGCCATCCAGGTAACGGATGGCCGGGGCGGTATCCACCTCCCCGTCCATATATCTAGGCAACAGTATCTATTTTTGACGTGCCTGACACACCATTTCCTTTGGCAGCCCAAGGGGGGCTCGTCTTTAAATTAAACTCGTCTCCCGACCCCTCGGATCTGCAGCCCGATCGGGGGCAGACCCCGGGAAGGGAAGCGCAGAGCCTGGGCAGGCCTGCAGGCCATCAGTGATATATAGCCCGAGGAGCCCGCGCCCCCTTGAGCTGCAGGCGACAAGCTCTCTGAAGCATTAACTAATGACAGGGGCCGTCCCCGAGTCTTCTAATCACCTTTAATGCTCACATCTAGGAGCTAATTTAAAGCAGACAGGATAAGCGGGTCAGACAAACAGGCCAAGAAAACCAAATAAAATCATAGTGTCCTACGAGGCAACTGATTGGGAATGGAGGTGCTGCTGGGGCTCCAGCTTGGGCGTGGAGCACTTGCTCGGCTCCCTGTAAGGGCCTTGGACTCCATCCCCCAGCACCGGGGTCGGTGGGTGGGAAGAATTCAGTAAAGCAAAGAAACATCTGGGGTCTGCGTGTGTCATTATTTCAGAGCACAACCCCTCAGGACCAGAGGATCCCCAATCTTGCTGCAAGCTGACCTTGCTGAAAAGAGAAAAGTCTGCTGGGTAAATGAATGAATCCCAGTTCTGCCCTTCCTCAGCTAAGGTCCTGTTTCCTGCTCTGAGCTTGCTGGGCTCTTCAGTTAAAAAAAAAAAAAAAAAAAAAAAAAAAAAAAAAAAAAAAGTCCCTTTCCCCCTTTGAAGAGAGAATGAGAATCTAAAGGCGGAGAAGGTACTAGAATGATAAGGAGCAAATGAAAAAGACGTGGAGACCGAAGAAGAGAAGGAGGCAGAGAAAGCTCCCAGACAGGAATTTTTAACCGGGGCAAAGAGCTTTGCAAATGTTGCAATCACCAGCTAATATGAAGAGAAGTTCTGGGTCCTTGTGGGAGGGGAAAGAGGAAAGCAAGGTACCAGACCAATCTCCAAGACCCTGGGACACCTCTGCCTTCTTCTTCTAGACAACAACCCTTTCCACCGTAGAGGAGGGAGGAAAAGGCATTTACGAGACAGCGAGAAGCTGGTGGCCCCAGTGGCTTTAATCCCAGGCAGAGGCAGGCAGATCTCTGAGTTCCAGGCCAGTCTGCTCTACAAAGTGTATGCAATCCCTTCTGGTTTAAACCTGAAAGAAAACCAAGAGGTACTGGGAAATACCACTACTGGCTCATGGGCTTCTCTGATAGTTGGGTGAATTTTGCAAAGCGGAGTGGACGGTGTGCTCCCTAGAGGGAGCTGGTTGGAGGTTTATACTCTCCCAACCTTTGCTGGACACCAAGGTTGTGTTGACAACCGTTGACAGCAAAATGGCTTCATACAACAGGATATGAATATGAACTGGATGAAAATGAATATGAATACAAACTTCTTCAGTTTGTAAAGAGCCTGACCTGTAAATATGAGGACTTGAGTATGAATCCTCAGAAGTCAAGGAAAGCTGGACAAAGTGGCTGGCCTCTGTGATCTCAACACTCCTAAGAGAAGATGGAGGGTGCACACAGGAAAATCCTGGGAGCCCCTGGGCCAGGACCAGGACAGTGAGTGCAGTGCCTACAGAGGCCAGAAGAGGGCGTTGGATCTCCTAGAACTGGAGTTATGGATAGTTGTGAGCTGCCATGTGGTGCTGGGAATTAAACCCTGGTCCTCTGGAAGAGCAGCCAGTGCTCTTAACTGCTGAGCCGTCTCTCCAGCCCCAAAATTTTTTTTTCCATGTGTATTAAAGAGACATCCAGGGAATTTGCTTCAAGGGCAAGCCCTGTCTTTGGTCAGCCTTCAGCCCCCTCAGTAAGGACCTTGCAGGCTTCCCTGTTTAGAGATGTCAGCCAACAGGATAGGGCACCTCGATTTTGATGGTTCTGAAAGATACGAATGTTTGAAATATCAATAGGGAAGAACAGTTAAGGGATGACCTTAAGCTCCTTAAGCATGTGAGTTACTGCAACCCATGAACAATAAGAGGTATGGACGTAACCCGGGAGACCTGGAGTGTGGCAAGGACTGGCCTAGAACCACATAGCATAGCCGTGGATTCTGTCTCCAGTGCTGGAAGAAAGAAAAGAAAACCCTCAGGGAATGCAACCCAAATACCCATCCATAGATGAATGGTTGATAAAATTGGGATATTATCCAGCCATTAAAAGGAATGCAGCTCAGCTCCACCATGAGTCATGAGTGAACCTTGAAAGGTGACGTATTTGATTTTTGCAAATAAAGTGTTCTAGAGTTGATTAGGCCTGGAAAAGAGAGGGGATGAGAAGACCCCCAAGGTTATGAAGATTTTCACCTCGGTGAGAAATGATACATGGTATCGTGATACAGGTTATCATGTAACTCAGGTTGGCCTTGAACTCACTATGTAGCGCAGGATGACCTTGGCCTCCTGATCTTTCTGCCTGGACCTCCTGAGCGCTGAGATCGCAGATGTGCACCCCACAGTTGCCTTACAGAGAGACTGAACCTGGAGCTTTGTGTGTGCTAGACAAACGCTCTACCAACCAAGCTGCATCTCCAACCCTCAGAGTTTCTTTTTGAGCAAAGAAAATGTCAGAATTCAATTGTGGGGAGAGTTGTATGCACGTGTGGTTACATCCCAAACCGCTGAATCACACACTTGTGATGAGGAAATTGTGGGGTTTGTGGTTTATTTAAAAAAAAAAAAAAAAGCTCTTTGAAAACCACCCCACTGTAAACAGCCCTGGGTTCATGAGTAGACACATGTGCACACAGCGCACACACACATACACACACACACACTTGCATGCACACAGGCACACACAGGCACACACATGCAAATGCAAGTACACGTGCACATATGTGTGCTCGTACACATGTACACACACTTGCACGCACACAAGCATTCACAGGTACACACGTGTGTACATGCACGCGTGCGCACACACAGCCGTGTTGTCTGCAAAGGGCAGGTCCCACTGTGGGAGGGCAGGAAGAGAAGCAGCTTACCACTGGGAACAAGACGCCATCATCTTTACATGTATAGAGAGCTATGTGTTGAAGGAAGGGGACCCTTGTCGGGTGTTGCTGATGACGTTTATTGGACAGCTTTTCGTTACTATAGCACATACTTGAGACAATCAACTTAAATATGAAAAGGTTCATCAAGCTCACAGTGATCCCAGGCCATGACTGGTTGGGCCCGACATTTATGGACCTATAGCTAGGCAAGACTTGACCGGGAGCAGGACATGGAGCAGACACTCACCTCATGATGGGAATGAAAACAAAAAATGGACGAACGCTAGGGTCTCAGAATCCCACTTAAGGGCACAGCCTGAATTACCTTCTAGACCTCCTCCTCTTAAAAATCCCACTTCTTGCGGGGCGGTGGTGGCACACGCCTTTAATCCCAGCACTTGGGAGGCAGATCCAGGTGGATCTCTGTGAGTTCGAGGCCAGTCTGGACTACAGAGTGAGTTCCAGGAAAGGCACAAAGCTACCCAGAGAAACCCTGTCTCAAAAAACAAAACAAAACAACAAAAGAAAAAAACAAAAACACAACAACAACAAAAAATCACCTCTTCCCATCACCCCCAAGCTGGAGAGTCAGGCCTCCAACACATTGGCCTTTGGGAGACATTCAAGGTACAAAAAAAAAAAATAGCATGTGGAAAGTCAGTTTGGGTTGAATGTGTAGCAGAAATCTAAAGAGCTGGTGTGTCTATACAGCAACTCGGGAGAACAGGATCATGGTAAGGACTGGGATTCCAGGGCAAGGTGGAGTCCGGCTTCTAAAAGGGCTCCCTACCCAGAGCAGGAGTGAAGGAGAAGCCTGCCCAGAATACACCCAGTTCTACAATGGCCACGGTTCTAGGAAGGCTGGTATCAGCTTCACTGGGGACCCTGATAAAGCAGCTGCTGTTTTGGGACCAAATTTAAGATGAGGTGACTTGGTGTTTGAATTATGAAGCCACCAGACGGCCACTTTACGTGGCATCCAAGTTGCTGTCCTGCAGACGTCATTCCCTAGCTGAGCCAAGGACTACCTTTAGCAGGTGTATCATGCATTGGACACAAGCCTGGTTTGGGAGCCAGAGAGATCCTGGCTTCTAATCTTGGCCCTGCCTCTCACCAGGCAGGACAAGTCACTGGACACCCTGTTTTCTCATCTATGATACTAGAATAGTATATGCACATCGTGGGGTTATTAAAGAATGTAACATGGGGGGGGGGGGGTTTCTGACACTCTAAGCTCCTTTCCCCTCTGTCAGAAATAAAATGGTGCTGTCAAACCTTATTATAAAACATATATATTAAAAAGCAGAGAAAAAGGAGGCTGGAGAGATGGCTCAGAGGTTAAGAGCACTGCTTGCTCTTCCAAAGGTCCTGAGTTCAATTCCCAGCAACCACATGGTGGCTCACAACCATCTGTAATGAGATCTGGTGCCCTCTTCTGGCCTGCAGGGATATGTGCAGACAGAACACTGTATACATAATAAATAAATAAATCTAAAAAAAAAAAAAAAAAAAAAAAAAACAGAGAAAAGGAAATCTCAACTCCAGGCTCCCTGGTACTCTCCTATATACGTTCACACTTCCCACATTCGCTTCCATGAGTGTCCTTATTCTCACCAGGAAAAATCCCATAAACTCGACACATTAAATATTAAAACTTTACACCATCCTTCCAGCCTGTGTGCGCGCTCTTACAAGGCAGCTCTCAATACACGTTGCAGAAACGGCAGGGCGTACCCCTGAGTTAGATGCCTGAGTACCCCTGAGAAGACCTCAGACTTCAGACCTCCTTGCCATTGGCTGTCACCCCACTGCCATTATCACCATCATCATCATCACCATTACCACCATCATCATCTTCATCATCATCTTCACCATCACCACCACCATCACACCATCTTGCCTCCCCCTTGAGATCACCATCTCTATGACGAGGTGTCTGTCCCCAGATGAGCTAACCCGTATGTACCAGGCCTTTTCTTTTAGGCCACCTACCAGCTCCCAAATCATCACACCAAGACTTATTACTAGTTTTGAATGCTCGGCCTAGCTTAGGCACATTTCTGGCTAGCTCTTTTAACTTAAATTGACCTGTTTCTCTTTATCTACCTTTTGCCTCGGGGCTTTTTACTTTTTTTCCTTCTCGTCTGTATGTACTGCTTTCACAGCTTCTCGTGTCTGGTTGGCTGGTGGATGCCTGGCTTCTTGCCCTGGGTATGTCCCTCATTCTCTCCTCCTTCTCTCATTCTTCCTTTTTCCTGTCTCCTTTTCTTCTCCTATTTATTCTCTCTGCCCGCCAGCCCCACTTATCCTTTCTCCTGCCCAGCTATTGGTCATTCAGCTTTTTATTAGACCAATCAGGTGCCTTAGGCAGGCAAGGTGAAACAAATGTAACACATCTTTACAGAATTAAACAAATGCAGCATAAACAAAAGTAACACACCTTTGCACAGTTAAAGTAACATTCTGCAGCATAAACAAATGTAATAGCTCTTTGCCTGGTTAAAATAATATTCCATAACACATGTGTGGTAAGTTTTTGATTGCCCGGCTTTAATTGCACCTTATACACCTGCTTGATCCTGGGGAAAGCTTCCAACATTCCTTCCCTCCATCACTTTCCCCGAGGTCTCCATGGACTTCCTGGCATTCGATTCTCAGCATCAGTACCAGGTGAATATGCACCGAGTTTTAAATTTATATTAAACATCTCTATAGGGAATTCCCATATCTTGGAATCTGTCTCGTCTAAAGTAAGTTCTTAGTAGCAGGTTCTAGGTCTCTGAGACCAGTTAGCTTGGAAGACTTCATCGTGCATCCGAGAAAACACCAGAGAGCAGACAGCACCACAGATGTGGTCCTCAGTCCTGCAGCTGGGTGGGTAGCAAGGTTTGAGGAGCAAAGCTTCCCCGTGACACCGGGGAGGCCTTTTATTTCTCTGACTCCATCCTTGACCTGTTGCCCCAGAGAGGAGCCCAATGCTGATGTGATAATGATGGTCCATGGAGTCAGGCTGCACCCCGGCATCCTCGGAGGGCGCCTTTGAACCGATCCCACAGACCAGAATTAGAAACCCAGCAGTTGACACAACACTCACTGGATTCCAAACAGTGGGCAAGAGGGGAGAGTGTGGGCCGAGGCTCTTTGATTAAATGTGATTTTTTTTTCCCTCTTTGTGCTTTAATGGGCTCTGAGGTACCTCCTGGCAGCTCGGGGCCTCTGTCCCACTTTCAGAACTTTCCAGCCAAGAGCAACACCAGGGCTTGTCACTGGTTTTAATAACCAAGCACCGTGATGGATAAACATTCAAGCAAGAAATAAAAGGCACAGAAGAGAAATTTCTCTTTAAAAAAAAAAAAAGATACAGAAGAAAAGCAAAGCATTAACAATCAACACAGATCCTTTCCACAGAACTGAACTTATTATCTTTACTACAGATGTCCCCCACACACCCTCCCCCAAACACACACACACACACATACACACACACACACACACACACACACACACACACACACACACACACGGCAGGAATGGCGGTCTACCCTCTACTCCACACTTCTAATCCTTGGAAACTGGTTTCAGTTTTTGCCAAGATGGATGTCGGGTCTGAATGAAAACCAGAGTCGTTTATCTTTACCACGGTGTTTGCTTCTCTCGTGGCCCGAAAGTTATGAAGATAGGCGACTTCTAATCAGAATGTGTCCCTTCCAAAGCTATCAGGCTCCTGGGTTCGCTGATAACGGGAAAGCCTCAAGCTCAGAGGCGTGGAAACTCGCTGAGGATGGATGAGGAGATCTGAAAGAAACAGACAGATGGGTTTGCAGACTGGGGACGAGCGGATAGAGGACAGGGCTCTCCGGCCCAGACACAAGCTCCTTTCAGGCCTTCCCTTTAGGTGAAAGGTGGGGGCACCCACGTGCGGGTATTCCAGGCACCTTTTCAATTAAGGGCAGGAGCTAGAGAGCCAGGAGCCAGTGACGAATTTCTTCCTTTCCTCTGCCCTTTGAAGCCAGCGTCTGAAGGCCCAGCCTACTCAATAAGAATATCTTGCCTGCTCAGAAAGAGCCTGCTGGAGTCTGAGGTACGGGGTGAATGGCCATAATCACTTCTGTCCCCCTTGGTGAAGCCAGATGTGTGTCCTATTGAAAGACACGGTGATTCCCCAAGCACTGAAATTTTCTAATTTGTTATTGTTCACGTCTTATCTCCTTTTGGCCTAGGGACTTGAAGTTGGTCTTTTGTTTTAAACTGTTTAATTTTGATTTGAGAAGGGTCTTGCCGGGGAGCCCAGGATGGCCTCGGACTCACAATCCCTCCCACCCCCCACCCCCGCCCCACTCCGCCCCGCCAGAGCTTCGTAAGCTTGGAGTTGCTTTTGGGCAAGACCAAGACCCAGCACACTGCCTGCCACTGGTGTGGCCATCTGACCGTGGACTGAGAGTTCTTCCTGGGCATCCCAGCTCCCAGCTCTGCCACCAATGTTCTTATTGTCCTTAGCTTCAATCCACCAGAGTGCCATGACAGACAGGACAGGGGGATCCGGCTGGAATCGGAGAAAAGAAAGGAAAACAGGTTGCTGCTCAATAGCAAGTTTGATTCATGAGAAAACATCGCCATAAAGAACGGATGGAGGCTGAGGAGACGTGTGTGTGTGTGTGTGTGTGTGTGTGTGTGTGTGTGTGTGTGAGAGAGAGAGAGAGAGAGAGAGAGAGAGAGAGAGAGAGAGAGAGAGAGAGTTTATAACCTAATCTGAATATCGAGGGAGGGCTGGTGAGATGGCTGAGTTTGCTGCCAAGCCTGATGTCCTGAGTTCAATCCCCGGGCCCCACTCGGTGGAAGGAGAGAACCGATTCCTGAGAGTGTTCCTCTAACTTCTGCACACGTGCTGTGGCACACACACTCATGCACACGCACCAGTAATAAGAAGTAAAGAAATTTAACACAAGGAAAATTCAAAAGTAAACCACAAGTGAGCCCTACCTGGTGGGGCACATCAAGAATCCTGGCATCAGTCTGGTGGTGGTGGTGGCGACAGTGCACGCCTTTAATCCCAGCAGAGGCAGGTGGATCTCTGTGAGTTCAAGGCCAGCCTGGTCTACAGAATGAGTTACAGGCCATCCAGGGCTACACAGAAAAAAACCTGTCTTGAAAAAACAAAGAAAAATGAGGATCAGGAACCCAAGGCTTTGTTGATTCATAAGTGATTCATAAGTCATCCTGAGCTACATGAGACTCCATCTCAAAACAAAACAAAGGACAACCACGTAAATTCTCAGCAATATGTACAGCTTTTATATGCTAGTTAGAAATGAAGTTAAGGGGCTGGAGAGTTGGCTCAGTGGTTAAGAGCACTGGCTGCTCTTCCAGATGGACCAGGGTTCAATTCCCAGCACTCACATGGTAGCTCACAACTGTCTGTAAACTCCACTTTCAGGGGATTTGACACCTTCACACCAATGCATATAAAATAAATTTAAAAAGGAAATGAACTTAATTTTAATTTTTTTAAGAGGGAAAAGTAATTAATCAACAACGTTTAAAGTCAGGTAATTTTTGAGCCCAGTCTAACCTCTTGTCTGTGTCTACAGATCTTCCCGCTGGTTAAATCGCCGTGGCTTTTTTTTTTCCCACAGAGTACTGAAATTCTCAGAATTGTAACAGGAAGATCCAGCCCAGTGGGTGCTGCTCCACACTACCCACATATACAGGGCATTTCAAGGCTTTGGGGCAGAGAGGAATCCCAGCCAGGTCCCTGCCCAGAACTGAAAATGTTCGTCTCTAGTGCCCTCTAGTGGCTGAAGGCGCCCTAGGCGGCGGGCGCGTCAAAGCTCCAGGAAGGGAATAGAGGCGGCAGCCAGCTCCAGACACCCTCAGAGGCCAGGGCTTGCTGAAGGGACCCCAACAGTTCAGGGGAGAACTCCAAGAACAGACAAACGGGATCGCGGGGCATTAGAACACTTCGGCATTAGTGGAATGAGGAATGACGGTGCAGGGAGGAAGTAAGGAGGGGAGGGGAGGGGACGGGAGGAGAGGGGAGTTGATTAATTTGTAGACCGCTTCTACACAGGAGAGGAGACTATCAGAAGAGTGAAGGCGCAGCCTAGGGAATGGAGAAGATCTTTGCCAACTCTTCATTGGACCGGGGATCGGTATCTAAAATCTATAAAGAATCAAAAAAAAAATCAAAAAGCCCAAAACAAAACAACAAACAAACAACAAAAACCCCAAATGGACGGATGAACTAAACAGGTAGCTCTCGAAAGAAGAAATGGAAATGACCCATGAACACTGGAAAAGTGTCCAACATCCTCAGGCCCTGGGGTAACTCCAATCAAAACTACCAGAGGGAAATGAAACCGCTAGGGAGGTCCCTCTCCTCCCAATTTTAAAAGAGAACTGCCATGTGATCCACCTACACCATTCTGGTCATATACTAAAGGACTCTTTGTTAGTGCAGCTCAGAGACGCCTGCGCGTCCATGCTTACGGTTTCACTAGGGAAACGGAGCAGCCTTGATGTCCATCACGAGACAAAAGGAAATATAGTACCTATGCACTGGGGAGTATTACTCAGCAGGAAAAAATAATGGAGTTATGACATTGGCAGGAAAAAGGGGTGGAACTGGATATCGTGTTAAGTGAAATAAGCCAGACTCAGGAAGACAAATGCGGTTTTCCCTCAGAGCAGAATCTATCATCTATCTACCAATAAACAACCAATGATTTAGGTATCTACATGCCTTGAAAGCAGAGGAGGAACCATGACAGGAAGGAAGGGATCTACAGGAAGTGTAACTCAGGGGAGAAAATCAAATTATCACAGTTGTCCGTCATCTACAGAATCTGGACATGAAAACAGAGGAGAGCTGTCTGGGGGAGGAAGAGGGACCAGGGAGAGGGGGGTGGAAGCTTGGGGAGGGTGACAAGGTACAATCATACAAAATTTACAGTTACAAACATTGTTATATACATAATGATACAATGCCTGATAACTAAAAATCAAAATCAAAAACAAAAACAAACAAACCCAGCAGACACACAGCGCTTGGCTGAGATCTGAGATGGGCTGCTGTGCACATCTGTCCATATGGATGCCTAAGCTTCAACCCCTCCCCTTCTCTGTTTCCAGCTGTGAAGTGGGGACATTATTGACTGCTTCAGTAAAGGTGAGGTAGGAGAGTGCACAATGTGAGGGCAAGAAGTGCTCAGACCTGCTGGAAATGAAGACCCAGAGGCAAGTGAGCTTGTGTGTTCTTGTGAGTGGGTCTGCTGAGAGGCTGGCTGTGAGGAAGTAGCTTGGGGACACATCCCGGAGGGCATGTCCTTTTATCTTATTTTTATTTTGTTTTGGGGACCCACTGGGTTTAGCCAGGATCATGTCTGTGACCCTGTGTCTGAGGCTATCTACCTGGGCCTGGTGGGCTCTTCAGTGGTGGACCCGTGACTGAACACAGCATCCCTCTCCCAGCACCCATCAGAAACCAATAGTTTGATGATCCCCTATCTGTGACTGACTGTGGACAGGCCCAGTTGTGTGCAGGCCGAAGACAGACAGACAGTCATAGCTGCTGTGAGGTCGTGACTGTGTTAGTGCATTAAGCCAAGCTCCTGCCTGCATTTTCTTTTCTCTTCCCTTTCATTCCCTTCCCCTCCTATTTCCTCCCCCTCTTCTCCCCCATCTCCCTTCCCCCTCCCCACTGCTCCCCTTTTTTTTCTGTGTCCCAGAGAGCTTCCCCAACCATGGCGGATGACAGCTGCCTGCTGAATTCATCACTTGTCCTTCATGGGGGCTTCTCCTGACCCAAGTCAACTGCTTGAGTCCACAATTTTTTGTTAGGTCCCCTTTAGCTAAGATGTTCTGGGGACAGTCCTTGTGGATAGAGGAGCTGCATTCTGGGAGAATCTCATCCAAATGTCCAGAAAGCACAGAGGAGGGGGTCGCTGGTTCTTGGGACTCTGAAACTGCGCAGATGTGTGACAGAGCAGGGAAAGGGTAAATGTGTTCAGTTCATAATCAAAAACAAGCGTGCCATAGCACTGGAGGGTTGGCTCAGCGGTTAAGGGCACTGGCTGCTCTCGCAGAGAACCCACGTGATTCCCAGCATCCACAGGGCAGTTCACAACTCTCTGTAACTCCAGTTCCAGGGGATCCAATGCCCTCTTCTGGCCCCCAGGGGTACTGCACACATACAATGCACTTATAGACATGTGCACAAGTGTGTGTACATGAGTGAACTCACATACAGAGAGAAATAAATCTCTTGAATTAGCATAGAAGTGTGTGCACAGTTTCCTTACACTTTTCATACAGCTTTGACTGACCTCCCTGCCCTCCCCCTCCCCTCCTCTATTCCTGTATCCTGCTCATCCATCCCCAGTTGTACCTTTCTGCCCCCACTAATCCACTTTCAGGACTTTCAAAAAAACAAACTGCAGGGCTAGAGGGATGGCTCAGTGGTTAGGAACACTAGCTGCTCTTTCAGAGGTCCCGAGTTCGATTCCTAGCACCCACATGGCAGCTCAAGGCTGTCTGTGATTCCAGTTCCAGGGGACCTGACACCCATGGCCAAAACACCAAAGCACATAAAATAAAAATAAATTAAAAAAAAAACTGCAGCTGGGCAGCGGTGGCGCACACCTTTAATCCCAGCACTCGGGAGGCAGAGGCAGGTGGATCTCTGAGTTTGAGGCCAGCTTGGTCTACAGAGTGAGTTACAGGACAGCCAGGGTTACATAGAGAAACCCTGTCTTGAAAACAAACAAACAAACAAACAAACAAACATCCTGAGTTCTCCAAACATCAGCTCTAACAGCTTGAACAGAATTCAGTACAGACACATGTCAAGCCACCCAGGTCAGTGCCAGTGGCTGGTCTGGAGGTTCTGCCCTGAAAGAAAGATGAAGACTATATAATGTTGGAGGCGGAGAGATACCCCAGTGTGAGTGAGAACACCTGCTACCAAAACATGGGGACCTTAAGTTCTAACCCACAGAAAAAAAACAGGCACATCCCCGGTGCTGTCGGGGCAGAGATGGGAGGATGGCTGGGCTTGCCAGCCCCGAGCCTAGCTCCGGGTTCAGTGAGAGACCCTGTCTCAAGGGAATAAAGTATAGAGTGACAGAGCAGGGCACACAATGGCATCCTCTGGCCTCCACACGAAAGTCCTCACCCCCACCCCCCTGCCCAACACACACACACACACACACACACACACACACACACACAGGTACAGAGACTCACAAAAAAAAAACCAATAAATCAACAAAAGAATTTGAAACAATGGACTGGAACACTGAAGCTGTGTGTGTCCTGAGCCTTTGTTTTTAGAAACAATCACTCCTACATAGTAAGCACCTCTTTTACTATGTTTGCCTTTCAATTCTTTTATCTGGCTTTCACTGAGTGCCAGTGTTCCCTTCATTAAAGTTTTCTGTTACCAAATATTTATACAAAGCAGAGTTCATTTAACTTACTATCTAACTATATGATCGTCTCCTATTTGTAATAACAAACTGTGCGTATATTTTATGTTTTTAAGAAAGTAATGTGATCCTCACACCAAAGCAGAGTTTGTTTAACATATAATCTAGATATATGATCTGCTTGTGTTTGTAGTCATAAACTGCACACATTGTATCTATATTAAAATCATCCTGAAATATTGGTTGCTATCCTGTCATAGAAATGCTGCTTAACTTTTGGACAATCGAATCACTTAGGTACACACATTTTCTCTCTTAGCCGACTTCAAAGTGGCTTTTCATAAATGATCATGAGACACTAGTCTTTATATTTTTGCCTGTGCCAAATGCAAGTGAGCTTCTTTCTAGACCATGAGCTGCTTCTACTGATGTCAGATAAATGCATTTATTAGTATATATTAGTTGCATAAAATAATGGCTTTCATTGTGTCATTTTCATATATATATATGACACTTTTATTTTTTTATCATGAGACAGGGTTTCTCTGTGTAACAAACAGCCCTGGAACTCACTCTGTAGATCAGGCTGGCCTCGAACTCACAGAGATCCGCCTGCCTCTGCCTCCTGAGTGCTGGGATTAATGGCCTGCACACCACATCCAGACTATATAAGGTATTTGTCCTTCTTGTCTTCTAGTATCCTTACTTACCAATATCACTTCCCACAAGTCCCCTTTCTATTCCCTAACCATCCCTCCTTCTTTTCTCATGCCAACCCCTCCCCAATGCTGTCCATGAGAGAAAACATACCATCTTTGTTGTTCTGGATCCAGTTTATTTTACTCAATGCAATGGTCTCCAGCTCCACCTCTTTCCCTACAGATGACATCATTTCTTTCCTCGGTTTGGCTGATAAACCTAAATTGCACATATTTTCTGTGTTTTCTTTGTTTTTTCCCCTGCTGATGGGTGGCTAGGTTGATTCTATACCCTGCCCATAGGGAACAATGCAGCAATGATCATTGGTGTGCAGGTGTCTCTGGGGTCTGTGGGCTCAATTTCCTTCCAGTGAGTGACCGGGCATGCTACAGCAGGTCGTGAGGTAACTCATGCATTTAGTTTTCTTTTCTTTTTTTTTTTTTTTTTTTTTTTTTTTTGACAAACCTCCACACTGATTTCCACAGTGGTTGCACTAATTCACACTCCCACCGTCAGTGAATGAGAACTTTCCCGTTCCCACATTCTCACCAGCATCTGTTGTTTGTTTGTTTTATTTTTATTTTTTAAGAATTTATTGTATTTTATGGGTATGGGTATTTTCCCTGCCTATATGTACGTGCAACAAAAAATCTGTAATACTCACAGAGGCCAGAAGAGGGCACTGGATCCCCTGGAACAACAGGAGTTACAGATGGTTGTGAGCTGTCATGTGGGTGCTGGGATTTGAACCCAGGTCCTCTGCAAGAGCAGACAGTGCTGTTAACCGCTGAGCCATCTCTCCATCCCTTGTTTGCTTTCTTGATTATCATCATTCTGACTGGGCTGAGAGAATATCAGTGCAGCATATTTTGTTTTGTTTTTTGTTTTTCGAGACAGGGTTTCTCTGTGTAGCTTTGGAGCCTGTCCTGGATCTCACTCTGTAGCCCAGGCTGGCCTCGAACTCACAGAGATCCGCCTGGCTCTGCCTCCCGAGTGCTGGGATTAAAGGCGTGCGCCACCACTGTCCAGCCTAATTTGGTTTTTCTAACAACTAAAGATGTTGAACATTCTTCTTGTGAACTTATTGGCAATTCGTATTTGAGAAAAGGAAATCTGTTCAGTTCATTTGCCCATTGTTGGATTATTTGTTCATTTTTTTGAAACATATGTATTGAGAGAGAGAGAGAGAGAGAGAGAGAGAGAGAGAGAGAGAGAGAGAGAGAGAGAGAGAGAGAGAGAGAACACGCTAAAGCTTGTGTGTGGAAGTCCCAGGACAACTATCAATTCTCTCCTTCCACTCTGTAGGAGTGAACTCAAGTCCTTTTAGTGACAAGCACTTTTACCCACTGGGCCATCTACTCTGTGGTGATATTTCGTTGTGCCCTAATAAAATTTGCCTGAAGATCAGAGACAGAACAAGCCACTAGATTAAACATAGAGGCCAGGCATTGGTGGCACACACCTTTAATCCTAGCACTTGGGAGGCAGAGATCTCTGTCTGGACCTCTGTGAGTTCAAAGCCACCCTGGACTACATGAGATCGATTCAGTCTAGGAGAGAAACAGAGCCAGGCAGTGGTGGCACACACCTTTAATCCCAGTACTTGGGAATCACATGCCTTTAATCCCAGCACTAAGAAGGAAGTGATATGATTGGGTGGAGAAAGGTATATTAGGCGTGAGGAGACAGGAACTAAAGCTTTTTTGGCTGAGGACTCAGAGACATTGAGTTAGAGGATTCTCAGAGCTGGTGAGGTGAGATGTGGCAGTGACTTGTTCCTTTGTCTCTCTGATCTTTCAACATTTACCCCAATATCTGGCTCCAGATTTTTTTTATTAAGAGATGACCATTTAAGATTTGAGCAACACTACTCATTCATTTTCTAGGTAAACCAGGGTAGCCTCAAACTTACAGAGATCCTCCTGCCTCTGCCTCCAAGTGCTGGATTAGGGCATGTGCCCCCATGCTTGGCTCCTTCGTTTTCTATATTCTAGATATCATTCCCCTTGCAGTTGACGGGCTGGAAAAGAGTTCCTGCTCTGCAGCCAACTCTTCGCTCTGTCTGCATTTCCTCTGCCATACAGCTTTCCAGTTGGCTGCAAACTCACGGAGCCGCTCTTGTCGATAGTTCTTGTTGTGGAATAGTAGTTGAAGATGTATTACATTCATTGATGCTGGGGAACTTTTGTTTGATGATGCAAAGATGTGCTGCATTCTTTCATGTTGCATTTGTTTAACTCTGTAAAGCTGTGTTACTGTGCCTGTCTAAAACACCTGATGGTCTAATAAAGAGCTAAACAGCCAACAGCTAGGCAGGAGAAATGATAGGTGGGGCTGGCAGGCAGAGAGAATAAATAGGAGGAGAAATCTGGGGAGAGGAGATTAAGGAATGAGAAAAGGAGAAGGAGAGGAAGACGTCAGGGGCCAGTTACCCAGCTACACAGCCAGTCATGGAGTAAGACGTTAAGAAAGGAATAGAGAATATAGAATGATAGAAGCCGAGAGACAAAAGGTAGATGGGATAATTTAAGTTAGAAAACTGGCTAAAAATAAGCCAAGCTAAGATTGGGCATTCACAAGTAGGAATAAGCTCTATGTGATTTATTTGGGAGCTAGGTGGTGGGCCCCCCAAAGAGTAAAGAGTTTAAAAAACAAAACAAAACAAAACAAAAAACCCCAGCATTTTCTGATCTGCTGGCATCTTAGCTCAGCCCAGTGCAATGACCTTCTCCTCCTACCCTAGGGACAGTAGTGCTCTCCGCTTCTCATGAAACTGTCTCTACAGGAATTATGTTGCTGCCAGAACCACATTCTGCTGCACCTCTGCATGTCCATTGGAAGGCGGAAGTGGGAGGAGGGGCAGAGAAAACGATCCAGGAGAAGAGCTGGAGTGTGCTGAGGAAGTGGTGTGCAGAAGAAGGGAAATCTGAGCAGAAGTTTTAGCCATCTCTTCCCCGCCTCTTTTTTCTCCCTAAGATTGATTTGATTTTTAATTCTGTGTACGTCTCTGCGTGGGTATTTGCATGCTAGTGCAGTATCCATGCAGGCCAGAAGAGGACCCTGGACCTCCTAGAGATGGAGTTATAGGTGGTCATGAGCCACAGTGTGGGTTCTGGGAATCGAACCCAGGTCCTCCAGAAGAGCAACCATTGCTCTTAACTTCTGAGCCATCTCTCTAGTCCCAAATATAATTTTTAAATATGAGCTAAAAATAAATTCTTCCTCCCTTAAAACAGCTAGATACAATAATGATTAAAAGTATAAAACAGAGAGCCTGTGAAATGGCACAGTAGAGGAGACCACTTACCACTCTGACAACCCGAGTTGCTCCTTTGAATCCACATGGCGGAAGGAATGAACTGTATATATAATAAATAAATAAATCTTTTAAAAAAAATAAAAAATAAAGCAACTTAGGGGAGGAGAGGGTTCTTTTTAGCTCACAGGTCACAGCCCACAAGTCGGGGCAGAAGCTTGAAGCAGACGCTAAAGAGGAGGCCAGGAGAGTCAGCTCAGTGGTTAAGAGTACTTGTCTGCTCTTCCAGAGTATCTAGATGCTGTTCCCAGCACCTACACGGTGGCTCACAACCGTCTGTAACTCCAGTTCCAGTGCATCCAACACCTTCTTCTGGCTTCTGTTATCACCAGGCACACATGTGGCACACAGACGTATATGCAGATGAGACATCCATGCACATAAAATAAAAGTCAGTAAATCTTAAAAAAGAGAAAGAAAGGAAGGAAGGAAGGAAAGAAGGAAGGAAGGAAGGAAGGAAGGAAGGGAGGGAGGGAGGAAGAAAGGAAGGGAGGGAGGAAGGAAGGAAGGAAGGAAGGAAGAGATATGGTGGTACACGCCTTTAATCCCAGCACTTGGCAGAGGCAGGTGAATCTCTGAGTTGGTGGCCAGCCTGGTCTACAGAGTGAGTTTCAGAATAGCCAGAGCTATACAAGAGAAACCCTGTCTCAAACCAAAACAAACCACAGAGGGGCTAGGATCACTGGCTTGCTCTCTGGCTCACATTCAGCCTGCTTTCTTGCAGTCTGATTGTTCTTTGCTTTATATCTAGAATCTATTTATGAGTGAGTACATACCATGTTTGTCCTTCTGGGTTTGGCTTACCTCACTCAGGATGATTTTTTTCTAGTTCCATCCATTTGCCTGCAAATTTCAGGCTGTCATTGTTTTTCTCTGCTGAGTAGTACTCCATTGTGTAGATGTACCACATTTTCTTAATCCATTCTTCAGTTGACGGGCATCTAAGTTGTTTCCAGGTTCTGGCTATTAAAAATAGTTCAGCCTAACACAGAGAAACCCTGTCTCGAAAAACCAAAAATAAAATAAAATAAAAATAAAAATAGTTCAGCCTGCTTTCTTATACAACCCAAGACTATCCACTCAGAGATGGTCCCATCCACAATGGCCTAGGCCCTCTACATTAATCATCAATCAAGACAGTTCCACACAGTCATGCTCACAGGCCAGTGTGATGGAGGCAATTCCCCAGCTGAGGTTCCCTCTTCCAGGGTGACTCTAGGTTGTGTCCATTGGATGATTAAAAACTAGCTAGCACAGGGTAGTATCACCCCATGGCCTGGGAGCATGGATAAAATTGAGGGGACAACAAAAAAAGCTGTTGGGTTCTGGCTGGTCTCTCTCTCTCTGCTTCCTGGGCCAACGGCATGTGATCCAACTCCCCCACATACTCCAGCTGCTTGATATGGAGTTCCGCCCACCACCGCCTGCTCTGCAACAGACTGAGATCTTCAGAAACTGTGAGCCAAATGAGCCCTCTCCTCATGGTGGCCATCTTCTAAGATGTTTGACTCCACCATACTCCCTTGGATATATTGACCCTACCTGCCACTAATCACAGGGCTAATAAGGTGGCTTGGGGCTACATCATTATCCCGTGCACATGCAAGGACATTAGAACAGAGAGGTGTCATTGATACCACACGGTCGGGGCCAGCTGAGTGGACACTCCTCACTTGTGTGTGTGTGAATGTAACGTGAATGTGCATGTTTTTTAAAGTTATAGTCATTTATTATTGTGGGAGTGTGTGTCTCTGTGCCACCACACCCACATAGCAGTCACGGGACTATTTTCAGAAATTGGTTCTCTATTTCTACCCTGAGGGTCCAGGAGAATTGAATTCGGGTCATCATGTTTGACAGCAGGTACCTTTACCCTACTGAGCCGTCTCACTGGCCCCACATGTCTGTGATTTTTCCTGCTGTTGTTTGCTTGTTTTGCTTTTTGATTTCAAGACAGAGTTTCTCTGTGTAGCCCTGGCTGCCCTGGAACTCGCTCTGTAGACCAGGCTGGCCTGGAACTCAGAAATCTGCCTGCTTCTGCCTCCCGAGTGCTGGGATTAAATGTATGCACCACCACCACCACCACCACCGCCCCATGTGTGCATCTTGTAAAAGACGGCTCTCAAGCTAGCCGTGGCCTCAGTAAAAAAGTGACGTACGGATTTGACACTCAGCAACTCTGCTAACACTCCGTGTTTCTCTTTTCATCTCTGCTGAAGGAATTTAATTTTCTCAGGCATGTCCCTTTCTGCCACCGGGAAACCACAAGGTGACAGAACTTTGGCAGATAGGCCTGAAGGCCCCAGTAGCTGTGACTGGGTTCAGCCTGACACCACAAAGGGCAGGGAAGTCCTGGAAGTCAGGTACAGCAGGCATCCGATGCTGGCCTCGTGCCAAAGCTCCTTGTCAAGGCTCAGGGCCCTGTGGCTGACTCTCATCTTCCTTCCAACTGTACCCAGCTCTCCATCATCGCTCCTGTCACCGGCTGCCTCTCCCTGCTCCTAGCATTCTTATCGAGTTGTCTATTCTTAATACACCCACTCCGCCACCACCCAAACCAATGATTCTATAATTACATAATCCATGGCCGTCAGAGGAATTCAGGGTGCTCTATCAATGCTGTCAGGAAACCTCAGGCTTTCTGCTGTTCCATGATGGTCTTCTTGGGTCGGGGGGGGGGGGGTAGCAGTGCCAGTCTATAAACCCTGAGCTCCTGCTGTGAGATGGGATAGACGCTAGAAGCCTTTGGGCCAGCTAGTGTGGTGTTCACAGCAGGCAATAGCAAATGACTCTGTCTCGGGTAAGGTAGAAGGGGAGGACCACGTTGGAGTTGTCCTCTGACCTCCACATGGGCACCTTGGCATTCAAATGCTCTCTCTCTCTCTCTCTCTCTCTCTCTCACACACACACACACACACACACACACACACACACACACACACACACAGATGTGGCTCAGTTGTTAAGGGGCTTAAGGGGCTTGCCTTGCACATACAAAGTCCTGGTTTTCCATCCCCAGCATCACATTCAGGCATGAAGGAGCCTGCGATCCCAGCCCTCAGGAGGTGGAGGCAGGAGGATCGGGAGTTCAAGTTCATCCTTGACTGCATATGAAATTCAAGGCTAGCCTGGGCTACGTGAGATCCTTCATGATGTAAGGAGCATGTTGACTCCTAGCAACTAGAAGAAGTCTTGGCAGGAAGCCCTCTCTTTTTAAGAGTGGATTCTTCTAGAAAATCTACTGTCTACACACTAAAACGAACTGTATAAAAATTGTTACCACTGGAGGTAAACAATTTCAGACAGTGTGTCCTAGGTGGCCTTTTTACAAGTTGGGAGGAAGTGGTAGAAGAGTTGAGAAATGAGAAGTCGAGTCTCTTGATGGCTAGGGGAAAGCTGTTTTGCTGCAATATTTTGCTCAGAGTCTGCAGTCCAGCTGTTCCCCCACACCCCCTGTGCAGCTGCAGAAAACCCAACATTTAAACCTCAAGAAAGGAAAGGCCCATGCCTTTAAGAGTGTTACAACTTAGTTTTATGTGGCCGTAACCAACACTGAGTCAATGATGGAGTTTTGGTAGTAGTCTGCATGCATCTTTTTTTTTTTTTTTTTTTTTTTTTTTTTTTAGTTAAACATTGCACAGAAATTTGTGTCCAAGTTCCGGCTATATAGCCCTGGAACTCCTTATGTAGACCAGGCTGGCTCCAAACCCGCAGAGATCTGCCTGCCTCTGCCTGCCGAGTGCTGGGATTAAAGGCGTGTGCTGCCATGCCCCCCACACTCAGTCATTGTACACAAGATGGACATTGAACACACTGATCCCTACACCTCCTATGAACCTTTGCTTTCTCTTTTACATCACGGGGTGAAGACTTAGAACCCCGCCATGGGCTGTTGAAAGGGTTCACCAAGTTAATGAATGACACCGTGAGTAGGAAACGCTCAGTATAAAGCGGTTAACCATAAACTCAGCATCTCCTGTATTGGGAGCCATGGCCCAAACTTCACATGTATCTGTCTGTTACTCCTTACAGCAACTCCATAAAGCATAAAGTTTCTCTGTCTCGAGAAGCTTGTACTCTCTCATTTTTTGATGTTTCCAACCATGGAGTTCTCATCTATAGATTCTGTGAACCTTCCTTCCCTGATGAAGTTTATCCATACTTTAATCCTATGTCATGTTCAGAGCCAATGACAGTATGTGGACCACCCTCCTAAACCTCACCCATATATGCACAGTGCCCCATGTCTGATGTACCTCATATGCCTGAGCTCCCTGGCATCATTATAACTGTTTCTGCCTTTGCCCTTTCCCTTTTAATGAACTTCAGTTCTCAATACAAACCAGCATGGATTCTTTTCCTTGATCCAGTTGCTTGTCTGGTTACAAGGCAATAATTCATCATTTCCCATATTCCCAAAGAAAATGACTCTTTCCTCATTAGGTGAGGTGAAGCCTCTGCTAGGCCCACTTCCTGTTTTGTGGTGCCACAGAGGGAAGCCAGGGCCTTGTGCATGCTGAGGAGGTGCTCTACCATTGAGCTACTTGTCTCAGCTCTGCCATGTCTGTACAAGCCCATCCTTCTGCCCCTGACAACGGATGAAAGAAAGTTCTTCTCCAGCTTGTCTACTAGTTTTGAAAATTATATGTAGGAGTTTCTAGCCTAGGAATGAGCCCTTAGTGGTATGTCGGGTTAACCACAATGCTTGTGCTTCATCCAAACTTAAGAAGGAAACATCTCCAATGGTTCCCACTAAGACTGAGTTCAGAGTACCTGGGTTCTATTCCTGCCACTCCACACAGCACTGTAACCCTGAATAACATCCTCAAAGTGTATCCTTATTATAATTTGTTTACCCTTTTGTATAAATAGTACACCCACACTCTAGGTTAGTGTAAGAGAAGAAAGGTGGGGTTTGTTAGAAGACTCTGAGGGTAAAAGCAAGCCTGATGACAATTCAATCACTCCAATCCACCTGGGAGAAGGAGGCAGCCAATCCTCCAGATTGTCCTCTACCTCCACACACATGCTGCAGTACACACAAATGCAACATGAGTGATGTAAGTTTTAAATAAAGAATAAATTCACTAAGAATAAAGCATCCACTTAAACTCAAAAAAAAGTTTCTCTGTCTCTATCTCTGTCTCTGTCTCCCTCCCTCCCTCACTCCCACTCCCCCTCCCCCTCTGCTCTATGTGAAGACACTGCATTCAGAAAGGTTAAGTCATCTGTCTGGCATCACACAGCAAGAAGAGGACCAGCTAGCCTTTGACTCGTTGGTGAGGGCATGGCTTCCTTAGATCAATATGAACTGAATTCATCTCATTGTCTTTGTGACTCTGGGTGCCAATCCAGGGGCACCTAAACAGTTTCTCTTGTCTGGACACACCGCCAGGTTTCCTGTTAGATGGATACAAGATAACACTAGGGCCTTACTTTTCTCTCTCTTTTGCGGCAGGGCTAGGGATGAATCCCAGAGCCCCACACACGCTGGACAAGGGCTCTGCAGCTGAGCCCTGCCCCAAGCCCTTCCAACTTGGTATTTTTACCACTTTCTCTGACTCGTGAGCAAAATTTTTAAAAAAGAAGACCGCGCCTAAACAAAGTGTGAAGGATGTCTCCACGTGTTCCCATAGCCCCATGAGAGAGCTTTTGGAATGTTGTAGGGAGGAGGATTTTCAGTGGCCGTTGCCACCCACCTGCTCTCTATGGAAAGAAAAGAAAAACCTCTAGCCTGTTGGAGGAAGTCCTAAGTCTTTATTTAGTTCACTTTTATAAAACGAATTTTCAGAGACGTTGGCTTGACCTAAGGGAGGTTACTCCCGACTCTGGTGTGCAAACGCAGGGCCATGACAGTCATTAACCCACCGCAGTCACTAAAACAGGCAGAGATACACAACAAACCTCTTGCCTCAACCCCCACCCCGCACATTCCCCCTGCTTCTCACACCTGCAAAATTACAACCAGGAACCGTGGACTCTTAAACCACCCACACACTAAGCCAATTTCTTATGCCTACCTGTCGGACCGCCACCCTGGCTCCCCCACCTCACCTTCCTGCAGGGACAGAACAGGACAGAAACTCCCTTTTGGCCATCTCATTCCAAGATATACCCTGTAGCATTAGAAAGGAAATCTGGTCTCCTACCATCAAAACCTTTTAGTAAGGAAAATGCCACATTCCCAGTTTTATACGTGGATTTTTTTTTTAACTTCCTTCAGTGCATATTTTTATAGAGTCAGGGTCCGGTTATATACACATCTGTGTGTATGTATACACACATATATAGAATTCACTGCAGTTATATATGTGTCTATAACATTAATTGGCATTATTATACATTTAGCCGCACAGTACGATAACCTGATACCCATACGCACCATGTAAGGGTAGAGTCAGGTGAACAGGGGTTCTTTGTATTAGGAAACCTTGATTTCCTCTTTCCTGGTTATTTCAAGATTCGTGATAAACTATTATAAGTTTAACACAGTGGTACAAACCTATAATTCCAGCAATCAGGAGCCTGAGGCAGGGGGATTATGAGTTCAAAGGACCAAATAAATATAGAAATAATAAAACTAAAAAGTAAATCAAAGAGAGTTTTGTTTTGTTTTGTTGTTTGATTTTTTTTCTTTTTCTTTTTCTTTTCCTGTTTTTTGAGATAGGATCTCTCTATACAGCCCTGGCTGTCCTAGAACTCACTAAGTAGAGCAGGCTGGCCTTGAACTCATAGCGAGCTACCTGCCTCTGCCTCCCGAGTGTTGGGATTAAAGGAGTGTGCCACCACTCCTGCCTGGGGGAGTTTTCTGTTGAAAACTTCCATTTTTATAACAAAGGATGCCGTAGGCACCATCCCTCTGTAACTGATAATACAGAAACGCCACCCGGCCACCGTCAGCAGCAACTGGCAAACCGGTTTCATGAAAACCTTATGGTGAGCTTTGTGAGTCAAGAGTCACTTTCAGAGTCAGACTTCTGAAGGCCAGTAAGACAACACAGTGGGTCAAGGTCCTTGCCACCAAGTCCGATGGCCTGAGGTCCATCTCTGAGACCCACAGGGCAAGGAGGAAAGAGCCAGCTCTTCCAAGATGTCCTCTGATTGCCATGGGCGTGCCTCACCACACACACACACACACACACACACACACACACACACACACAAATACAAATGAATAAGAAGCTTTGCGCACACGAGCCCAGACGTGTGCAGCAATGATTAGCTCACACTAGGGGAAGTGAGAGTTTGCAGCAGCTGATAACCTAAGAAAGGGCGAAGGAAGTGGGTAAAGAGAATGGGCTTGACCCACGAATAAGGGGCCAGCTCTTGGCTGTATAAGAGTGTATCATCTTCCTCAAGGACACAGGAGAAGATCAAACTCCAGGATGCTTTGTGTGGAAGGAAAAGACTCTTCTGGGCGGGGCGGGGGGGGGGGGGGCGCGGGAGGATGTCTGTGTGTGCATGCATATGTACGTGTGTGCACATGCCTTTATGTGCACAGAAGCCAGACGGGAGCATCAGGTGTCCTGATCCATCCCTCTCTACCTTATTACTTTGAGACAGGGTATCTTCACTGAGCCTGGAGCTAGACTAGCAAGCCCAGCCATCCTCTTGTCTCCACCCACCCACAGCACTGGGGTGACTAGCAGCACCATGCGTGACTTTTTTTTACATGGGTGCCTGGATCCAAACTCAGGCCCTTACGGTTGTGCATCAAGCAGGCTCCTCCCTTTGGGGGATTCTTGGTGCTGACGGTGGTGCATGTTAGGACAGAGCTATGTCACTATGAGGGCATACACCATGGAGACCAAAAGATCACAGTTGGACTGTTCCCGGGAGACTATGCTCGCTGGGCCCTGCAACAGAGGCTCAGCTCGGCCCAGTGGCATCTGCGGGCGATGCTCACCAACCATCTCCCCAACCTGACTCAAGGAGCCACCACACAGAACATCCCACTGAACCTGTCCACCCACCCGCCTTTCTCTTGGCTTCCTCCTTTCCAGTTTCCCCCACTGTGGCTTGGCTTTGGCACTCGTGGGGACGAATCCTGTATTTAACAAACCTGTCATCGGACACTGCCTACCTTGATAGGCACCTGGGACATGGTGGCTATCGGAGGTCACAGAGAAAAATATGAGGTTTCGGGATATGGTGGGAGTTTCTGGGCATCGGGATGGGCGAGGCTCCTTCCTGGGCAGTGAACACAGGTGGGTGGATGGAGTGAGTGTTTATTTCAGGGGAGTCCTTTTTTTCAGGCATGAAGTTTATACAGAATTATTTAGAAGGAAATAGGACCTGCAGTCTCCTGTGCCTACGGCCTTACCCACCTTGCTCAGCTCTGCCCAGCTATGTAAAGGAGAAGGCGTGCTCACCTCCTCGATGGACCCGCCCCCAACAGAGCCACCACCCACCTTCACATCTCCCTAGTAAAAGTAAAACGTGCACACAGGCGATTGTGCGATTGTGCTGCAAAGGCCTCTGTGTCGCAGGCTCACGTGGCCCCAGTAAAGGATGGAAGTAACCTTCCAGAGGCGTGGACAAGTCTGAGAAGCCAGGGAGTCTGGCAGTAAGGCCGGGAACACACGCACTGTGGGATGCTAAGGTGGAAGAGAGACCTCATCTGCCCAGTGTCCCTCGCCTGTGGTGTGATCCTGACCCTCAGTCCTCCCCACTCAGAAACAGAACAGAGGACCAAATGTTCCCCCAAGGTTCCTCCCAACTCTCACCCCGCATTTCAGGAAATAAAACCCAACAGGGGAGGGGCAGCAAGATAGTTTGGTGAGCTAAAGGAGCTTGCTGCCAGGTCTAAGGGTCCGAGTTCTGTGCCCTTGACTCACATGGTAGGGGAGAGCTGACTTCTGAAAGCTTTCCTCTGGCTGCTACCCAACTTCTGCATGATGTCAGCCTCTACACGGCTGACACACATACACACACACACACACACACACACACACTCATGCACACATGAATGCACACACATTCATGCATGCACACACACTCGTTCTCACACATACACAGGCATGAACATATGCACACACACACAAATGTGCACATACACTGACTCGCTAATAAATACATAAAAAAAAAAACTAAGAAATTACCCCGCCCCATGGAATGCTGTTGCTCACATTTAAGGTGGATCGTCAGTGAACCTAATCTAGAAAATTCCTCACAGACTGGTACTCCAAGATGAGTCCAGATCCAGTCACGTTTAGTGTTAGCCCATGACAAGCCATGTTCTGGCTTTAATGTGAAACATATCCTCCTGCCTCCCACATACCCACAGGGTCATGTGTTTGCACTGGATGCTGTGGAACCTTCTGGAATTGGGGCAGTGCTGGAGGAAGGGGGGGTCACTGGGGTCCAAACTCAAATTGCTTCTTTAAGGGGGCACTGCCTGTTTCCCAATCCACCAAGATGTCCCAGCTCCAAGCTCCAGCCCCTTGGAAACTGACATGCCTTCCTCACCATGATGGACGGCTGCCTCTAACCCTGAACCAGAATAAACCCTCCCTTCTCTAAGCTGCTTCCAAGTCAGGCATGTTGTCATAGCAACAAGAGTCAGCTGTAGTAGGAAGGACGGCCCCTCAAACACCTCCGTGTTCCTAGTTGTGAGTTGACAACATAAGAATGAGAGCATCGATAGAGACATCCAGGAACCTGGCTGCTCTTGCAGAGGACCTGAGTTCTGTTCCCAACACCCACTGGTGGCTCAGGTGATCTGCCTTGATTCCTGGGGCACAGAGACCACAGACCACAACTCTTAACCTCCCTCTCCAAACTGGCTTACCACCCCAGGACACCCGCTCTGCCTTCACACGCAGCCCTCTTCACAGCTGACATCTCCAAGAGACCGAACTTGGCTTGGTTTCCCGTTCATTTTCATCTGCTGTGACTATTTTGACTGCACAGGCGCATACTTGTCATAGATGAGACAGAAAATAGTCACGAAGCTAGAGAGTGGGGGAAGGTGACCCCTGGTCAGGTGTGGCACGGTGTCACGGGCCTGTCACCCCAGTGCTCAGAGGATGAGAAAGGCCACTGGTGGGAATTTCAGGCCAGCCTGGGCTACATGGTGAGAACTTGTCAAGGGTGGAGGGGTGGAGAGGAGTGAAGGGATAGATATCATTTTTAGTGTTCAAACCCCAGAACGCTATAAAATGGATGTCACGACACAACCTGTGATCTCAGCACTTGGGAGGTAGAGGCAGGAGAATCAGAGCGCTCCAGGTCATCCGTGGTTACATAACAAGTTTGGGGCCAGCCTGAGCTACATGAGACCGTGTCTATAGAAAGGAAACTCAGATCCCAAACTCAGAGGTAAGTGTCAATAATAAAATATTTAAATCTGAATGTGCCACATGATCCTTAGAAAAGAATACTACTCTCTTCTTAGCATATTGTGTTGGGGCTGGCCTCAAACTTGGGGTGAGCCTCCTGCCTCTGCTTCTAAGGTGCTGAGACAACAGGCCTGGACACAATACTAGGCTTTTACCCAAAACTTCCTTACTTAAAAGCCAGACAGTGGTGGCGTCTTTAATTCCAGCACTTGGGAGGCAGAGCCAAGCGGATCTCTGTGAGTTCGAGGCCAGCCTGGTCTACAGAGCAAGATCTAGGACAAGCACCAAAACTACACAGAGAAACCTCGTCTCAAAAAACAAAAATACAAAAACACAGAAAAAAAGAGAAAAAAGAAAAAGAAAAAAAAACAACAGCAAAAAAGAGATTTCCTTACGTAAAATATTCTAACTGTATTCATAAGTCAGTAATTCAGCTGAACAAGTTTTTTATTTCCAGCCAGTATTTCTTCTAAACAGACTCTGATAGTTTCACTTGTCCCCACCTGCTGGGCATTGTGTTAGCATCATTGCCCTGTGAAACCTGTGAATTCCTTTATGCTGCTCCTGCCTGGGCCCTGAAGGTGGGACAGACTGGCAGACTAGCAGGGCCTCTGTGGATGCTTAATGCCTAAGACTTTGATTCTGGCCCCACAGGGGCTCCCAGTTGTTGCTTGGGGACATTCTCACCTACTCTTTATAAACACAGGAGGTCAGAAAAGGGTCACCAGAAAGCCTGTCCCCATGATCCTGTTGGGGCTGGCTGGCTTTTTAGAAAACAGAAGGGGTCATTAGTCACCAATAACCTACCATTTCCTGGCGATTCCCGGCAAGCCAGCCGTAGAAAAGGCCCCTGGTAGTTAATATAATGAAGAGCCTGGTGCACTCTGTGGATGTCTCATGCAGGAAGTAAACAAATAAAGCCAGGAAAGGGAGCTTTACCCTGGCGCTCCCCCCACCTCCATTTTCCTCTCTGTCTACCGAGAAAGTGGGTGCCTAGATGCCTCGCCAGCCTTCCCCTCCACCAGAGGAGCTGTGTACCACCCCGGCTCCTGGACACTCTGACCCACTTCTCATGGTGCAGTCTGGATGGGAAGTGGAAATCAATCCACACAATATCCATGGAGGACACCCAGAGCAGCCTCTCATGTCTCCCCCCCTGTGTGATGCGGACAGGGCTCCCTGGAGGAAACAGAATGTCAGCCCCCTGCCCCCAGTGAGTCCAGTCTACAATGGATTTTTAACCCTGAGTGGTAGTGGCAGACCCATACTGTGTATGTGTGTGTGTGTGTGTGTGTGTGTGTGTGTGTGTGTGTGTGTGTCAGGAGTCGGTTTTTGCCATCTTCCACCATGGGAGTCCTGGGGACTGAACTCAGGTCATTGGTTTAGTGGCAAGTGCCTTTACCCACTGAGCCATCTCCCTGGCCTCTGATGTTTGTTTAACTTTTGGTACTTGAAACAGGATCTCATGCAGCTCAGACTGACCTTGATTTCCCTATGAAGCCAAGGATGGCCTTGAACTTCTGATCCTCTTGCCTCTACCCCCTCCCCAAGTGTTGGGATTACAGATGTGTTGCCTTCGCGCTCAGTTTGTATTGTGGGGACGATGAACCCAGGGCCTCCTGCGTTCTATGCAAGCTCTCTATCAACGGGAGCCGCATCCCCAGTTCCTAAACTGCCTCTCAAACACATGGCTTTGGCATGTATGGACACACACGGACACACACACACACACACACACACACACACACACACACACTGATGATAATAATAATTTTTAAACTTGATATTCATCCCCTTTACTGAATCCTGGCCATGCTGCATTCCAGTGAGACCTGTGGGAATACTGACCCCAGCAGGCCTCAGTGACCTCTGACCTCTGCTCTTGGCTTCTTTCTCCCTCAGCAGACATCTCAGACCCTTCCACAGGGACTTGGCAAACTGCCCCTTCCTAACACAGGTCACTGGGTCCTGGTCCCTGGTCGCTCTGCAGAGGGTAGATGTCAGGCACCCGGCAGTAAATTCACACACAGAGAATAAATGAATGGACAGGAAGACAAAGGTTCAATGAGTGAAAACCTGCCCGTGGGTTTGTGATCGAGGGTGGTGGGCACAGAGGTGTCCTCGGAACTGGAAATCTGTGAGGACAACCTTGGATGGGACAGCCTTCCAAAAGGAGTCTCAGCAAGCAGGGAATGGTGGACGTTGAGGGGACTCAAGAGAGTTATCCATAGGACAGCGAGAGAGAGAGAGAGAGAGAGAGAGAGAGAGAGAGAGAGAGAGAGAGAGAGAGAGTGTTAGTTCATGGAGACAATGAACTTATGTGAGAGACTGTGTCTCACAAACCATTCTACTAACCTGTCATTCAGAAATACACCATTAGTTAGCCCCAGCACTAGAGAGGCAGAGGGTTCCAGGACAGCCTGATCTACAAAGTGTGTTTCAGTACAGATAGGAGTACACAGAGAAACCCTGTCTCAAACAAACAAACAAACAAGGGCCAGAGGAGTGGTTCAGAAATTAAGAGCACTGGCTGGTCTTCCAGAGGTCCTGAGTTCAATTCCCAGTAACCACACAGTGGCTCACAACCATCTATAATGAGATCTGGCGCCCTCTTCCGGCCTGAGGGGATACATGCAGACAGAACACTGTATACATAATAAATAAATCTTTTAAAAAAACAACAATGAAAGACCCCAATATATGCCTCCAACACACACCTCACCCCAGATCGGTCCTGTCATCCGCCTTCAGCCAAGTCCCTACGCCATCATGTCATGAACCAACCCAGGGACCAAACCCTTGATTAGGTCAGAGCTACCCCACCCCACCCCCACAGCTGGATCATCTCCTCATGTGAAATCCTGACACACCCAGGGGTATCATCAGCTAATTCCCTATGCACCTCTCAACCTGACCACACTGAGTGACCCAAGCTAGATCAGCCATGGTGGGCAGAGTCCTTGCCTTACATACACACACCAGGGAAGAGGAGTTACCACCAAGATGGCAAAAAAATCCCCGAGATAATCAGTTTACAAGGACAAAAAGTTTGTTCCAAAAGGTTCCTGCTCGTGATCAGATGGTATCGTTGCTTTAGGGAAGAGCTCATGCTGTGGGAAAGCTGGTCACTCCGTCTTGAGCCTGGGTACAAAGGAGAGTAGAGAGAGACAGAGGCCCACAATCATCCTGTGTGTGTGTGTGTGTGTGTGTATGTGTGTGTGTGTGTGTGTGTGTGAGAGAGAGAGAGAGAGAGAGAGAGAGAGAGAGAGAGAGGCCCACAATCATCCTCTGTGTGTGTGCATGTGTGTGTGCATGTGCGCGTGCGCTCACAGATGCACTCATGAGGTGTGTACAGGTGTGTGTATACTCATGTGAGTGCAGATGCATACATGGTGTGTACACATGTGGTGTGCATGCATGCACATGGAAGCCAGAAGTCAACCTTGGCTGTCCTTTCTCAGGCTTAGCTCCCATCACAACCAAAGGCCACTGATGGACAGTCCTCAAGATGGACTACAGACTTAGTCATTCACTTTCCTTGGGACTTATTCTCCCAGCTTCTGGTCAATGAAGGAGCATCTTGGAGTCGCCCTCCACAGTAGGACTCATTTGGGTTCCCTCTCTCTACTATTCCTCGGAGAGGTCTAAGATTGTGGGAACTAGCCTTGCTGAGTGTGGGAAGACATTGGCTGGAGGCCTTAGGGCTTATGGGGATTCTGTCCTCTCTCGGGACACACAGCAGTGTCCTGAGTCCCTGATATCCAGGCTGATTAACCTAGAGAAAGGTTCATGGTGGGAAAACTCAACCCCAGGCATTTCCTTCTCCAGGCCACATCCTCTCCTGAACCTTGACCATGACCTTAAAACTACTAGGGGGAAAAATAGCCTCGTGAGATAAAACCTATTCACCAGTATCGAGAACCTGCCCTGTCCCAGTACTTAGCAGAGTCACGTCAACCTTTGCATCCTGGTGTGGTGATATATTGTGTACCCTTATAAAATATGCCTGAAAATCAGAGATCAGAAGAAGCCACTAGATTAAACATAGAGGCCAGGCAGTAGTGGCACACACCTTTAATCCTAGCATGAGGGAAGTAGAGATCTGTCTGGATCTCTATAAATTCAAAGTCACCCTGGACCATGTGAGATTGACTCAGTTTAGAAGAGAAAACAGCCGGGCGGTGGTGGCGCACACCTTTAATCCCAGCACTCGGGAGGCAGAGCCAGGCGAATCTCTGTGAGTTCGAGGCCAGCCTGGGCTACCAAGTGAGTTCCAGGAGAGGCGCAAAGCTACACAGAGAAACCCTGTCTCGAAAAACCACAAAAAAAAAAAAAAAAAAGAAGAAGAGCAAACAGAGCCAGGCAATGGTGGCACACACCTTTAATCCCAGTACTGGGAAGCACACACACGCCTTTAATCCCAGGAAGTGATGGCTGGGCTGAGAAAGGTCTCTAAGGCATAAGGAGACAGGAACTAAAAGCCTTTTTAGCTGAGGAGGCTCATGAGGAAGCTCATACGGCTAGAGGCCTATTGGCTGAGCTCTGTCAGGCTGAGGCGTTGTTGAGGTAAGAGGTGCTGCCTGTGGCTTGCTCTGCTTCTCTGATCTTTCAGCTTTCACCCCAGTATCCGGCTCAGGGTTGTTGTTATTATTATTATTATTATTATTATTATTATTATTATTATTATTATTTTATTATTATAAGACCATTTAAAATTCGAACAACATCCTGGGTGCTTGCCTCTCCTGTTTTATGGTTGGGGAAACTGAGGTTCTGAGGCTGACGGCGGGCAGGGCTCTGAAATAACTGCTCTCCGAGGTGAGAGCCTTTTTTTTTTTTTGAAGACTATAAAACTGATTCCCTGTAGGTAAACCAGGTAAAGAAGCAAAGGCAGAAAGATACAAAACCAAGGTGGACCAGGCTTTACCAGTCTAAAGATGAAAGCCACAATGGTGGGCCACGCCTGTCACATCAGCCCTCTTCGGAGTCAGGGGCAGGAGGATAGGGAGTTCAGGCCTATCCTTGGCCACTTAGGGAAAGTCAACCCAGCCTGGGCTGCATGAAACCTTGTCATAAACAAAGCACAGTGAAACAAAACGTTAGAACACAGACACAGTGATGATGATGGAGAATTCATTCATTAAACCAAGTGTGCTCACAATGGAAAGGCTGAGTGAGACAGGGGATCATTACACTCAGGGCTAGCCTGCACTACACAGTGAAACCCCGTCAAACAGAAATGTAGGGGAAGGTGGGGGAAAAAAAGCAAATGCCAACCATTCAAAAAATCCATAATTATTAATATTATGATTTTGCTGTATCGTTATTAATATTCTATCTCTGTGTGTGATTTGTAGGCACATCAGAGAAGACCAATGATTGTAAGTGAAAAACAAACAAACAAAAACCCATCTCGAACAGTCTGGGAACGGCCAGGGCCTCCCTGGTTTCGGTCCAGACAGCTTCTGCACTGTCTGTGTCACTGATCTTCAGCTGAACTTCTCTGAGTCACAGCACACTGACATCACCGCAGCCAGCACCCCCAAACTAAAAGAAGGTAGTGTTTCCCTCCAGGACCCAGGAACACAGTCCCTTGGGTGTGAGGGCCTTCCTAGAGCCAATCACAGAAACCAGCCACAGAAAGCTTTCGGTTGGAGCCTGCAAGATGGCTCAGCAGGGAAAGGGGCTTGGTGACAAGGTGAAGGACCGGAGTCCAATCCTCAGGACCCACACCGTGAAATGGAGAGAAGAGACTTCTGTATGAACACCGTGGTGTGTGTGCACCCACATGAATGAATGAATGAATGAATGAATAAATAAATAAATAAATGTAATAAAAAATTTTATTCATTTACTGTAGGTTTGTTTTTGTTTTTGTTTTTGTTTTTGTGACAGGGTCTCCCTGTGTAACAGCTCTGGCTGTCCTGGAACTCACAGAGATCTACCTGTCTCTGCTCCCCAAGTGCAGGGATTAAAAGTGTGAGCCACTATGCCCAGCTGAAAAAAGACTTTTAATTGGCCAAATCCCAGTCACGTGGAGGCTTTGGGGATGTAGCCTAGATGTTGAGTGCTGGACTTGCACATGGGTGAATTTGCAAGTGTAATCTCAGTACAGCAAAAAAAAAAAAAAAAAATGGCCTGCCTCAGCAGGAACGAAGTGATACAGGTTTGTAATCCCAGCAGTTTAGAGACTGAGGCAGGAGGGCTAGAGAGAGTTCAAGATC
This sequence comes from Peromyscus eremicus, assembly GCF_949786415.1. Taxonomy (NCBI): domain Eukaryota; kingdom Metazoa; phylum Chordata; class Mammalia; order Rodentia; family Cricetidae; genus Peromyscus; species Peromyscus eremicus. Next base: position 9,843,564 of record NC_081438.1, on the reverse strand, counting down.
AGGCTGGGCTAACCTAGCTCTAAGCCAATCTGGGCTCCAAAGTGAAACCCTGTCTCCAACAAGCAATAATGAAACAAGTAAGTAAATAAACAACCGTAGAAAATAACGTTTACTCTAGCCAACCACGTGACCTTGAATGACCTTGTGATTGCTGGTGGGCGGTGTCAGTGGAGGCTTCTGGAAGCAACACGCTGATTTCTCTTTTACGTCCTACCCAAGCGTGCGGACTGACGTGGCCACGCGTGGCCACCAGGGGGCAGCAGAGCCCCGGAGGCGAATGCCCGCCTCGGCCGCTGGTGGCTGCCTGTCCTCCACGGCAGGAAATCGCAGGCGCCTCTTGGTTTAAGCAAAGCTAATTGTTCAAGAGTCCCAGACTTTGCTGGGATCAGATAAAGCTGGCTGTGTGACTTTGAACAACTCATTAACCTTTCTAAGCTCGAGCGGCTCCTCATCTTAAAACCACAGATAATGGCCACTGCCTACGCCAATGGCATTGTCATAAAAGTTAGGGGACGCCGGGTAAAGTGCTGAGTGCACAGAGGAGAGGATCTAGAGGAACCGGTGGTCGGGACCGAGGACTTGATGTTTTTCACAACAAGTTTATAAAACTGAAAGCAGCAGCAACAACAAAAATCTTAGTACTTGCTCAGAGACTTAAGGAAAGTAGAGTTGTTTATGGGGAAAATGGAACCTGGAGACCTGATAAGTGGGGGACACCAACCAAATGGGGTTGTTTACACTAACGGGTCTGAACGCCAAGGAAGGCAAGCCAAGGAAGCCGGAGACCCTGATGCACAATGTGAATGTGCTTGATGCTGGTGTGGAGAGAAAGCAATGGTGTGTGTGTGTGTGTGTGTGTGTGTGTGTGTGTGTGTGTGTGTACTCGTGTGTGTGCACATTCATGAACGTTCCTTTGTGTGTAGATGTGCATTCATGTGTGAGTGTGTGCAAGTGTGCACACATGTGTGTGCATCTGAGAGTGTGCATGTGCCTGTGGGTGCACAGGGGTGTGTACTTCAGATGTGGTCATCTCTCTGGCTACCCTGTTTGAGGCAGATCCTTTTCGTTGTCAGTCACTGTGTGGCATGCCCCAGGCTAGCTGGCCTGCAAGCTCCCCAGAATTCTCCCATCTCTGGCCCCTCACCCTGGGGAACTGGGATTATGGACACACCAGACATTGTGTGGGTTCTGGGGAATTCAAACTCAGGTCCTCACCCTTACTTTACCCACTGAACTGTCTCCCCAGGCTCTGTTTGTTGTTTGGGGATGGCCTCGAACTCACGGTGCTCCTTCTCTGGCCTCCTGTATGTGCAGGATTACAGACAGGCACAGCCAAGCCTGGCTATGGTGGCTACTTCACAAAACTATTAGAAAGTGGATTGAGACCATCAAGGCGGGCACGCCTTTGATCCCAGGAAGAAGTTGAAGTAGGAAGCACAAAAGATCCCAAGAAAACAAAGCAATGTGAGCAGAAAGATCACTGCTGGGTCCTAGCACAGGATCTCAAATGATACTACATAGTTAGAACAGCAAAAACAGTGAATAGGTGATTTGCCTTAACGTATGCCTGTGTATCATGTGTAGGCAGTGCCCACGGGAACCAGCAGAGGGCATCAGATCCCGTGAAACTGGAGTTAACAGACAATTGTGAGCTCCCATGTGGGTGCTGGGAATTGAACCCTGGGTCCTCTGGAAGAGCACCCAGTGCTCTTAACCCCCGAGCCATCTCTCCAGCCCCCCTTCTGTTGTTTGTTTGGTGTTGTTTGCAACAGGGTCTCATTTTGTAGGCCTGGCTGGCTTGAGCCTTGCTATATTGTAGCAACGCCTGCATTACTACCCCTTCACCATGTCCAAGCGAGGGGCTGAGGATTTAAAAAGAGAGACAAGACAGCAGGTCATTCGTCTTAGTAGAATGCCCTTTATTGAAGGAGGGAGGAGGCCTTAAGTACAGACTTACAACACAGTGGAAGAACCTGGGAGGGCAAAAGTTCGCTACAGATGTTTTACATTCTATCATTACACCAATATGCAGGATACTGCAAACAAGGAACCTTCGGTAAGCTGGTAAGCTGTTTAGGAGGAATGAAACCGGCAGGGAATTAGCATAGGGGGGACATCTGATCAAGGTCAGCAAGCAAGGCAATAGCTACCCAAGGAACGGAGGGCCAGGGCCCAACACTATATAGACCAGGCTAGCTTCAAACTCACAGAGATCTACCTGCCTCTGCCTGGACAGTCCTGGGATTAAAATGTATGACACCCATTTTCTGGCCTCCTCCAGCACCAGACACCGACGTGGTACACAGACATACATGCTGGCAGAAGACCTATACACATAAAATAAAATAATAATTTTTAAACATTGAAGAAATAAGGCAGTACAGCAAATGAGGTGTGGAAGCTGAGGCAGGAGGATTGTAAGATTGAGCACAGCCTGGGATATATAGGAGAGGAAATGGGAACTTGATCTTAGCTCAAATCCCAGCACCCATGTAGAAGCACTGGGAGTCAGAGACAGGAAGATGGGTCCCAGGAACTCGATGTCCATCCAGCCTAGCCAAAGGCAAGCCTCAAGTCCAATAAGAGACCCTCACTCAAAACATGAGATGGCACGCAATAGAGGAAGACACCTGGCCTTTCAATGAATACACAGGCTTGTACACATTCACACACACACACATATAAAACACGTTAGATAACCACAATGATTTCTAACACATATTGAGCTCCCTTTATATTATTGATTCATTTTGTGTGTAGACATGAGTATGTGTGCCATGGGTCCTGGGTGGAGGTCAGAGGACATCTTTGGAGAGTCAGTTCTCTCCTTCCACCCTTTGGGTTCTGGGGATTGAACTCAGGTCATCAGGCTTGGTGGCGAGCACCTTTACGCCCTGAGCCATCTTGCTGGCCCTGCCTGTGGAGCTGTTTGTTCCATAATGCTCTCCACCTCATCTGCTTTGATTGCTCTGTGTTTGGCTAGGGATAGAAGGAGGGACTCAGGACCTCAGGTACATTAGGCAAGTGCTCTACCACTGGCCTGCAGCCCTCAGCCTCCCTTACCTCTTTGAATTTCTCCAGAACCTTCAGAGGGCCCACCTCTGAGCATGGCATTTTGCAGATGAGAGTGGATCCAGAGGATGACCTTGCTTACCCAAGGTCCCACTGTCGGTGGACAGCTGAATGGGTAAAAGGCTGCCTCTCCTGGATTCCATAGGCTCAGTCCCACTGTACGCAGAAAAAGGAAAAATTCATTCTCTCCTAGACGATGGTGGACTGCATTTTACTCCCTGTCATTGTGAAGATTAAAAAAATAAAAACAAATTTAAGGTTTACTTATTTTTCGGGGGCCTTGTGCTTACGGTGTTCTACCACTGAGTCACGCCTACAACCTGAGCTTGGGATATGACTCAGGTGGTTATGGGCCGGAGACCCTAAATTCAATCCCCACCTTCACTCTCTTTTTGAGGGGAGGGGTTTTGAGACAGGGTTTCTCTGTGTAACTGTGGAGCCTGTCCTGGAACTCATTCTGTAGCCCAGGCTGGCCTCGAACTCACAGAGATCCGCCCGCCTCTGCCTCCCAAGTGCTGGGATTAAAGGCATGTGCCACCACCGCCCAGCAATCCCCACCTTCACTCTAGTCAGAGAAGCAGGTACTGGGACCTTTAAGAAGCCATTGTGAGTCCTAAGGAGCCAAAGCAGAGAGGGAGGACCATTGGGAAGGAATCCCTGGGAGTTACAAACTGGGGTCGGGGTGAGGGCCAGTGGTCCATGATCGGCTGGTTTTCAGCCAGACTTTGGAGGAGAAACTGAAATAGAGAAAGTACTGAAGGTCCGGAGCCCCTGAGGCTGGAGAGGTCACCTTCCAGGCCTCAGGAAAAGGAATTTGCTCATCTCTCTAAGACCCTGAGGCCAGACGGGAACTGTTAAGCATCAAGTGCTGGGAAATCAAGCCAGGTGCCTCTGCTTCCCATGCAAATAAACAAGATTAGCATATAAAAGCCTCGGTTTCTCTCCTGCAGCGGTCAAGCCCCGGGGCCTGATCCTACTAGAAATTGCTAACCACTGACATTCCAGGCTTCACGCCCTGCCCTCTGTGTGACTAGGGACAAGCTACCTACTTTCTCAGTACCTCAGTTTTCTCAGGCTTAAAATGGGTGGCATTGGAATGCATGTTTTATAAACTTGTGAGGAAGAATTTAAAACAGCCAGGCGGTGGTAGCGCACACCTTTAATCCCAGCCCTCGGGAGGCAGAGGCTGGCGGATCTCTGTGAGTTTTGAGGCCAGCCAGCCAGGACTATGCAGAAAAACCTGGTCTAGAAAAACAACCAAAAAGGAATTTAGAATAATGTTGACAGTTTTTATTGAGTAGCATTTACAGCTGAGTGTCAAGCACCATTCGAACCTGGCTCAGCCATAGAACACTTCTCTGGAATCCTCTAGAGAAGGTCTGGGTCCGAATTTCAGGGGTAGAGCACTGGCCTTGAATTCAGCAGTGAGGCTGGGGGGCTACGGGCATCTGAGGCCCTCTTCTTGGCCTCCATGGTCACATTCAAGCACACACACACACACACACCTCTGAGCAAATGCGTATGAGAACACACTCTGCACAAAGGACTTCCTCCTGTTTTTGCGGGGCGCGGGGGGGGGGGAACCCCTTTGAGGATCCAGGAAGACCTGCTATTCTCTCCCCAGGGATAAGCAAAATCCCCAAAGGTAGGTGGCACTACAGTTCAAGGCAATTCCTAGACCTCTCACCCCAACCCAGCAGTTGATTCCCTGGGGTACACAGGATAGGAACCCCAATGCTGTCACTTAAGGGTGTCTTTATCCCTAGGGTAGCCTGAGCTACATAGGACGAGCATGCCTTTCTCTCCCTGCCTTCTGTATCTGTAAGGAGCAACTTGGGTGGCAGTACCCAGAGGGACAAGTTCTGGGTCGGGGTGGGAAGGTGTCAATCCGCTCTCTGCCAGCAGCCTCTTGCTCGCTCACTTCCTGTTTCTGTTTCTGGTCTTTAGTAAAGGGAGCAGCAGAGACCCAAATATGTCTACCTGGCCAGGTGATGCCCATAGGGCGAGATTCTTCTGGAATCAGTGGTGCGAGCCCGTGAACTCTGCCTCTGGACTTAGAGCTTTTGCAAACGCAGTGATTTTTATAAATGTGAGCGCCCACTCCGGGTGAGGGGACAAAGCTAGGGAGATAAAATTCTGGACCCTGGGGCTTTGGGAGCCCCCAGATCACACAAGATTCTAAGAGAACTTAATCTCCAGATGGCGAAGACCAGAGTTTGAACTCAGTCTCCAGGAAATGCTGTGTATTCTTAGGGCGATGACTTAACCTCTCTGTGCCCGCGTTTCCTTCTGAAAGTAAATAAAGAGGAATCACAAGGGCTTGATAACAGTAACATTGGAACAAATAAGAAGGAAGGTGTTCTCCCACCTGACACCAATGCCGGGCGGGGGTGGGGGCACCACCCCTTTCCACACTGGCTGTGTGCAAGGACCTAGTCTGTCTCTGGCGGAAGGAAAGCTTAAGGAAAGACATCACAATTAAATGGAGGGAGGGAGGGTCTCATTACTTTGATGTGGTTTGGGGTTTTTGTTTTTTTGTCTTCAACTGGTGGGCTGGCTCGTGACACCCCACCTTTAACCCCTGGGGTCCACCAGCCATTGTTTTAAGAGATTTCCAAGGGGTGGGATGGCTTTCCTTGGTCCAAGGTGTCATTTTGCATATCTAAGCCCAAGGCTCAAAAGGTGCCTTTCCTCACGTGACCTACTGGCCTGGGGAGCTTGCCCAAGCTAAGGTCAACAAAGTGCAGCTTCGTTTCATGGTGCACACTCATTCATCCAAATGCAGAGGCCCTGCCCGCCTGTAATTCCAGCACACCCGCCCGGAAGAGGGAGGCAGGAGGGTGGAAAGTTGGGGGCCAGCCTGGGCTACAGAGTAACCCACTGTCTCAAAACAACACAAACAAACCATAGTCGGTACATTTTCAAGACAAAGGGGAGGAGGGTCTCCAAAGTCAGAATGATTAGAACATAATATTGTGTGTATGTGTGTGCGTGTATGTATATATGTATGTGTATGGGTGTGTATACATGTGTGTTGCCTAAAAATAATGACAATTGTGAAGCTGACCGATAGACATTGGGTGGGAGCCTGTCATTATGTTTGGACACGTTCCAAAATTTTATGGTCCCAGTTCCAGGCTGGCAGGCATCCTTTGAAGGGGGTTTGAATTCCTGGTTTGAAGACTCCCTCCCAGTCACTTCCTCCGATCGCTCAATCTTGAGGTGGTTCAAGATCTTTGCAGACAACCCAAAGAATGAGTAAACAAATGTTTGTTTTCGCCTCTTTTAAAATTCCTGGAGGCACGAGGCAGTCAATGAATAAGTGAACAAGTCTTTGGCCCCAGTGGCCCCAAAGCGGCTGCTGGCTCCGGCAGTCTCTGTCCTTTGTTTTCCTAAGACTCTGGACTGTTGTCCTCACCGGTTAAAAAGCCATCCCGGGCCCTGCTTTCAAAGACAGCCGGTTGCATTTCAATGTCCCCTTCCCAGGCGGGGATTCCCCGACGTGGTGGCGTCTAGCAGTCCTGAAAAAGACGAGAAATCATTAGCCCTAATTAAGTCCTCCCGGGCTGGCTGGCCGGGTCGGCGACTGCATTCCCAGCCTCCTCAGAAGGAAAGAGGGTGAGGGGGTGGTGGTGGCTGGAGAAAAGGCTCCCCAGCTTTCTCCTTTGGGGTTAGTGGGAGTAAGAAGCTGGGAAAGGCAATTTGGGGGCCAGGGTCTTAACCACAGGCTTGTCTCCGGTCTGCGCAGGCTTAGGAGGGGAGTTATCCCTAAAATAGGGAAACCCGGCTGAGAGGCGGGATGTTTAAAGAGCGAACATCCGCCCACTACGGTGAAAATTAAACAACCATTCATTTCCCCGGAGAGCAGGTTGAAGGAGCCACACAGGGCAACATTTTGCTAGATTTTACAGGTTTTTAAATAGGTCAAGGAGGGCATTGTAGATATGGGGGCACGAAAAGACAGCAAGTTAACATTATAAATAAAAATTCAATTACCAAATGGTGAGCAGTATGGGTTTTTTGTTGTTGTTGTTGTTTTGAGACAGGGTATCATGTAGCCCAGGCTAGCCCTGAACGCCAGTGTAGCTAAGGATGACCTTGAACTTCTGATATTCCTACCTCTGCAACCATAGTTCAGGGATCCCAGGTGTGCACCACCACACACAGTTTTGATATTTTTGTTAACAATGAAAATATAGGGAGCTGGGGGGATGGCTCAGCAGTTAAGCACATATACAGGTCTTGCAGAGGACCTGAGTTTGATTCCCAGCACCTCCATGGTGACTCACGATGGCCTGTGACTCCAGCTCCAGGGAGATCAGGTGTCTCTGGCCTGTGAGGGCACCTGCACAAAACCTCTGCACAGACTCACACATGTGCATAATTTAAAACAACAAAATAAATCTTAGAATATACATATATGTGTAAAACAAAATATGTATTTGGTTAGCCAGTGTCTTAGCAAATGAGGTGCTGACCAAGCCTGATGACCTGACTTCATTCCCTGAGCCCACAAGGTAGAAAGAGAGAGTGGACTCTCAGGAGCTGAGCCATCATGGGCATGCTGGAACACATACAAATGAAACAAATAAATGCAAAGATATTAAAATTAAATATAGAATTCACTTTGGTAAGGATGACATGCAGGTATATGGAGTGTTCTGCATTTTTTTGTTTGTTTTTGTTTTTAAAGAGGTGTATTTTTTTTTTAAGTTTTATGTGTATTGTATGTCTGTGTACCATATGAGTGCCTGGTGCCCGGGAGGCCAGAAGAGGTCTTTGGATCCCCTCAGACTGGAGTTACAGACAGTTGTGAGCCACCATGGGGGTGCTGGGAATTGAAACCTGGTCCTCTGAAAGAGCAGCCAGTGCTCTTAACCACTGAGCCATCTCTCCAGCCATGTGTTCTGTATTTTATTTTTTAAAAAGATTTATTTTAAATGAATCTTTAAATTTTTTTAAATTTAAAATAAAAAAGATTCATTTTAAATCAACCTTTAAAATCTTTTAAAAATGTTTAAAAAAGATTTATTTTTTTAAAAAGATTTGTTAAATATACAGTGTTCTGCCTTCACGCCAGAAGAGGGCACCAGATCCCACTACAGATAGTTGTGAGTAACCATGTGGGTGCTGGGAATTGAACTCAGGACCTTTGGAAGAGCAGTTAGTGCGCTTGACTGCTGAGCCATCTCTCCAGCCCATGTTCTGTATTTTAAATAACAGGAAACAAAATAAAATCTAGCTGGGTGTAGCAGCACAACACCTGTAATCGCAACACCTGGGAGGCTGAAGTAGACAGTTACTGTGAATTTGAGGCCAACCAGGGCTAGAGTGAGTGAATGCATGGCCAGATGTGTGAAGGGCTATTAGTACAGATACTGGCTGGTCTAAGTAGGGGTGAGAGTAGTTTACCCAACACTAAAGATGAATAAGAAAGCACACACCTTTGATCCCAGCACTAGCCTTGAAGCAGAGTCAGGAAGATCTCTGTGAGTTTGAGGCCAGCCTGGTGAATTCCAGGACAGCCAAGGCAACACAGAGAAACTCTGTCTTGAAAAGCTTAATAAACAAATAAATAAATAAATAAATAAATAAATAAAGTAATTAAAACTGGGTATAGTGGCGTACACCTTGAATCCCAGCACTTGGGAGGCAGAGGCAGGCAGATCTCTATCAGTTCAAGGCCAACCTGGTCTATATAGAGAATTCCAGGACAGCCAGAGCTATGCTCTGGGAAGGGAGAGTCTTATTTTTCCTTGTGTTTATGACCCCTGGTTGGTTGCCCATGTTCCAGTGGATGGCCTCACACCCATGTGCACATAGGGAGCACTAGTTGGACTCTATGGTTTATTTTTTTATTTTTTTTTATTTTTTTTGGTTTTTCGAGACAGGGTTTCTCTGTGTAGCTTTGCGCCTTTCCTGGGACTCACTTGGTAGCCCAGGCTGACCTCGAACTCACAGAGATCCGCCTGCCTCTGCCCCCCGAGTGCTGGGATTAAAGGCGTGCGCCACCACCGCCCGGCCTGACTCTGTGGTTTATTAAAAAAAAAAAAAAAAAAAAAAAAAAATTAAAAAAAAAAAAAAGAGGGGTGGTGAGCTGAAGAGATGACTCAAAGGTTAAGAGCACTGACTGCTCTTGCAGAAGACCCAGGTTCGATTCCCAGCACCCACATGGTGGCTCACAACCGTCTGTAGCTCCAGTTCCTGGGGATCCAACACCCTCATCTAGCCTCTGTGGGGACTACACACAGGTGGTACACAAACATGCAAGCAGGCGAAACACTCATGCGCGTACAGAAATCTAAAAAGAAAAATTTCAGTAAGAGCCAACAGGAAAGATTCTGAATGTCAAAGTGTCTCTGTGCAGACTGCATTTTGACATAAAAAGAGTAAGATTTTTTGGCACATTCCCCCACAAGGGGAAGAGAGAGAGAAAGAGAGAGAGAAAGAAAGAATATATATACGCAAACTACTCCTTCCACCAACTACCCACTGCCCCATCCTGCTGCTCATCTAGTTTGAGGGTCCAAGGAGAGATACTGTGTCATCCCCCCACCCCACCCCCACAGTCAATGGCTTCCAAAAGATGTGGTGTCTGATGGCACGATCAGTATTTCTGCTCGCATAGCCCTGTTTGTCCGTCCTACCAGCCATTCCTCATATCCCAGCCTGTCTTGAGATGATGGGAGTGGAGGGAACACATCTTCCCAAACAAAGTTGATGCTCTTATTTATTTAATTACAGATTCTTCTTGCTTCCTGGCCCTGCTGGCAGCTGGAGCCCGATTGTGATGGTACCTGCTTTCCACTTACTTCAACGAATCCCTAGAATGCTGGGTCTGTCTGAAGTAGTCCACCACGGGCATTGACAGAGGTCCGCTTGAACCTCCCAGCAGGCACAATGGCCCTACATTCTTATCCTGTGTCTGCTGGCTGGGGCCCTCTTCCGACCCTCAGGAAAGGGCGCGATAACAAGTTTTACTTATCGGTGGCTTTGTGGTCTCCCAGAGTGGGAGAGATTTGTCCCCATCTCCTCCCCAGCTCTCAGATACTTCCTCTCAACTGTATGGACTGATGTTGGCTCCAGAAAGTTCAGAGGAGTTCAGAGTATATGGTACGAGTCCCTGGGTGGAGGAGGAAGAGTCTACCACCCAAGGGACGGAAACCCATTAAGACCCCATCTCAGCCCCTGTCAGGACTCTGCTCCCAGCTCCTGCTATTCAAGAACAAAGTAGGGCGAGGCATCTCTGCTGTCCCTTCTGAGCTCGTAAAGTGAATCCTGCCTTGGGAAGGAAGTGGATGGCTCATGTGTTTTGAAACTCAGGGGGAAGAATAGGTGGGGTCCTTGGACTATAAATGGACACTTGTTTTTCTCAGAGGACCTCATGGCTCTCAGATGATTAATAACTATGTAGTTCAAGTGGTGGGCATGCTAACCATGAGACATCTTCTAGAAAGAACAATGAAGTATACAAGATGCTTGGCCTTGAGATGCTATTACCAAGGGCTTTGATGATGTCACTGGGCCAAAGAGAAAATAGAGGACCCCAAGTCAGGCCCGATAGTGAAGTCTCACTATACCAGATGAGCTTGAACTCAGAGATCTACCCACCTCTGCCTCTGCTGAGGTCACAAACATGCATAGCCACACTCAGCCAGTACTGGAGAGTGAGTCTAGTGCTTCATTTGTGCTAGGCAATCACTATACCACTGAGGTATATTACCAGTTCATTTCTGAGCTTTTATTTTGAGATGGGACTTTACTAACTAATGCAAGCTGGCCTTGAACTTGCTATGCTTGAGTGGCTACATTAAGATGCTTTTACCATTAGCCCTGGATACTTTGCTTGTTTTCTTATTTAAAGAGTCCTTGCCCCAGTTGGGCATGGTGGCACACACCTTTGATCCTAGCAGGTAAATCTCTGAGTTCAAGGCCAGTCTGGTCTACAAAGTGAATACCAGGCCAGCTAAGGCTACATAGTGAGCAACCTTGTCTCAAAAAAACCATTATAACAACAATAATGAAAGTAAATAAATACTCTCTCTTCCTGAGACTATGAACTCCATGAGCTCAAGGATGGACCTCCATTGGATATGTTTGTGTTTGAGGTGCTGGGAATAGAACCCAGTGCCTCTCACAAGTGTTAAGTACTCTACCACTGAGTTACATCTCTAGGCTCACCTCTGTGTTCTTTTTTTTTTTTTTTTTTTTTTGGAAGGTTCTACATTTTATTACTGGACAAACTACTCCCCCAACTTAAAACACGACTAAGTCTTCAGGTTAAAATGTTGGAACTCCAGGTGGTAGGATTGCTTGATGACCCACAATTCTGTATAAACTCTGTCTTGCCATTGTGTGAATCCTTACAGACCCAGCTTTGTTCTCCTCCAGTGTCTTCTCTTGGAGTTGTACCTTATTTTGTTACCAGTTTTCATCCGAATCCACTGAGGAATAGGACGATTTTGCTTTTGTTTCTTGGCCAGGAATCGCTTGATCCTGAAAGTCTTGTGAGAAGACATGGTGAGAAGCCAAGTCAGGAGCCCACCGCACGATGGAGGAGGAAAGGAGAAGAGCTGTGTTCTTTTTTTATTTCTTCCTTCTTTACTTATTTTTTTTGAAAGAGGGTTTCATATAGCCCAGGCTGGCCTCAAACTCAAGGTGTGTGTGTGTGTGTGTGTGTGTGTGTGTGTGTGTGTGTGTGTATCCTTATATATTTCCAAGGATAATCTTGAACTTCTGATCCTCCTGCCTCAACCTCCCAGTACCAGGATTACAGACATGTACCATCATACCCTGATTACATGGAGCTGGGGACCAAACCCAGGACCTCATGCAAACTAGGCAAGCACTCTACCAAGGGAGCCACATCCTCAGTGCCCACTCCCCAGATTTTTGCCACGTGCCATAGGCTTAGCACAGAAGAGAAAGTGGGTTTAGTGTCAGTCAACAATGCAAGGCTGGAGATGGAGCTCAGAGGGGCAGCCTGTGCTCAGCTGGAGCCAGGCCGGTTGCTCTAGGGCTACATAGTGGGTTTTGGGGCTAGCCTGGGCTACATGAAACCCTAACTGAAAAAAAAATTGCAATGGTAAGAGGGCACAATGGATTCAGGTTGAATAGACTGTCTACCCTGTCCACAGTTTCCACACACAGGTACCACCAGGCCCAAGCCGCAATTATTTGAAAAAAAAAAACAAAAAAACAAAAAACTGTCATACTGAACACAATATACTTACTTGAACAATTGACCCTTAAACAATATTTGTTCCCCTTATATATACATTTGCATGTATTTTGCATGTCATTATAGAGAGATAACAACATATATGGGAGGATGTGTGCAGACTGTATATGAATATGCCATTCTGTGAAAGGGGCACGAGCATCTGCAGATAGGTGTCTGAGGAGGTCCTGGAATGAGTCTGTCACAGAGATAAGGGTGTGATTGTATTGTGTCACTACAATGATGTTAGGTGCAGATGCCTAGTTGGTCCTTGGCCTTGGAGGTCCTACCCAGAATAGAACATTTGTGTTGATCTGTTTGTTTTGAGATAGGGTCTCACTATGTAGCCCTATCACAGAGATCTCCCTTCCTCTTCCTCTGGCCCCCTAAACATCACCATATTTACACTTATAAAACGGGTCCCTTAAAAGCTAGAAAGATGATTATGGGATGTCTCAGTTAGGGTTTCTATCGCTGTGAAGAGACACCAATGTTTCCTTGTAAAGGAAACATTTAATTGGGGCTGGCTTACAGTTCAGAGTTTTAGTCCATTATCACCATGATGGGAAGCATGGCAACATGCAGGCAGACATGGTGCTGGAGAGGGAGCTGAGAGTTCTACATTAAAATTGTCGGACAACAGGAAGAGAGAGACATTGGGCCTGGCTTGAGCATCTGAAACCCCAAAACTCAATACCAGTGAAGCACTTCCTCCAACACAGCCATAGCTACTCCAACAAGGCCATGCCTCCTAATACCACTCCCTAAGCATTCAAATATGAGTCTATGGGGGCCTTTCTTACTCAAACCGCCACAAGGGTTAACATCATTGCTGCTGTTAGGGAGACCTGTGTTCTGTTCCCAGCACCAACATTGCAGCTTACAACCATCTGTAATTCCGAGGGCTGGAGAGATGGCTCAGTGGTTAAGAGCACTGACTGCTCTTCCAGAGGTCCTGAGTTCAATTCCCAGCAACCACATGGTGGCTCACAACCACTTGCAATTAGATCTGGTGCCCTCTTCTGGCCTGCAAGGACACATGCAGGCAGAACACTATATACATAATAAATAAATAAACTTAAAAAAAAAAAAAAAAAACATCTGTAATTCCAGTTCCAGGGGATCCAATGTTCTCTTCTGACCTCTTCGGTCTTCAGACACACATGTGGTGCATGGACAAAATATTTATACATGGTGCCACAGGTTGATAATCCCAACACTTAGAAGGCAGAGGCAGGAGGAGCTTTGGGTTTTGGACAAGCCTGATCTACACAGTGAGACTTTATCTCAGAAACATCCTGTTAGAATTCCTAGCCACTCCCGAGCTACATGATCTCACGTGCACTGTCCAGTAGCCAGACAAGATGCTTAGTCATCCCAGGGCCTTATGTCCTACATAATCCATGCACTGCGTGATCACATAATTTGCGAGCAGCATGATCATGCAATCTATGTGCATGTGTGGTATAGCTATGTGAGTCCATATGCACATATGTGAGGGGAACCTATAAGAGTGGGTTCCCCTTATTCCTCCCCTCTCTTCCTATATAATCATTCCATAGGCCTATGCATCCCCTTTCTATTCCCTTCCCTTATAGTAGGTTTCATTGTGCCTCATGGCTTCTCTGAAATGGTAAACAGCACCGCTTAATAACTAAGAGTATGCCACTTAATAAGTAACACATCCCCCACCGAAAAAAAAAACCCAAAGATGTCAGAGGAAACCCAGAGGACCATGGAACCTTAGGAAATGAGGATGGAAATACATTTCAAGGACATATGGGACCAATGGAGGATAGAAGGACCCTAGAAAGTGACCTTGTGACCTTGAGCAGTTTGGGCATGGTGCCATCTTCATGGCAGGGATGTGGGGCTATGAGTCTCATCCTTAGCCTCTTAATGTCTCTCTTGTACTAGATTTGTTTTTATTGATGCTATAATGGTGACTTCTCAACTTTTAGTGGAAAGGGGGTATTGTTACGTATTTACTCTGAAAAAGTAATTGATGGGAACCCTGAGTCATCTGGCCAGATCATTACACATCTACATACTGCCAGCAGACTCATGGACCACTGCAGAGGACCAGGGCTCTGAGAAGCAGATCCCAGGTAAGCCTTCTGATAACCCCAAATTCAGGACTGGATTTCACTGACTGTTCTATTCAAAGTGGAGGGGATTGGTTGTATCTTCCCATTGCTTGTTTTGTGCATGTGTGTTTGTAGGTGCATGTGGAGGTCCAAGGTCAATCTTGGGTGTAAATCTTCAGTGGTTTCACTGTTTTGTTTACTTTTGAGGGAGAGTCTCTCACTGGCTTGTCTTTGAGCCAGAATCTCTCACTGGCTTGTCTTTGAGGCAGGGTCTCTCACTGGCTTGTCTTTGAGGCAGGGTCTCTCACTGGCTTGTCTTTGAGGCAGGGCCTCTTACTGGTTTGAAACTCCAGGGTAGGTTAGACTGACTGACTAGTAAGCTCCAGGGATTCACCTGTCTCTGTCTCCCCAGTGCTAGGGTTACAAATGCCTGGCACTAGACCCAGATATTTTAAGTAGATTCTGGGGCTCAAACTCAAGTCTCCAGGCTTACAAGGCACCTACTTTCCTGAGGGAACCATTTACCCTAATTATTGTAGGTTCTTCTCTTCTCTTCTCTTTTCCTCTCTCCTCTCTCTCTCTCTCTCTCTCTCTCTCTCTCTCTCTCTCTCTCTCTCCTCCTTCTCCTCCTCCCCCTCCTCCTCTTCCTTTTGTTCCTTTCCTTTTCTATTTTTTTTTCTTTTAGACAGAATCTTCCATGTAGCCTAGACTGGCCTCCAACTCACAGTTCTCCTGTGCTGCCTCCCTTGTGCTAGAATTTGGGGCATGTGCCCCCATGCCTGGATACTTTTCATTTTTTTCACTCCTAAAGACGACTTCTAAGTCCTGTGGGCTGGTGAGATGGCTCAGTAGTTAGAGATGCTTACCACCAAGGCTGACAACCTGAGTTAATCTCCAGGACCCACATGGTGAAAGGGAGGAACTAACTCTTGCGAATTGTCCTCTGACCTCCATAAGCCTGTCATACTATGTGCACATATATACACCGTGCATGTACAAATAAATAAATGTAATAAAAATCACTTAAAATGATATTACATGAGTAGCTTGTATGCATTAATAATAGTTACAAATGGTTCCACGTGTGCCCAAACTTTTGACTTTGTCATCTACAGAGTTCACACTTGAGAACTACACCACATCAAGTTATAAAAAAACAAAAACAAAAAACCAAGCATGGGGCTAGGGAGAAGACTCAGGGATTAAAGCATTTGTCACTCAAGTCTGAGGATCAGAATTCAGAACCCCAGCACCCATGTAAAAGCCAGGCGGCTGTGGTAGCTGCCTACAATCCCAGCATTCAGAAGGCAGAGACAAGAGATCCACAGGCAAGAACTGGTGAGTGCTGGCCTCATGAGAGACTCTGTCTGCCTCAATAGATAAAATGGAGAGTGATCAAGGAACAAACTCATCTTCAAATTTGGGTTTGTACGTACATATAGGCACACATACACACATGTGAGCCTACACACATGCAAACATGTTTACACACAGACACACACAAGCAAACTCTCTTACACTCTCTATTCAGTTTATCATCTTATATTGGGGCACACTCACATCTGTCCTTGGCCACTGTGTACTACAAGGCAGAGACACACCTATCTTTGGAGTCCCGTGTAGCACTTTTAATTTTCATTTTGTGTGTGTATGTGAGAGAGAGAGACAGAGACAGACAGACAGAGACAGACAGAAGGGGTGGGGAATGAATATCACAAAAGATAACTTTTGGGAATGAGTTCTTGTTTTCCAAGTTCTTTGAGGCAGAGTCTCTCTCATTTCTGCTTGCTGGGCTGTGTACAGAAGGATAGCTGGCCCAAGATCTTCCAAATGAATCTCTCCCGTTTCTGCCTCCCATTTAATCCCAGGAGTGCTGGGATTACAGATGCGGGTTCCTGCAGTTGGCTTTTTGCCTTGGTTAAGGGACCCCAACTGAGGTCATCAGCTAGTGCTTTTTCACTTCCCCAAGAAACCAGAATGCTCTGTCCCTGCAGTTCCTCCCTCCCAATCTCTGATTCAGCAGGTCTGGGTGGAGCCCAAGGCAGAACCCTTGAACTCCCCAGGTGAATCTGAGGGGAACTAGGATCAAGAATGCCTCACACATCTCCTCCCGCTTCCTCCTCCTCTTCTCTTTTTAAGACCGAGTGTCACATTGCCTGGGCTGACCTTGAACTCCCGATCCTCCTGATTCCATGACCTCAGTACTGGGACTCCGTGCCCAGCTTGGTAATGGCAGTAATAGATGGAGGGTGTGCGTGCACCTGTCTGAAAGCCATCATCCCTTTAGGTTTGTGCTCTGGTGGCCTTCCCTGCTCCCCCCCCCCCAAAAAAAAATGCTGAGCTCTCTGGCCTGGAAACGGCTCTGCTGGCAAACCTAGCCCTCCTGTCCTTCTATGTCCTTATCTCTGCCATGAACAAGCCTGCCAACTAGGAGTGACGGTCATAAAAAAACGTGGACACCAAGTGTGTACACTTTGGGGCTCCAGGCCCAGTTTGCTGTCCTCAGATGTCACCAGCATGATGCTTTTTGAACAAGGTCTATAAAATCTGAATTCATGGACTGACCATTGTTCTTGTGTCCATGGGGGCCCCAACCTTGCTTCCCCACAGCCTGCTGACCAGGAAAGAAATGAGGTGGAGGGCAAGGGGGGTGGGTGGCCAGACTGTTTCTGGGTGGCATGTGACCATTTTCAGCAGACAGAGATTCAGGCCCACAACTATGACAACAACAGCTTGCATTGGACTCCCTGGACACCAATCCCGAGGCTCTGGGCTCTATCCATGACGCCTCCCTACACCCCTGTAAAGCAAAGATGGTTTTATTAATTTTCCCCCCAGTGTTGAAGATTAAACCCAGGAGGTTTTTTCAGGCCTGGTGAGCATTCTGCCCCTGAGTTACACCCCAACTTGGGCAGTCTTGTTTCAAGAGAAGAGAATTGAAGGCTTTAGAGAGTTTAAGTGCTTTCCAGGGTCACACAAATCAAAAGCAAACTGGGGGTGAAAGACCCCAGTGTCTGACTCCAAGGCATAAATAACACCAGCTCTGGGGAAGCAGAGGGGAGGGGAGAGAGCTCTGGGCTAGCCTGGGCTACATAGGGAGACTGTGACTTCCACAAGGCAAGACCAAACAAAAACCTGAGCCCCTCCCCCAGTTTTCCTCTCTTTTGCTGAGAAATCACAGAAGGCTTTTTTTCAGATCCCCGTCTTAGTGTAGATCTGCTTAGTTTTAATCTCGGCATCCACACGCGCCCGTTGTCGCTTTGGTGTTTTGCATGTCAGGCGTGTTTTCGAAGAGCAGACACATGAGGGGCTGAGTGAACCCCCTGGATGGGGTTTGTGGAAGCACAAAGGTTAATGACCTACAACACAAATGGGCTGGCTGGAGTCCGGCCTGCCTGTCTGCCCCTGGGGGCTTTGTTCTTGCCTCCTCTGCTTAGCTACCAAGACCTTGTTCTGTGGGGACAAAACAAACAGGGGCTGTCAGGACCGAATTGGTCTCTTCAGCCACACAATGAGAAGTGGGAGTGGAAACAATTACTCCCGACACAGCCCCGAGGTTTACCTAAATTATCTGGGTAATTGCCTCCATTTTCAGCTTGGATTTGGGCTCTGAAAATCCCGGAGCTTCAAAATGATAAATAATGAGGTTCTCATTGAGGCCAAAGTCGAGAGGGAGCCAGGGGCACCGAGGGACCGAGGGGCAGGCTGGGGGAACTTGTGATGAGGTCATGCTTGGATGGGAAGGCTTGGATGATTCATGGAGCGTTCTAGCCTTGGTTTCCCTGGGTTGGTCCTCAAAGGGATGGCTGTTATTTGGAACAGGGGAGGGGAGAGGAGAGAAAGAAGGGGGGGAGGAGATGAAAGTATCAGGGAGGAGAGGGGAGGAGAGACGGAGACAGGAAGGAATGGAGAGGATGAAGGAAGGAGGAGAGAGGGATGGAGAAGGAGCTCTGAAGAAGTCAGCAAAAGCTCTTTGTGTGCTCTGACGTTGGGTAGGGTGAATTATAAACTTCAGAAAGGAATAAACACGACCTCCTGAATCCTCCACTCAGCCTAAGGAAAAGTGCTCGCTCTGTTCGTGCACACACACACACACACACACATCACATACACATACACACAAACATACACACACACATCACATACATATACACACACAAATACACACATCGCACACACATACACACACACACACACACACACACACACACACTCACACAAGGAACCTCAGCCTTTGTCTCCCTGCTTTAGGCTAAACTAAGCACCTCCCTTCACTTTTCTTCCATTTTCCACACTCTCTTATTAACCTTTGGCTGTGTTGTTATAAACAGGGTACAGTATACAAATATATGGGCATTGTCCCATTTTATTTAAACTTGTTTGAGGAGTTCTAAAATGTGTATTGTCCATTTAAAAAATTTCCCCCTGGTGGTGCATGCCTTTAATCTCTGAATTTAGGAAGCAGAGAGAGGAGGATCTCTGTGAGTTTGAGGCTAGCGTGGTCTACACAGGGAGCCCAGGACTACAAAGAGAGACTCTGACTTTTTTTTTTTTTTTTTTTTTTGGTTTTTCGAGACAGGGTTTCTCTGTGTAGCTTTGCACCTTTCCTGGAACTCACTTGGTAGCCCAGGCTGGCCTCGAACTCACAGAGATCCGCCAGCCTCTGCCTCCCGAGTGCTGGGATTAAAGGCGTGCGCCACCACCGCCCGGCCGACTCTGCCTTACAAAGGCAAAACAAAATTAATATCCCCCATACATTGGGAAAAGTAAAGCTAAGGGTTCAGATTCATACCAGTAGCCCTTGTGCTTAGATAGAGGCCAGCTGGGCAGCAGAGAGAGAGAGAGAGAGAGAGAGAGAGAGAGAGAGAGAGAGAGAGAGAGAGAGAGAGAGAGAAAGAGAGAGAGATACAGTCTCCAAAATTAAAACTGCTAGGGTACAGTTTTAACTTGATCTACGGTCCCTGAATAAAAACAAAACAGTAAGAGAAGGACTGGGGACTCAGTCAGTAGAGTGCTTGCCTAGCCCTGGCCTACACAAAGCCCTGGGTTCCATCCCCAGCGTCACATAAAAACAGGGTGTGGGAGCAAATGCCTGTCACCCTAGCTCTCAAGACATGGAAGCAGGAAGATCAAGAGTTCAAGGTCATCCCCAGGTACATACCAAATCTGAGGCTGGCCTCAACTATGGGAGACCTTGCCTTTAAACCAACCAAGCAACCAACCAACTATAACCTTCTTTATCACATGTGAATGCAAGTGGTGGGTACCCTTGGCCTGTAGGTCATGCTCTGTCCATCCTGTCAGTTCCTCCTTGTGCCCACAGGGAGGACAGCAGAGCGTGCTAGAGGGACATGTGGAGACATTTCAAATGACCTGATGGTTTGAAGCAAGAGATACATTGGGGACAGATGTGGAGGGCAGCCTTGCCCCATAGTATACACTCCTACAGGAAGCCATTACTGGTAGCACATCATGAGCAAGGCGTCTCAGCTCATTCCTGAGGTTCAGCAAGAGCATTCTGGATGGCACTGATGTCCCCAAGGGGAGGTGCTTGAGGGACACAGACTAAGGCAGTGGTTCTTAACCAGGCTGATGCTTCCAACATGGTTCACAGCAACATCTGGAGACATCTTAGCGTGTCTCCTGTGGCAAAGATACTTCTGGCATCTAGGGGGCAGACACCAGAGCTAAAGAGTGCTACCCCTCCCTGAATGCACTGACAGGGCAGCCCTGAACTCACAGAACCAGCCAGTTGACAATGTCACCAGTGCCCAAGTTTCGAAACCTATGCTGAGGGAGCATCATCATGGGGAGTTGGGAGAAGGAACGTGGCAATTTGGCCTGTATGGTTTGCTTTTGATGAATCAGATGAAGCCAGGTGGTGGTGGTGCACACCTTTAATCCCAGCACTCGGGAGGCAGAGGCAGGCGGATCTCTGTGAGTTCAAGGCCAGCCTGGTCTACAGAGCGAGATCCAGGACATGCACCAAAGCTACACAGAGAAACCCTGTCTCGAAAAACAAAAACAAAAACAAACACAAGAAAAAAGAATCAGGTGAGGAGCAGTTGGGAAAGAAGGGGAAGCCTGCCTGCCCAAAGATGCTGTGGAAGGCGACACTGTTCTATGACCACAGGACTTTTTGAAACATACCTTTGACTAGGGCTTTGGGATCAGTCCCACTGTTGGGTAACTGGTAGATGTGAGGTAAGGCGGATGGCGAACTTGGGGAACTCCAGAGACTAGGATTATGGAAGATGAAGTGTCGGGGATAATTAGGGCCATCCACAGGAACCTTGTGGTCCAAGGAAGGACCTAGAGATGATGATGAGGAAGCCACCTGCACATCACTCATACTACAAGACCCACATCCTCACACTGGCTCAGAAAATTCTCGGCCACCGAGTTGCATCCTGGACCTTGGGCTATTTTAATTAATTAATAAAACAATTAGCCAATCAATGAGTGAGTGTATTGTGCATGAGTATGAGCGCACAGAATGGCGTGCGGATGCAGCTCAGAGGACAGCTTCCGGGTTGGTGATCTCCTTCCACCTTCTTGAGACAAAGTCTCTTTCGCTCCAGCTGTTTCTGCTTAACTGAGGACCCCAGGCTGGTTGGACTGTGAGTTTCAGGTAGTTCCGTTTCCTACCCCCACACCCCACCTCCCCGTAGGAGTGCCGTGATTGCAGATACATGCTGCCTCACCCGGCTTTTAAAAACATGTCTTCTGGGGTCAAACTCAGGTTGCCGGGCTTGCTCAGCCGGTACTTCACACACTCCTCCACTTCATGGCCCAAGAGAAATTATGCAACTTACCGAAGGTACCGGGCACATGAATAAACCAGGACTCTGGTCCTCCACATTGTAGCTTTGTGCCTTGGCCCCGTGTTCCCCCCTTCCCTTGCTTTAGCTTTGAGGAATTGGGCATAGAATCCAGGGACCGGCTCATGCTAGGCTAGCCCTGTCTCATACACCTCCAACCTTCTCCTTTCCAGAGAATTGTTCCAGGCAGTCGAAAAACTCTTGCGCTTCTCTGATGCCACCAGCAGATGGCAGCAAAGGAGCGGCCTAGCGAAGCCCTGGGCCCCTGTCTGGCTCAGACTGGCTGCAGCTTGCTCTCTGGCTTTTTCCCAGGGGAGGAACCCAGAAACAGCGCAGGTAGAGTGAGGTTCTCGGGTCCTGTTTTGACCTGAAGGCGAATGCGCATGAAGAAATCGAGAAGCGCCGCCGGGAGACGCTCACTGCGATGCCAGCCATCTCTAACGTGATCCTGTTTAAGGACAGAGCAAAGGCCCTGTGCGCTCAGCTTCCAGGCAGGCAGACATCCATTCTTGCATGACATGCCTTCGAGAAAATCCTGGGGGCAGGCTTGGAGTGGACTAGAGGTTGGTGTGGAATTTGTCTTGAGGGGCTGGAATGGGGTGTCTGGTGGCAGGCTGGAGACTCTTAGGTCAAGCAGGCAGCTTCCTAGTTCACATTTCGCGGATGGTCTTGTTTGTAATAAGTCTTGTGGCTGAGCAAGTAGGGTTCACTGAGGCTGGGCTCACTTATGGGGTAGTAGAGGGGCCTCCCCAGTTGCCACTAATCATCAGAAGGAAATAAAGAAAAATGAACGATGGCCCCTTTGCTTCTTGATCCTTCCACCAGTGTCTAGGGTGTTTCAAGTAGGTTTGCTTGGACGAAAGCGGAAAAAAGACACAGGATGGGAGAAAGGTAGAAAAAATTCCCCAAGCCAATCTCCGCCTTCCAAATGAGAGGGGTCCCTGGACATGTGTAGACTGGACCCATGCACAGGTCTGGGGCAGGTGCCTGCTTAGTTTCTAGGCAACCAAGGTTGAAAGGAATGACATTTTATTGACAGGGGTCCTAGCTTTTTCTCTTTCTCATTACACAGATGATGCCCCCAGGCCCCAAAGTAACCTGCCCCCAACATGCACACAAGTATTCCCCCCCCAAAAAAAAACAATCCCAGTACACATCTCAGTGGCAAATGTTTTGGGGGTCCAGAACTCTGACACAAGAGGATTGAGATGTTGGGGTCCACCTGGGCTACGCAGGGCATGGCTGTCACAAGCAACATGATGCCCAACAGAAAATTTGAATTTCCCCGAGGACAAGAAAAGCAGAGGAAACTTGGCTCTACCCTAACCTTCTCACTGTGATTGGACAGAAGCCAAGTCCCTGCCCCCAGATGTGACCCCAATAGTACTCCCCCATCAAAAAGACCTCCCCTGCAGTTAGTTCCCTATGCCCTCCCTCCATCCTGGCATCTAGTAAAAAGTAATTTTGTTTTATGAAAAGTAGTTGCCTTTTATTGCCTGTGATCGCTCAGGGAGGGTGCCCCTCCCAACAGGAAATTAACCCAGAACTCATTGGGGGTGATAATGATGGCTCATAATCATTTGGCTGATAAGTTAATATAATTGATTAATCAACTAATTATACGGTGCCTGAATACACCCGGTCCCGCCAGCCTTAGCTTCAAAATAGGCAAGGGTGTGGGAGGGTGAGGAGAAGGAGGAGCAGAAAGTTAAATTCAACCTAGGCAAAACCAGGGCTGTAAGGGACTATCTCTCGAGTCTTCAAATATTCCCACACTCATCACTTATTGTCCCCGGAGCCGAGAGTGGGCTTTTCTTTAGACTCACACATCTCTGAGAATCTGAAATTCTAGTGTCCTTTTGAAAAGCTATGCACATCTGCAAAATACATTTTGTGTATGATTTCAGGGGATCCTTGACAGATTCCCCTAGAGAATGGCCAGAGCATTCAGCGCAGCTGGCCCTGGGGAGAATGGGATGGGATGGGATGGGCGGGTAGGGGGTTGTTTGTCCTGTGTAGTGGTGCCTGAGCTATTTGGATATGATACCCTGGTCATGGGCCTTCCAGACCTTCTCTCCCCAAGGCTCTCTGTCTGGGAGGCATCTAGAACTACTATGGGGATGAAGAATGCCTCTTCCGGGCACAAAGAGATTGAGATTAAAAAATAAAAAACAAAAAAAAAATGAATGTCCAAGATGCTGGTGCTGGGGGCTGAGGTAAATGGCAGCCTGCAAAGGTAACAGGAAGGAGGGTCCCTCTCAAGTGTCAGTTCAGTGCCCGAAGTGTCCTTGACAGTTGGGGACCTTGGAGAGGGCAGAAAAACTCTGATGTGAAAAGAACACAAGTCTAGGTTTGGCTCTGCGGGGGAGGGGGGGGGCGAAGGTGGGGGAACCAAACCAAACTACTGCTTTGGGGACCAGACAACTGGGCAATCCGAAACCAGAGCCCAGGTTGCTAGCAGAAAACCAAAGCGCTGGGGAATCGCATTTCTAAAGTGCCAGTACTGCACCCGGGGCAGCTGGGGGGTGGGGTGGGGTGAGGTGAGGGTGGAGTGGGTGTGGAAAGCAGGACCGAACTGTCAGTCAGTACCGGGTTCCAAGGACCCTTCCCAGTCCTCCTGTTTTCAAAATCTCCTGTTCCGGAAGCTAAACCGAAGCTGGGAAACCCAGGATAAAAAGTCCTCAGTCTGGGTGCCCGGCACCTTACGCTCAGAGCTCAGAGCTCAGGCTGTATTCCCCACCAGGCAAGCAGTTTGTTTACAAAGCTAGCCAGGCTGCAGAGGACCTGGACCTGGGTTCTTTGAGTGCGTGTGGCCTATGGTTTGCCCAGGGGCTGGTCCTCTGCCCAGGATCTCTGGCTTCTCAGCAGAACCCCGGCCTCCACTCCCTTTCCTCCGCTTCCAACTGGAGTCGCATAGTTGCAAATAGAAGACCTGAAAAACTGCCTAGCAGAGGTTTCTAGAAACCGAACAGGATGAACCAGCAGAGAATAGACACTGTCCTCTCCGAATCTCCCACCTGCAGCGTCCATCCAGCCCCTGGGCCTTTGCTCCTGGCTGGAGAGAATGATTGCAGACACTGGGGATTCCAGGGGAACTGGGGCTGGGAGCCTAGGACACACAGATTGTCACTGACCTGGCAGGAGAAGGAAGCCAGGTTGGTTGTTAGCGCTGCGCCTGCTCAGATAACCTCTCTAGTGTTTGGCTGAGGACGAATTAAGCGCGCGTGGGATTCCATCTACGTGGAATCGTAGGCCCTCACCCTAAAGTCTTCACCTGGAGGGAAGAAGTCGACATTCCAGATCAAAGCCGTGCTTTGACATCACACCACAGATTTACACCAACATTAACAATACTGCCCTCTGAAGAATGGAAGCGGCCAAGCCCAAACACACCCACGATTTCTCCGCATCCGGGAACCGCAGGTAGTGGTGACACCTGGAATTACCAATGACGGTTGCTTTGGTTGGTTGATGTTCGGGTTCCCTCCATCCACTGGAGCTCGGGTCAACGACTTAATCATTCGGCGATGTGTCTGCTTTGTGCCACGGGGTTGGAAATCAATCGAACGCACTTTACAGGGTTAATTGCGAGAGCGACTAAGGTCACTTGATGGGGTGCTTTCCTCAGAGTGCCAGGGCCCAGTGCCGCCGCAACTCCCCCCCACCTCTGCCAGCACACGCGCGCGCGCGCGCCCCTTGCACGCCATCGATTTCTATCGCGGTTATTATGTGCGCTTTGAACGCCCACATCTGCAACATATATTTCTTGATTATACGCATCTTGATTATAAAACAAGCAAGTGCATTTTACATCCGGAACTGTCTTGCGAATGAAACTTCTAAATCCAAATTGGAAGAGACATCCACAGATGGAGCACACACAAGTACACGCAAACACACACGGTTCTCTAACACCTGCGGCTCCTGGCCGCAAAGTATCAGCACCCCGCAGCTCCTTGTGGGTACTAAGGTCTGCGGCTACATCTAAAAGAGCCCAAGCCACCACTGGGGAGGGGGACAAATACTAACCCCCTCCCCATAGCCATTCTCTTGGCTGGCTGCCAAGAGGCCAAATTTAGAAACCAGCGAGGCAGAAAGTGTGCTGATGGGAAGGTTACAAGCGTCTTGTAGAGCCCCAAGGAGCCTGTCTCTTGGCTTAGGGGAAAAGTCGGAACTAGGGTTTTCCTTGAATGGAACTTTTTGAAAGGCCTACACATATTTCGGGCGTATGAAAAGGTGGGTCTCAGGACAGTTCGGGTTCAGAAACAGACTCCGTGCGAGCCTACACACCCGTGCAAACACCCCTCACTACTTCAGGACAACTTAGACACGGGAGCTTGGGTGGGGGGGGGAGATGCAGCAAGGTCACGACCCCTCCTGTGCCCAAGCACGCCCTTCGGCCCCTGCAATTAGCGCCGGGAGGTCAGGAAGAACTCGGACGCCTCTACCCGCAGCTCAAAGACCAGCAAAGGTGACCCCGGCCCCTCCCGTCGGGTCTCAGACGCCAGCGCAGCCTGGAGCCGATCTTCCCTACGGGCGGGCGGGCGCCCAGAGGGCTCTGGCCAGTTCCCGCATTCATCACCGTATACCCACCAATCTGCAAGTTGCTCAGCCCTTCAGGCCGCAACAGCTGACCACTGCCGGGGGCCAAGAGGGCCTGGTAGTTCCAGGAGCTCTGGCCTTCCTTTGTCCCTGCAGACACGGCCAGGAGAAAAAAAAAAGAAAAAGAAAAAGAAAAAGAAAACCCCCAAATTAGGAGTTTATACATCTACGCAAAGGGAAGTTGGTTCGAGTTGTGTCTATGTGGGTAGAGTTCGGGGTGGGCGTGGGGTTTCTTTTTTTATCTGCTGCTCTTCAATCCAGGTTCCCCACTCCTGTGTCTACACATTTCTAGCCAGAGAATAAGGAACCACGGGTCCTCTCATTGAATTTCCAAAAATCCCTCGGAAATCTCATCTGAGGCCCAAACAGGGATGAAAGGATTGGCTCTTCTTCCGATAGGGGTGAGGAGGTGAGGCGGGGTGTTCGCGGGGGGGGGGGGGGGAGAGTAGGTCAGATTATGGGTGGTTTGGTGAGAAAGGGGCGCATCGGTGAAGCCCTCAAGTTCCAGACTCCCAAAGGCTCTGGAGTACCCAGTCAGCCGCTGTTAGGCAGGGCGCAGTCGTGGGTCAGACAGATAGGTGGCACTCGAAGCCTGAGAGAGAGAGAGGGAGGAAAAAAAAAAAAAAAAAAGACCCAGGCGCCGGCCCCTAGTGGCCTCGGCAGCCGCCGCCACCACCACCATAAAGCCCGCGGCGAGATTGCGACCGGCGCCAGGTGAGTAATCGGCACAGAAATCCAGAGAGATTGCGAGCGGGTCACCCCCGGTCCATCAGCGCCACAAGAGTTATACATTAACAGCACAATATATAAATAAGATACAGAGGAGATTAAAAAGAAGACGAAAAGAAAAGAAGAAAAGAAGGGAGGTGGGGAGGAAGCTCTTAGGAGGGGCCGAGGGGCCGGGGACAGGTTCGGGCACTATCCCCAAATTTGGGGGATGGAGAAGGGAAAGAGAAAGAGGAAATCTGACTGAGAAAGCCAAACAAATTCTGTTTGGTTTGGTTCGGTTTCTGCTTTTCTCCGCATTTGAAACCGAGCTATTTTCTCCCCAATTTGGGAGCTCGCGCAGCGGGAGGCTATGAGCCAACTACACCTTCCCCAAGCGGGCAGCGAGAGTTTTGGTCCAGCGGAAGACCGGCCTCTCGGGTCCCCTGGTCCCCCTAAGCACTCTCCAGTCACTAGTTTTCTCCCTCCTCCCTAGACGGCTGCGCGGGGGGTGGGGTGGGGAGCAATGGGGTCCCCACGTGCCTAGGCTCGAAAAGGGGTTTTTGCCCACCCCTCCAAAAGGTCTAGAGCTGGGTCCTCTTCCAAACCCGGGAGGAGGGAGGGGAGGGGGCCCCCTTCGTGACCCGCCGTTCAAGAGGCCTGAAGGTGACAGAGACGTCAGTCCAGGCTGGCGGGCTCCCGGGTGGGGGTTGGGGGGCCGTCAGCCGCCAGGCAGGCTCCGGCAGGGTCTTTGAGTCAAGGCCCCCAGGGCATGAAAGTCCTAAGGGCTAACTGTAGAGAACATTCCCTTGCCCGCCCCCAGAGGAGCCTGGAGGGTGGGGAGACCGAAAGACTGACAGTGAGTGGCTCCATCGGGTTTTTTGGTTTTTTTGGTATTGAAAGATTCAAAGATTAAATTGAACTTCAAAAAGATAACTTGTCTAACTGCCTCGGGACCTTAAGGTTAAGGAAAGAGTGTGTGTGTGGGGGGGTGATGCCAGCTTCCTGGGTGACTTCTGCCTTGGAGGTTCCGTGTGGGCTTCTGAATTAAGTGTGTACACTTTGGGGTGGGTATCCTCCCTGGCCTTGTCCCAAGCCTGAATGTCCGTGGGCAAAAAGACACGGCTTAGCCTTTTCCCCGTGCCAGATTCGCGGGTGTAAGGAATTGTTATTTTGTAATCCATGTCAAAAAAAAAAAAAAAAAGGGAAAGACGAATTAAAATCGAAAACCCTCCCTTGCTATCCCAGTTTATTTCTGGTCGGATTCCTGTGGGGTGGGGGTGGGGGGGAAGCCGACTTTGAACAGGGTAAATCTTCCCCTATTAAAACTGAAGTATATGAAGTTCCTATTTACGAAATTTAATCAGGCCCTTCTCCTCTCCGGCTCCCTAAATTAAAGGGAAAATACTTTCAGACCGATGTGGCCCCCTTCGCAGGAGCAAGGGACGTTTGTTTTTTGCTTTGTAATTTGAGTGACATCTCATTTTGGTTTGCTGGGGGGTGGGGTGGTCTTAATTATTATTTAAAGACGAAAGGAAAGAGCAGGCTGGAAGATCATCCCCCTTCTAGTTTTCCAAGAGACACTCTTGAAGAAACCATTAACACGACTTCAAACTCATTTCAATAAAAATTTATTGAAATTTCACTGATGTTTTTAAGGAGGGGGAGGGATTACAGAAAACTCATCAAGGACTAAACACAAAATATGCCTTCATTTTTTTTTTTTTTTTTTAGTTTTTTGCTTTTTTGTTTTGCCTTTCATGGTTGTTTGAATGAGTACCTCTCTGTACACCAATCCAGAACAGCATCAAGATGAATAATAGCAAGAAAACCTCACTTGGATTAGAAGATGCCAGAGCCCAGTGAGTTTGAAAAATTAAGACGGTTAAATGGCCACCTCTGCTCCCAAGAACCTCAACCTCTCCCAGGGTGCCAGAGTTTAGGGAATTTCAAGTGGAGCCTGGAAGGGCCAATACCTCCCCAATTTTGGTGAAAATAGGAAACAGTATTACCAATCCCATCCACCTCCCCCTCCACCAGCTCTTGGACATTAAAAAAAAAATGCAGCCAACTCTACTTAAAAGCGTGTAGATGGAGGTACAGAAGCCTATGCTTGTTAGTATGAATTAAGCCATCTCCTGACCTGAATTAAACCAAAAGGCAAAACAAGAATAAAACCTGACAGACACACTCCTATTTACATCCAGCTATGTACAAGTCAATAAATTAAAGTTTAACTTTCTGAGCGGTCATATTCCACCTATTTACAAGAGATATCAAATAATTACATAAATACTTTGTCCAATAGTCGTGTTTTCCTCTTTTATTATTTCTTTTAAAACCTTGTTATTGCATATACAGTTAAGAGAACTAATAGTCCAACAGGCACACGAAGCCCCTCTACAGCGCTTAGGTAAAAGAAACTCCGTTGATTTCACCCCCATCACTTCCCTCTCTACTCTTACCCCTCCCCCCACTTCCTCGGGGTTGCCAATGTGAGCGGGCTTGAGGACAGGGTTTTTTTTTTTTTTTTTTTTTTCCGTAAAAGCCAAAAAACATCCAAAATAAAACCCAGAAAACTGTAACATGCAAAAAAATAAAATAAAAATAAAAGACCGGTATCCTCCTTTCAAATTTCACGATATTAAAAATGACACGGGATTCCTTTAATATAGACCAGGCAAGGGCAAGGCCTTCTCCCTTCCCCAGCAAAGGTACTCAGCAATTGATTGAGTTTTTAGTCTTCATAGACAGTTCCACGGGACTTCGCTTGTCCCAATGTGGGGTTGGTTTGTTAGTTTGTTTAGGGAAAATAATTATTTTTGTTTCCACTTGACACACACGAAGGGGGGGAAAGAAAGAGATTCGGGTGTAGTCTCTCAAACACCCACTCTTGTGGCCGGCGGCCTGGCTACCTTGTTCTTCAGCCCCAACTTCCACACCAGCCTCCACAGAAGTCGCTCTAGAAACAAAAGCCAGTTTGCCCCCACCCCCACCCCCGGGTCTCAATGCAACAGCAGCCTGTTTCCATGGCCCAAGAAGACCAGGCCTGTGGTCTCTAGCGCATTCTCTGGAGAGAGCGTGGTGCTCCTTCCCAGAAAAAACTGAAAGGGTGGGGATCACCCCCACGTGGAAAGCCTGTGGTTTATTTTACATCCAACAAAGTGCACTGGCAGATTTGACCGAACTGGAATGGAGAGACCTTTGGGGGAGCGGTTTGTTTTGTTTTTGTTTTTGTTTTTAAGGGGACCCGCTGCAGGACCTGTCCGGCTTGGCTTCCAAGCCACTGACCAGCCGCTGGATGCTCTGCAGTTCACTGGTAGCCGCCTCCTTCTCTGAGCAGAGTTTGGGTGACAAGGACACTGAGCTGGAGGAGAGCGTGGAGGAGCGGCTATTCAGTTCCGACCCCGAGTCCACGGCCACGGAGGCCGGGCTAGCCGCCAGGGCGGCTGCCTTGCCGTCTAGGGGCCCCGCGGCGGACGCCATGGATGGTAACGCAGTGGCCAGCAGGCTGCTGTCAGGCACTGGAACTGGGATGGAATACGGACTGTAACGCAGCCGGGGACGCATGCTGTTCAAGTTGAGGAACGGGTGGCGGTGCACGGAGCTGGAGGCGGCCGCTGAGGAGGCCGCAGCTGCTGCGGCCATGTACGTGTAGGGGTAAGGGAACAGGCTCCCAAAAGGCGACATAGCCAAGCCCTGGGGAAGGAAGAGAAGAAACATGGGAGTCAGAGGATGGGGGATCCCTCTCATCCACCTCCTGCTATCTGGGGTAAACCACCTCTCTTGGAGGAGTTGGGGCTGGGGAAGAGGGGGGAGGGACAGTACTTTCCACTGGGCTCTCTGTCACCCTAGGCCACAGATCTCTTGCATGCTAAACCAAGGGGTTAACATACTGGGAACTTCGAAGCCATTAAATCTTCTGCAATATGTCATCCATGGTGCCTGACCCTCGGGGCTATTAGCAAGTTCCCATGAGGGTGACTAGCTGCACCTGTTGAGTGGACTCAGGGAGGGCCTCCAGGAAAGGGGCTAGAGTTAAACTCTGGTGCACACATTATCGTGAAATCTTCAATCTTGTCCTTCTAGATCTTTCCCAAGTAGGAAAAAATAAGGATGATGTGAAAGGAAAGGGGGGGGGGGCGTTGAAGATGTGTTAATGATTACTATAAAGCCAACAAGCACTTGGCCTCTAAGGCTAGTGTCCCAGGTGGGAGACTGAGGCAGAAACCCAAACGGAAGCAGAATTTGTACACAAGAGCACAGGGCATGTGCCCTTCCCTTGGAGATGCCTCTACACTTGTCTGTTCAGGCTCACCCCCTTCACCTGTCACCTGCCTGTCTGAGGGAGACAAGCCGTGAGGTAGGAAAGTTGGAGGGAACTTAGAAGTTAGCCCTTTTTCTAGACTTCCTCCCCCCCCCCCCCCCCGCCCCGTGGGGGAGGACTGTGTGCCTTTTGGCTCAGGCAAGGGAGACGAATGTGCTCAGACAAAACAAAAGGTCAGAGTAGGCCGAAAAAAACCCCAGAGAGGCTTCCCACCGGGTTCAGAGCCTTCTTCTCCCCAGCCTCTCAGTGCCCGGGCACAGCTGTCTGAACCACACACACACACACACACAGGCCTGCCACAGCCAGGCCCTCTCTCCTTTGACATTTCCCACGTGTGCGCAACCCATTAACCCTTTGGAGATAGGCTGGCCTGTTTGGAGTGGGGGGTCGGGGAGAAAAGCTTTGAACTAGGTCGAAGGCTGGCTGACTCCAGGCCAAATTCTCACCCAGGGAGTCAGCCACTTCCCCCTCCCCACACCTCAGTCCCTTCCTGGGGGAGTAGTGGCTAAGGGCCTCCCGAGGAACAAGTTGGCTAGCTAGAAAATGAAATCAAAGAGGTCCGGTGAGTCAGACAAGGCTCAGCTCCACCAGAGGGCCTGCTGTGTGACCTGAGCCAAGGGAACATCTCTGGGCCAGAGATGATTCAACTGATTCAAACTTGTCACAATGTTAAGTAGTGTGGAGCTAGCAGTTTAAGGGGGACTTGAAGGAGGAGGGGTGGTCATGATTGGCTCAGTGAGATTGGTACTACACCCTGCAAAATGTCAGTCAATAAAATAGTATAATGGTTACTAGCATGGTTACTAGGCAAGGGACTGGGATTCATAGAGAGGCTGGAGTGAACCGGGGATGGAAAGGCAGGCAGGAGTATTACCTGGGAGGCCAGGACATGTTGTTGAAGGTGGAAGGGCAGGGTGGCAGCCGATGCCCCGGACAGTCCCTGCGCTGCGGCAGCAGAGGCCATGGCTGTGGAATCTAGGCCGGAGACGCCGGTGGATGCCCCGGATACTGTGGCCAGCAGGGGCCCCATGCCCGCAGCCATGCTGGAGAAGGCGCCGCCCATGGCGAACTGGCCCGGGTGCAAGAAGAGAGGATGCCCGTTGAAGAACTGCTGGCCAGCAAGGCCTGGGGCGAAGCCCAAGCCGGGAAGGGGCCCCCTGCGCCAGGTGCGCGGCGGCGTCCGTCTGCACCGACAGCGGCGCGAAGGCGTCCTTGGCGGGCAGCGGACGCACCTCATCCCACCTTGACAGCGCCCGGACCCTCGCGTCCGGGGCTCCTGCGCTCGTCCGCTCCCGGGACGCGAGTGCTGGATGAGATGGTGGCCGGGCTGTGGCGCGAATCTGGCGATGCCTTGTCCAGGCGCGCAGTGTCTCGGGCTCGACCGGGTTCCGCGGGGAACAGCTGCGCCCTGGTGGCCGGGCTGCCCTTGTCTCGGCCTGGCTCCTCGGCGGTGGTGGTGGAAATCTTAGCCGCGTCGCAGGCCTCGGGGCCCTGCTCCTCCTTGCTTTCGGCCTCGGTGTCACTTTCAGCTTCGCTGGGACACAAATCTTGGGGAGGAGAGGAAAACGCCAGGGGTGAAGCGGCGATCAGTCTTGTTTCCGTTTTAAACCCCACCTCCCAGCCCGGCGCGGTGGCGCAATGCCTGGCATGCCACTACTGAGGCATAGGAGAGAGGAGGACAGCCTGAAGTACAGAGGGAGACGATCTCAAAAACGAGATTCCCAATTGGGAGCTTATTGGCTGTGTAACCCCGGCGCAAGCCCCTCTGCACTGTTAAATTCAACCTCCTCCAGCCAGGCCCCCCAACCGGCAGCTTTTCTTATTGTAATGATTCTCCTTTAAAACAAAACCAAACCAGAAAGAAAGCTACCACCCGAGTCAAAACTTTCTGTCACAGTTCTCCCATTGGATTGCAAATTGGCTTTTTCAAGATGAAAGCTCAGAACTCTGCTGGAATACATTCCCGTCACCTTCAGAGTCTTTGGCTCCCAGGGCGGTGGAGGTCAGGCGCTTCCACAAAATCGGTGACTATTTTGGATTTGTTTGGAAAGAATCCTGACGTCTGAATGGGCAGGAGCAGAAACCTAGCACCCTCCCCTCCCCAGGAGCCTTCCACGTTCGCCCCAGTTCCTACAAAGATGGGTGGTGGACAATCAGATCTCTTTTATGTATTTATTTGGGTCTCCCTTCCACCACACCCTCCTCTGTGGGTGTCCTACCAGACCAAAGAAAGAAAGAAAAATGAACCCCACTTTACGTTAAAAGCTTAAATGGATTGAAGACAGAAAGAACTTTCCATTTTATTTCACTTAAAAACAGGTTTCTTCCCGTTGAGAGCTGTCTTTCTAAATAAATGCTACTTGCTCTTTAAACAGAAAACTGGCTCAACATTCAAACCACTTTTTGCACTTCTACCCCTACCTCCCAAAGCTGATCTCCAAGGGCTCCTCCCCCAGGTCAGCTGTGGCTTTTCCTCGACCACCTCCCCTGTACCAGGTGGCTGAGAATCCCCGGCCTTCTCCCAGCCCAACACATTTTCACCCAGAATTCAGTTGGAGGTCGACCAGCCGCTGGTTATTGTTGATTGGAAAGAGCAGACAGAAGGGAGTTGAGAATAAAGGACAGACAGAGAAACAGAGGAGTGCTTCAGGTGCTTTGTGCAACTGCCCTTGCCAAGAAAACACACACACACACACACACACACACACACACACACACACACACACACGCCACATGGGATTATGGGGGGGAAGGTCTTCCAAATTCTCCTATGTTACCCCCTCTTTCACATAACTCTTGTTTGCAGCTTCTAGAAGGGTCTGTCTGCCTCTTCTAAAGTGAACCTACTGGCTCAGGATCTTTCCTTACTTGGCAGGCCTCAGGGCCAAGAAGACAAGAGAGGATGCCGGGCTTACTTACCTTTGAGGTTGGATGTCCCCACAGTGGACACAGCTGGAGAGGAGGCCTGGGCGAAGCAGTTGAAGGCTGCCTGCTCGCTAGAGGACTCGTCTGAGGTCCCGGTCTCCTTCTTGTGCCTCTCATCAAACACCCTCATGGACTGCAGGGTGAGCTGCTTTCTGAGATAGAGGCCCACACCCATCATTAGAGAATGCCACATACACTTCCCTTCTTTGTTTTCTTCCCCCCCACTTTCCGGAGTGGCATGCACCTCACCCCCACTGGCCAACATGAAGTCTGTGCAATGTGCTGGCCCCAGGGTGACCACACAACACAGACCCCAGCATTGTTCTTGACTGTGTAACTGGGAGGAGGCCTATGCATTAGGAGAGAACTTGGCTTGGGAAATCTTGTTTAAAACTTTGGGACAGAGGCTAGAGTTGGCCAGAGACAGTTACACCACTGGTCTTATTGGGGAGGGGAGGGGTGCTGTGTACACCCAGCCCGCCAAACCCCTGCATGGGCACTAAGATGGGCAGGAAGCATTCATTACATGGTGCACGCAACCGTAACCAGTCCCCCAACCCATTAATTGGAGTTTAAATTTATTTCAATGCTAGAAATTATTTTTAATGCACAGCCCCAAGGAGATAAACTTAAAAAATTGGTAGGTGATTTTTCTGGATTGTAGAAAATCGTTGAAAAGGGGTGTAGAGGTGCACAGCTTTTTCTATGGTCTATTTATAGCAAAAAAATGGATGCAGACACCCAGGAATGAAGGAGGAGGGGGGAAGGTGCCCTGGATTTCTCAAGGGGCCTCAGCTCCAGTCTGGTGCTATCTGAGAGACGAGGTTGCAAAGACTCAAGAAGAATTTGTGAATGGCTTGGTCCCTTCTCGGGTCTTGCTCAGGACAAATACCAATTAACTAACAATTAATAGGCATCCCTGTCACCTGTTACCCCTGCCGGAGACCATTTTCTGGTCAGAACTGCAGCTGTCACCTTAGTTCCCTAAAGAACAAGCAACACAGAATATTCTCTACCTGGGCCACCACAGAGAAAGGGAGAAGACGTTGGCTCTCTCCCCCCACCCACCCACCCACACACTCCATCCAAGTCTCTTGCCCCTCATTTCTAATACTTCCAAGTTCAAGCCCAAGAAAATAATTTCCCCCAATTATCTCCCGAAATTAAAAGTCTCAGCTCACCTTTTTTCTCTCCTGCCGTTCCCAGTGTCCCGAAAACCCTTTGCAAAAGGATTGTTGTCTATTTTTAACTGAGTTATCTAGAGAAAACACACAAGCAAGACAGACTTAAGCTTCACTTTCTAGAATGTTCTAAACGTGCCCCTCCCCCACTCCTCAGTCTCTGTCTCTGTCTCTCTCTCCCCTAGAGATGTGACTGCCCAGGGAGTCACAGGGATGGACCAAGTAAAAGCCAGAGGGGAGATGGTGGCAGACAGCTAGGAAGGGGCTGAAACATCCAAACAGATAGTAGTAACTAACATTTAACATTTCTGGGAGCCAAGCAAGGATTCCACACTGAAATTATCCAAAGAAATTCCCTCCTTTGGACACTTTAGATTTAGAAATGAGACTATCCCAATGTGGCCAAAAGGCACAGCCTAAAGATCTGAGTTAGTAGGCTTCTGTTTTGATTTTTTTTATGCAGCACAATTAATTATAAAGTATGTTAAAATGCAATTTCCTGCTGCTTTCCAACCCTCATCACAGATAGGTATGTGTACACACACACACACACACACACACACACACACACACGCCCTATACACAAAAATCTTTTCTGTGAATCTAATAAAATTAATTATGGGGTTTTGCTACCTTGTACTACAGTGACCCCCCACCCTACCCCAGGCAAGAGTGCAGTTGGAAGAATTATAATACTGAGGACTTGCAGATTTAAAAGGAAGAAACATCACTGGTAATATTTGTTTTCATTTATGTTACTTTGTTGTTTTTTTCCCCCACCACCATTAGGTAGAGCAGGACCTCAGCCTCTGATTTGTTTAAAGTCATTAAAGTAACAATCTAATTGATGTAACTTTCACAGGATTCTGGGTCTAAGAGCCAGGCTTGAAGATTGTTATCTTTAAAATCTCTCTGGTAGAGAAACTATGTATCCAGTTACCAGAAGGTAGAAACCTGTGCTTTGGTTGGGGGTTCTGCTCTTTAAAGGATGTCAGACACCAGGTTTTGCATGAGGCAAGGAGAGGAGCCGGTGGTGACTTAGCATTCACACTAGGAAATGTGACAGGGACCAGGGACTGACCATGAGTTCAAAGTACAAGGTGTTGCCAGGTGAGGTAGACTCTCCCTGAGGTCCAGGGCTCAAGTGAAGAGCCAACAGGGGTCCTCACCCCCTCCCTACCCATCCACAATTGTCAAGCTCCATGCTGGGGAACCACCATCAATGGACACTCTTAGCTGCGTCCCTGTGTTCAGTTCCCCTGACCTTCAGGCAGGATAACTGCAGGTTCCAGGTGTGGCCTCATTCGGGAGCCCTTTTTAATCCCCGGGGAGCAAAACCTTCAGATGAACTAGTGACTATGAGCTAGTGACTATTCCCACCTTTAAGTGGGAAGCCTCAGACAGCTCAATTAACATAGCCCTGTATTAGAGTTCATCTTTACACACCACCACCACCACCACCACCACCACCAGCAGCAACAGCAAAAGTAATTAAAACCAATCGTGTATTCAGGATTTCTGGCTGAGAGGAACTCCTATCTCTGCTCAGACACTGTTCATCTTAAATTGCTACCTGGTGCCTTTCAGTACTAAAATTTTTTTTTTTTTTTATCCTTCCTCCTGAAGACGATGAACTAGGAAACATTAGGAGACAAGCCCCTGAGGCTCCAGCAGGGACTGGAATAGCAGTTTAATACAAGTTTAAGAGTCCCAGCTGAGAGGAGAGTTTTGTCATTTCCCAACCCCACCCCCCCACCACCCCCCGCCCCAGGAATCAGCCTTCTCTCCCCTAGAAGGTCAAATCACACAATGAAATTCCAGACTTTCTGTCCAATGCCCTAATAACTTTCTCATTGATAGCAAGCAAGCTTAAAGGGGTAGAGGAAAATGCCCTGTGGGTTACCTTGTCATTTTGGTAGGCCGTCACGGCAATGAATTCCGTTTCCGGGAACAGGTATGTGCGAAATGTACTATAAGGCAGCTTCAAAATATCATTAGCTCTGACGATGTGGAACCGGGGCTGGTACTTATGCATAGAGTTGAGTATGGTCTGTAGAGTGGGGGAGGGGGGGGACGACAATGACACACGCACATTAAAAGAAAGAAAGAAGGAAAATGATTTAACAGGACAATTGAGATCTCAGGTCCCCTGCCAAGCCGACATCGTCCCCACTGTTGGGTCCAAAGCCCCACCTCCTTGGGTACATTTCACACCACAGGATCTATCTTCTGGAGACTTTCAAATTGTTCCTCAGCTTCTAAAGCGTGCCCCCACCACCACCCTCACCATCTATATATTCATTCGTACCTTGAACCCTAGCCTACCTGGGTCCCAAAACTATAATTCCCCTGCCACGTTGCGTGATCGCTTGGGAAGGCCAAAGTCTTAAAAGATAGAGAAAAACATGCATTTTAATTTACAAAATGATTCAGTACTTTTAAGCGCCCACTAATTGACAAGCCCAATCCACTTAAGGCCTTGAGAGGCTGCGCTCTAGAGAGGAATATTTATGCCCTAATCAAATCAAGGGCTTCAAATGCAATCCCTGTCCGCTTTAGATATTTCCGAACCATTCGAGTCTTCCTGGGCCTAATCTTTCTGCTTATCCCTCGCTTATCACTTTGTTTATTCTATTGAAATGCTGGGGAGGGGCAGAGGACAGGCAAAGGTCCCCTGGCCTGACTTTCACAGGCGACCCAAGTCTATCCTTAAAGTCTCTAAGCACACTCACTCACGGAATCCACATGCATTCCCCAGGACACACACACCGTTTCTCTCTTAACACCACAGATTGAAGCTTGTTCCTATTACACCTGACTTTCACCCAAGCCCAGATCACTTTCAGCAAATGAAGATACACTTTTAAAAATGTAGTCACAGCCTTGGACCAACACAGTAAAGACTTCGAACATTCAACTCGCCCAAGATATGGCATGGCTGATTTCAAAGAAATAACATAATATTTCTAAGCAAAACGAACCCTGTCCAAGTACAAAACTTTAAAAATTGATTCATAACTTTTTATTCCTAGTATTACTCTACACGTCCAGGTCCAGCACCCACCCAGGACACCTATTGCTATTCCGGTAAATTCTTCTAGAATATCAGGCCTTCCATTATCCAGGAAGCAAGACACCCCCCTCCATCCCCCCAATCCTGAAATCCACTCTGCAACTAGGTTGCAAATTGAACAAAGTTGGCTATGTGTGGCAACCAGCAGCCAGAGAGGAGTCTGGGCCCAAATTCGGGTTTACCAGGAAGCCATACTTCCCGGAGAGTCTTACTGATAGTCAATGAAACTTACAAATCCGTGTTTATCCGATATGTTGTTGGTGAGTTTCAGTTTGTGGAAAGTGACGACTTTGGACATCCACTGCTCCCCCGTGGCGGGGCTGTCCGGGTGTATGTACATTCTCTTTGGCATTTCGGGGTCTGCCTTACCGGCCACCATCCACCGAGAATTGTGAAATTTGTATCGACAGTCATCAGCAGCTATAATGTCCATCAGTAAAATATACTTGGCTTTTTTATCCAGCCCAGAGCACCTCACTTTAAATGGAGGGAACATTCTCCTACAGAGAGCAAAGCACAAAAAAAGGGAAATAGATAAATAACGTGGGGTAAATGGCTCAGGACCTCGGACTTGGCTTCCAAGTTGAAAGCATAAGGCTTTCTGCCGGGACCAGGGAGTCTCTAAGGTAACTCTGAGTCAAACTGTTTACTTCCACACTGACATTAAAAATGCTCAATTTCCCATTGTTTTTCTATCCCAAGCCTCAAGTCAAATTAATTACAGCAACCTCTTGTCTCTAAAAGGACCTACTATTTCTTAAAAAAACAAAAAACAAAAAAACAAAAACACGTTTGCCTGTGTGGCTGTTTGGATTGCCCTTAGTTAAGAGGAATGAATTCTTACCTAAGTGTTTTTTTTTTTTTTCTTTCTCAGTGTATCTAGTTTGAAACAGCTAGAGGTAAGGAGGGCTCTAAGAAACAGTGGTTAATAAAGGTTAGGCTTTTCCACTCTCCCATTGATGAGAAAACATTAAAGCTTATCGAGGAAATAAATACCCAGTTATGGCATGAACGGGTAAGCCCGAAGCTGGCAGAGTATTACAGTGAGTTCTCAGAACGGAGGTTGGAGGCAGGCAAGCACCCGGGCCTGGTAACCCATCCGTGATTTAAGCTATAAACCGCATTCCTCTACTCCGTAGGCCACTGCAAGATCCTGCTGTTTAATCTCACAGAAGTGCTGGCTTTCTGTACTTTTGACTTAAAAGGAAGTACTCAGTTGTGAAAACCAACTAAATGTCTTGTGGGTTGGAGAAAGATCTGAGGCCAAACTTCGGCCTCAAGTAGTTTGGAGGGAGACGGATAAGTGAGGGGGGGTGTGTATTTTTGTGCCCTCTCAACTGGTATCCTGATAAACCTCAATGCTACAGACATTTTCTTTTTTCTCAAACAGTGGTTTTAAATGCTGGTCCTGGGGTCCTCTCTTAGAAGCTTGTTTCGGTCAGGCAAGGACACCAAACGTTATGTAAAGTATTAATATTCAAACACAAAAACAGGGTACACAACCTCCTCGGTTCCTTGGGTCTACACACATAACCTTAATTATCAAGAGTGTCTGCTCGGTTCTCCCTGAACTTGCAGACCTGCTAGACGGCAATGGGAAAAGAAACCCAATTGTCCTTCGCCCTTCCATTGATTTCTCTCTGTCCCAGACCAGGCAGGTTTAGGCCCCCTTCAGCGCCAGTAACTAAGCTGAAGCAGAGAAGAGGCCGGAGAAACCGTACAAGAGGGGCTGTAAGTGTCTGTCCTGGGAAATACAACCAAACAGACAAAAAAACCAAACAGAAATAAAGATATTTCAGAATGGCTTTACAAACGGGATTTCTGCAACAGGGTGCTTTTCTCGATTGCTGCAGAAGTCAGTGTGCGTCTCCTTCAAAGGAAAACACCCTCTATCCTGTAGGGAACTCTGGATACAGGTCCCCAAGAACCCTGAAGTGGGCCCAGGTAGGCTGAAATATCCTGACCCTCAGGCAGGGCCCAGGAGTCTCTACAGTTTTTTTTTTGTGGGGGTGGAGAGGTCAGGGGAGAGGAAGTTTTCGTCCCAAACGTAACAATCAGGCAGAATCTAGGGTTTTCAGAGACAGACAAAAGACATGAAAAACTTTAGCTCGTTTGGGGAGGGGGATCCCCCCTGATTTCTTACCTTCCCGACTTCGTAATGACCATCTCTGTACCCCGCTTGTGAAACTGGTCCCAAAGTTCCTTGGCCTCCAGGTGCACTTTGGGGTCGTCTTCCACGTCCTCTTCGGGTTCCATGGTCTTCAGAGGCCTCAGATGTGCCTGGGGTCCCAGGGATGAGAAAGGAATGCCGGTCTCCGCGGCCCCCACCAACTGATCCATGATGGGCTTGGCCAGGGCTCCCGGCAGGGAAAGCGCTGCGGCGCCGTTGGGAGGCAGCGTTAGCGCGGGGAAGAAAGGCGGCTGGTGGCCCAGCACCGCGCTCATGGCGAAGTCCGGCGCCCGGTGAGGTAGGAACGGATGATAGGCCATGCTTGTCCCAGGGATAACCGGATCTCTCATGGAGAGGCTCATCCACTCCAGACAGGGAACCAGTCCGCAGCTGCTGGCTTGGCTCCGCTTTTGTGTTTGCTTTTCAAAAACAATAAAAAAAAAATTCAACAGCAACACATAGTTTTGTTTTGTTTAAAATTTAAAAAAAAAGGGGGGGGGGAACAAATCAGGACTAAAGCCTTTGAAAGGGAAGGGGGAAGCGTCTTTGGGGGAAGAGAACGCGGCTTTTAAAGAGGGCACGGAGGCGACAGCTCAGGAAACATTGCCGCTGCAGGGGCTGTCCTGGCGCGTGGAGTGTGTTTGAAAAGCCGCTCCTGGAAGTCGGTTTCAGTAGGGCGAGCAGCGAGCGAGCCAGGGGCTCGACTGGCGCCCGAGCCCTGTGGCTTAGCTGGAAATAGACACACAGCCTTTTCCCGGGGTGGCTCCCCGGCTCCCACGCTCTTTGTTGCCAAAGCGCAAGGTTCTCCGAGACTTTTTTTTTTTTAAACCTTTTTTTCTTCTCCTTCCCCCGCCCCCTAGCTCTTCTCTGGCTTTCTCGCAGGAGGCGTCTTAGTTGAGCTACACAGACTCTTGCTTTCACAGGCAGCGAGATCAAGGGGGAGGAAAAGTCTCTCCTTTAAAAAAAAAAAAAAAACTGATTTAAGCCCCTTTCCAGCGACGTTATCAAAACTCGTAACTACGAAGCTGGCTTCGGTTCGCGCTCCTCCTCTTCTCTCTGGCTCCGAGTTGCGCGCAGTATCTGGGTGGTGATCGGAAGAGTGCCTGCGATCTTCTGCCTCCGGGACTCGGCTGTCTTCCTTATGCTAAAAAAACGTGAGCGAAATCGCTTTCCTAAAAATAATAAATTAAAAAAAAATCAGCGTCCGGGAGCGCAGGGCGAGCGAGGATTGAGAAAACGGGTGCAAAAAAAAAAAAAAAATAGGAAAGGAGGAAGAGACGGGAGTGATTGGGAGCTGGAGTAGGCGAGTAGAGGGAGGGAGAGAGAAAGAGAGTGAGCGAGCACCTCGCCACCCTCCTCCGCCTCTAGAATTCCCCGGGCGTCTGCTCGGCGGCTCTGGACGGTCGGGCTGCGCTGTGGGCTGCGGGAGCCCGAG